>NC_090437.1:192910002-193224134 GCF_031143425.1 Pleurodeles waltl
TCATTTACATTGTGTGTGTATATGACCGTTGGATGATAGGCATCACATTTGTAGTGGAATTTTCTGTGTCCTGATTGTTATATCATTAATGCTCCATGAGGCGACACTCTTCTTCTGATATTTAGAGCTAAAGGTGTGCCGAAATGAATAGTCAGACCATGATGTGATGTTTGTTATCAGTGTTTATTTACAATAGTTCATTAAGTGGTGATGGTGATAATAATAAAATAAAAAAATTCACAATGTGTTGGCGCCTACGCACTCCAGCAGCCCTGTTTGGTTGTTCCCCCTCCTGTTGCAGGGCAGCATCCTCCTCTTCCTCGTCTTCAGGCATGTATGGGTCTGGTTCCAGGAGGGGAATGTTCCTTTTGACACAAATGTTGTGCAAGATTGCACATGTGAGGATGATCCTACAGACCATCTCGGGGGAATATAGCAGGCTACCACCAGTGATGTCGAGGCAGCAGAACCTTGACTTGAGGATGCCGAAGGTCCGCTCGACAATGCTGCGTGTCCTCTTATGGGCCTCGTTGTATGCACGCTCGGCAGCAGTACTCGGGTTGCCAAATAGTGTCATTATCCATGGCTGGATGCCATACCCCTGATCAGCTGAAAGAGAAAAAGAATGGGATCATGTTGATGTAGCTGGCACTATTGAAAAGACCTTTCATGGCAGTAGTAGTCTTGTGTTGTCTTTGACTCTTTTGCGTACTGATGGGACATCCTATACTTGTAGGCTTGACCATCTGCATTGTGTTGTTTCCTTGGCTGAGCAAGTGTTTGTCTGCTAACCATTTGTCATCAGTATGTTTTGGGATTTTCAGTGCAGTGTGCCCTCCCTAGCATTGTGACTTGTGATACAGATGTCCTTGTGTCTTCACTTAGGGTGAGTTGATAGTTCCATGTAGAGTTTAAATTGTAAGTGTCGTTAACACGTCCATATCAAAGTACCCTGGACATCCCATACCTTTAGGCTTATGCGATGTATTAATGCAAAGGTCATTGGGACACTTACAATTTGCAAGGTGACATTTCGACAACCACACTCATTAATGTCTTCACATTAGGCTGTACAGTGGAATCCAATGTGTGACAGGTTCAATGGTGACTTAAGAAGCATGGCTAGTGATGTAAGGACCTCAGTGTGTTCCTGTTTAGATGTTGCTGTTGTGGTGTATGTGTTGTTTGTCCTAGAGGGTTGCTGTGCAGTGTGTATATAAGTAGGTTTTTGTACTTACCAACAAGTAGTCCATTGCCATACCGTCCATCCTGGAAGTGTTGGTTGATGGTGCAGTGACGGAAGATGAAGGAGTCATGTACACTCCCAGGATATTTAGCCACGATGTTGGTGATCAATCCTTGGTGATCGACTATGGCATGCACGTTGATGGAATGTGTGTGCTTCCTGTTGCGGTAGAGGTGTTCAGTTGCAGCAGGTGGCACAAGGCGTACATGTGTGCAGTCGATTGCACCAAGGACGTGTGAGAAGCCACTGATTGCGTAGAACCCCTGTTTAGTTTCCTGCTGCTTCTGCAGTGTGATAGGGAAGAAGATGTGGCGGGGTGTCAGTCGAATGATGGCATCCAGTACTTTGGGCAGAAATGCGGAGAATGATGGTTGTCATATTCCGCCTACCAGGGCACCAGTTGTTTGAAAAGAGCCACTTGCCAGCATGTGGAGTACGGCAAGCAGCTTTGTTTCTGTTGGTATGGTGTGGAGTGTCACCAAAGTGGGGGCCAACTGCTGTTCAATGTTTCTCAGCAGCTGCTGAATGGCCTGCCAGTTCAACCGGATGATGTTGTGTTCCCTGAGGCCCTGCAGGGTGGTTCTTGGGCAGAATATCCTCTCCTGCCTTCTGCGCTGCCTTTGGGGTCCCTGCTGTTGTTGTTGTAGCTGCTGTTGTTGCTGCTGGGCTCTGCATCGGCGTGCACGCTGGCTTAGAATGACCTCCATGGCTCCCTGTTGCTGCTCTGCTGTTTGTTCTGTGTGTTCTGATTAAATACAGGTATGTTTGCCCCATTTTAACGCCTGCCCTGACCCAGGCGTTAAATTTTGACGCAAACCGGGCTGTGCGTCATTTTCTGGCTCCGCCTCCCGGCCGTGCGTAATTTTTGCCCGAAAGCATAAATACGATGCACGGCCGTTTAAGTAATTTTTGGGACGGGAATGCCTACCTTGCATATCATTAACGCAGGGTGGGTTGCCGCATCCAAAAAATGACGCACACAGCAGAATTTTGTCGTCCGCGGGCTCGGGCGTCAAAGTTTAAATACGGAGCACTGTTTGCGCTGATTGTGCGTCAAAAATTTTGACGCACAATCGGCGCAAACGGAGTATAAATATGCCCCTTAGTCAGATGATACCCTAACGAGCAAGTATGTGATTTGTGGATTTTACCCAGTTTCCTCTTTTATATGTTGTTCTTGTAAAACATGCCAGTTACGTTGCAAAATACTTTTAAGTGCTGAGTGTTGATTAATGTATTCTAAAAAGAGTCTAGGAGGGGATCTACTTGTTGCTGGATTCTCATTGACATACTGATTCTTAAAAAGTACTTTCTCTCTTGTTTTACATTTCACTCTGTTCTGTGCATCAATAAGAATTTTATATGGATATCCCCTCTCCAAAAATCTTTGTGACATGGCCATAATTTCCTTTTAAAAGATTACATTATCTGAACATATCCTGTGAGCCCGCAGGAATTGGCTATCTGGTATACACCATTTTAACTCTTTTGGGTGCCCACTATTGCCATGTAGTATAGAGTTGCATGCAATGAGTTTACGATACACAAAGGTTTCTAATTTGTCATTCTTTACCTCAAGTAGGACGTCCAGAAACTCAATTTTATTCTTACTCCAGGCTGTTTCAAGTTGGATATTCAAATCATTGTTATTGAGTTTATTGATATATTCATGTAGAGCATTTTCATGGCCATCCCATATAAGGGAAAGGTCATCAATGTATCGCAACCCACAATGCTACCCTTCCCATGTCAGCACCGAGGGCATATGACCATGCTATTTCTTTTTCCCACCATCCCATATAGAGATTTGTGTAGGTGGGAGCAAAGGATGCCCCCATCGCTGTACCTTGCTTTTGGAGGTAATATATATTACTGAATAAAAAGAAATTGTGTGTGAGACTGAATGACAACATTGACATAAGCATTTTGGTATGTTGAAGAAATTCTATAGGCCGTGTCTTTAAAAAGTATCTACACGCCTCCATACCATAATGATGTTTGATTGATGTGTAGAGAGATGATACATCCATTGTAACCATAAGATATTTGCTTTACCAAGGAATTTTGTCTATTTCGGATATAAAGTCTGTGGTGTCACATAGGTAAGATGGTAACTCAGTTACACATGGACATAGAAAGAGATCCAAATATAGACTTGTTGCACTCCAGGAGAGTTTATTTACTTTATCCAAAAGTGTACTACCTAAACTGTGAGCAAGACCGAGAGGTCGAAACGCATAGGTGGTGTCGTTTGTAGTACACTTTTGGATAAAGTAAATAAACTCTCCTGTAGTGCAACAAGTCAATTGCTTTGCAATTGTTTGTTTTTGGAGATTGTAGAGGAATGGTCTTTCCTCACGTGCGCACCCGTGAATTTGCGCGCTACAATGTGGACCGTTTGATGGATTATATATATATATATATATATAATATCCTTTTAAATGTATATTATTTTTTTAAAAGGTTAAAGTGATTTATTTATACTAACACTATTTCTGACAGGTTTCTTTTAACCTGTTCTGTGCCTTGGACGAGGTGACCTCGTCCAAGGCTACAGTTCCTGTGTGCCTTGGACGAGGTCACCTCGTCCAAGGCACACGGGAACTTTGGGGAGCGCTAGCGTGCCCCCCCTGTGCACCCCCCTCCCCCCCAAGGTGGGGATGGAAGGGGAAGACCTTCCCCTTCCACCACTGACCCCCCCACCCCCCCTGTGACGTCAACGCTCGAGAGCGCGCTGATTTGTCACAGGGGCCTCCCCCATCGCGCTGGAAGCTCTGCTTCCAGCGCGATTGAAAGAGAAATGCAAAGCATTTCTCTTTCAATCACTGGGGGAGGCCTGGAGGGGCTTCAAAGGGAAGGAAATGTATTTCCTTCCCTTTAAAGTCTCTCCCAGGGTTTCAAAAGCCGGATTGCTTGCAATCCGGCTTTTGAAACCCCACTAGACACCAGGGATTTTTTTTTTTTTTTTTAAATTGACATAAGGGAGCGACCCCTTGGGCAAGGGTCGCTCCTGGGGGGGGTGGGGGGGGGCATTTTTCAGGAAGGCCTTTTCTGCCCCCCATGGGGGCAGACACCTCTAGGCACCAGGGATCTTTTTTTTTTTTTTTTTTTTTTAATGTTTTTTTTTTTTTTCTAGGTGGGGAGCGACCCCTTAGGCAAGGGTCGCTCCCCTAGGGGTCAAATTATAATTAGGCCATTTCTGCCCCCCTTGGGGGCAGATTGGCCTAGTTTGATGAGGCCAATCTGCCCCCAAGGGGGGCAGAAACCACTAGACACCAGGGAGTTTTTTCTTTGCGTGAATTTCACGCAAGGGGAGCGACCCCTTAGGCAAGGGTCGCTCCCTGGGGGGGGGAATTATTTTAGGCCATTTCTGCCCCCCCTGGGGGCAGAAACCTCTAGGCGGCAGGGCAATTTTTTTATGTGTGTTTTTTTTATGTTTGTTTGTTTGTTTTTTTAGAGGTGGGGAGCGACCCATCAGGCAAGTGTCGCTCCCCTGGGGGGCAAATTGTATTTAGACCATTTCTGCCCCCCTTGGGAGCAGATTGGTCGATTTTTTGGTCAATCTGCCCCCAAGGGGGCAGAAACCACTAGGCACCGGGGATTTGTTTTTTGCGCCAATGTCACGCAGGGGGAGCGACCCCGTAGGCAAGGGTCGCTCCCGGGGGTTACGGGGGGCAAATTTATTTTAGGCCATTTCTGCCCCCCCAGGGGGCAGATCGGCCTATTATTAGGCCTATCTGCTCCCAGGGGGGGCAGAAACCTCTAGGCGCCAGGGCAATTTATAATTTTTTGTTTGTTTATTTTTTTAGAGATGGGGAGCGACCCATCAGGCAAGGGTCGCTCCCGGGCAGGGGGAGTTTGGGAGGGGTGGGGGGTCAAATTTATTTTAGGGCATTTCTGCCCCCCCCGGGGCTGGCTGAGCTAGAGGCAAAAATCCACAGGTAGGCACTTTGCAAAAAACACCTCTGTTTTCTGTGAAAAAATATGTTGTGTTCACGTTCTGTTTTGGGCCATTTCCTTTCGTGGGCGCTAGGCCTACCCACAGAAGTGAGGTACCATTTTTATCGAGAGACTTAGGGGAACGCTGGGTGGAAGGAAATTTGTGGCTCCTCTCAGATTCCAGAACTTTCTGTCACCGAAATGAGAGGAAAAAGTGTTTTTTTGGCCAGATTTTGATGTTTGCAAAGGATTCTTGGTAACATAACCTGGTCAGAGCCCCGCAAGTCACCCCATCTTGGATTCCCCTAGGTCTCTAGTTTTCAGAAATGCGCTGGTTTGCTAGGTTTCCCCCAGGTGCCGGCTGAGCTACAGGCCAAAATCCACAGGTAGGCACTCTTTTCTATGAAAAAATGTGATGTGTCCAGGTTGTGTTTTGGGCCATTTCCTTTCGTGGGCGCTAGTCCTACCCACACAAGTGAGGTTTCATTTTTATCGGGAGACTTGGGGGAACGCTGGGTGGAAGGAAATTCGTGGCTCCTCTCAGATTCCAGAACTTTCTGACACAGAAATGTGAGGAACATGTGTTTTTTTAGCCAAATTTTGAGGTTTGCAAAGGATTCTGGGTAACAGAACCTGGTCAGAGCCCCACAAGTCACCCCATCTTGGATTCCCCTAGGTCTCTAGTTTTCAGAAATGCACAGGTTTGGTAGGTTTCCCTAGGTGCCGGCTGAGGTAGAGGCCAAAATCTACAGGTAGCCACTTTGCAAAAAACACCTCTGTTTTCTTTCAAAAAATTGGATGTGTCCACGTTGCGCTTTGGGGCATTTATTGTCGCGGGCGCTAGGCCTACCCACACAAGTGAGGTATCATTTTTATCGGGAGACTTGGGGGAACGCTGGGTGGAAGGAAATTTGTGGCTCCTCTCAGATTCCAGAACTTTCTGCCACAGAAATGTGAGGAACATGTGTTTTTTTAGCCAAATTTTGAGGTTTGCAAAGGATTCTGGGTAACAGAACCTGGTCAGAGCCCCACAAGTCACCCCATCTTGGATTCCCCTAGGTCTCTAGTTTTTAAAAATGCACAGGTTTGGTAGGTTTCCCTAGGTGCGGGCTGAGCTAGAGGCCAAAATCTACAGGTAGGCACTTTGCAAAAAACACCTCTGTTTTCTTTCAAAAAATTGGATGTGTCCATGTTGCGCTTTGGGGCATTTCCTGTCGCGGGCGCTAGGCCTACCCACACAAGTGAGGTATCATTTTAATCGGGAGACTTGGGGGAACGCTGGGTGGAAGGAAATTTGTGGCTCCTCTCAGATTCCAGAACTTTCTGCCACAGAAATGTGAGGAACATGTGTTTTTTTAGCCAAATTTTGAGGTTTGCAAAGGATTCTGGGTAACAGAACCTGGTCAGAGCCCCACAAGTCACCCTATCTTGGATTCCCCTAGGTCTTTAGTTTTCAAAAATGCACAGGTTTGGTAGGTTTCCCTAGGTGCCGGCTGAGCTAGAGGCCAAAATCTACAGGTAGGCACTTTGCAAAAAACACCTCTGTTTTCTTAAAAAAAATTGGATGTGTCCACGTTGCGCTTTGGGGCATTTCCTGTCGCGGGCGCTAGGCCTACCCACACAAGTGAGGTATCATTTTTATCAGAAGACTTGGGGGAACAGTGGGTGGAAGGAAATTTGTGGCTCCTCTCAGATTCCAGAACTTTCTGCCTCAGAAATATGAGGAACATGTGTTTTTTTAGCCAAATTTTGAGGTTTGCAAAGAATTCTGGGTCACAGAACCTGGTCAGAGCCCCACAAGTCACTCCATCTTTGATTCCCCTAGGTCTCTAGTTTTAAAAAATGCACAGGTTTGGTAGGTTTCCCTAGGTGCCGGCTGAGCTAGAGGTCAAAATCTACAGGTAGGCACTTTGCAAAAAAAACCTCTGTTTTCTTTGAAAAAAAATGGGATGTGTCCACGTTGCGTTTTGGGGCGTTTCCTGTCGCGGGCGCTAGTCCTACCCACACAAGTGAGGTATCATTTTTATCGGGAGACTTGGGGGAACATAGATTAGCAAAACAAGTGTTATTGCCCCTTGTCTTTCTGTACATTTTTTCCTTCCAAATATAGGAGAGTGTGTAAAAAAGACATCTATTTGAGAAATTTCCTGTAATTCACATGCTAGTATGGTCACCCAGGAATTCAGAAATGTGCAAATAACCACTGCTCCTCAACACCTTATCTTGTGCCCTTTTTGGAAATACAAAGGTTTTCTTGATAGCTATTTTTTACTCTTCATATTTCAGCAAATGAATTGCTGTATACCCGGTATAGAATGAAAACGCACTGCAGGGTGCAGCTCATTTATTGGCTCTGGGTACCTAGGGTTCTTGATGAACCTACAAGCCCTATATATCCCCGCAACCAGAGGAGTCCAGCAGACGTAACGGTATATTGCTTTTGATAATCTGACATTGCAGGGAAAAGTTACAGAGTAAAACGTAGAGAAAAATTGATGTTTTTTTCACCTCAATTTCAATATTTTTCTTTTTCAGTTGTTATTTTCGGTAGGAAACCCTTGTAGGATCTACACAAATGACCCCTTGATGAATTCTGAATTTTGTCTACTTTTCAGAAATGTTTAGGTTTCTGGGATCCAGCATTGGTTTCATGCCCATTTCTGTCACTGACTGGAAGGAGGCTGAAAGCACAAAAAATTGCAAAAATTGGGTATGTCCCAGTAAAATGCCAAAATTGTGTTGAAAAATTGGGTTTTCTGATTCAAGTCTGCCTGTTCCTCAAAGCTGGGAAGCTGCTGAGTTTAGCACCGCAAACCCTTTGTTGATGCCATTTTCAGGGGAAAAACCACAAGCCTTCTTCTGCAGCCACTTTTTCAAATTGTTTTGAAAAAAAAGGAAATTTTCACTGTATTTTGGCTAATTTCTTGGCCTCCTTCAGGGGAACCCACAAAGTCTGGGTACCTCTAGAATCCCTAGGATGTTGGTAAAAAAGGACGCAAATTTGGCTTGGTTAGCTTATGTGGACAATAAGTTATGAGGGCCTTAGCGCAAACTGCCCCAAATAGGCAAAAAAAAGCCTGGCACAGGAGGGGGAAAAGGCCTGGCAGCGAAGGGGTTGAAATCCCTGCCTCTATTATTTTCTGTGGAAGGGTGTTACAATTCCCGTGGTATGGTTCTGGGCTTACTTGAAGTCTGAGTACACTTAGAACTGTTTTGGGACTTTTTGGGCTTAGTAACTTTAAAAGTGCGTTTATGACTAGCAATGAGCTTACTACTTTGTGGGTGGCGTTTGTCCACCCCAAACCCCTCCTAAACTCACCCTTATCCTCTCCTTACTCCACCCTAAATCCCTCTTATTTTGTAGTAATTTAGTAATATCTCCCCATTTACAACCACTAACCCTGTCCCTCTCACATTTATTTAAAAAAAGTAGGTGCACATGTGCATAGATCTTAGCAATCACAGAGGAGCTATCCAGGTAGATAAGATGGGAGAGGCAGTGGTTGCTGCTTGTAGGTATATTTTGTGAATGGCATTTTGTTGTACATGAGTAGTACTATTATAGTACCTCTAAACTTACTCTACAGACCCACAATACTCTGTTCTCTGTCTCCCTTTGCCATTTTTCTTGCAGTTAGTTCACCAAACATTTTTAAATGCTTTTCTAATACCAGACTCAATTTTTAGTACTAGTTTTAAATTTCCTATGTGAACCCATCTAATCCTACATCCACCCCTTCTTCCATGCTATTGAAAAATCCCTCCACTATGGTAGGAGAAGTAGGCACTTTGACATGTCACAGTAAAATGTTAAATTTTGAAAGCTCATGTGCGTCAGCATCTTCACATGATCTCTCTCTGTCCACACACCTTCTGGCTTCTGCTTCTGCTTTGCTTAGTCTAATCATGTGCAGGGATCAGAAACTGATGTGTGCAAAGAATGCACAGGATTTGGCTAGTGCTTTTTTTCTCACTACTGCTGTATCTTGCGTGTCCAGTGGCTTTGTCTGTTCCCCGTCACCTCACATTATTTCTTGGGCTCCAGATAGTGTCCAGGTTTGTAAGTTATATTGATACAGTTCCCGTGAATCTGACTAGCTGAT
This sequence comes from Pleurodeles waltl, assembly GCF_031143425.1. Taxonomy (NCBI): domain Eukaryota; kingdom Metazoa; phylum Chordata; class Amphibia; order Caudata; family Salamandridae; genus Pleurodeles; species Pleurodeles waltl. The sequence goes on from NC_090437.1 coordinate 192,919,291, forward strand.
GGTTTCAATGACTTAGGGCTAACCACTCTATGGCCCATATTTATACTTTTTGACGCAAAACTGCGCCAACGCAGTTTTGCGTCAAAAAAATTAGCGCCGGCTAACGCCATTCTGAAGCGCCATGCGGGCGCCGTATTTATAGAATGACGTTAGCCGGTGTTAGCCGCCGGCGCTGTCTGGTGTGCGTTAAAAAAAACGACGTACACCAGGCAGCGCCGGCGTAGGGGGGAAATGGCGTATGGGCGTCCACAAATGGTGCAAGTCAGGCTGAGGCAAAAAAAATCGCCTCAACCCAATTTGCGCCATTTTTTTACGACGCCCATCCCCCATTGAAATGACTCCTGTCTTAGCAAAGACAGGAGTCATGCCCCCTTGCCCAATGGCCATGCCCGGGGGACCTCTGTCCCCTGGGCATGGTCATTGGGCATAGTGGCATGTAGGGTGGCACAAATCAGGCCCACCTATGCCACAAAAAAAAATAAAAAAAAATACTTACCTGGACTTACCTTAATGTCCCTGGGGTGGGTCCCTCCATCCTTGGGTGTCCTCCTGGGGTGGGCAAGGGTGGCAGGGGGTGTCCCTGGGGGCTTGGGAGGGCACCTCTGGGCTCATTCTGAGCCCACAGGTCCCTTAACCCCTGCCCTGACCCAGGCGCAAAAATCCGGCGCAAATGCGGGTTTTTTAGACCCGCCCACTCCCGGGCGTCATTTTTGCCCGGGAGTATAAATACGACGCATATGCATCGCAGTCATTTTTTAAGACGGGAACGCCTACCTTGCATATCATTAACGCAAGGAAGGTGTTCACGCAAAAAAATGACGCTAACTCCATGAACTTTGGTGCTAGACGCGTCTAACGCCAAAGTATAAATATGGAGTTAGTTTTGCGTCAAAATTGCGTCAAAAAAACAACGCAATTTCGGCGCAAACGGAGTATAAATATGCCCCAATGTGCTTCTGTTTTGTGGTATGATTTCCTTTTCAGCTAGTATATTTGAAAATGTTATCATAAAATGAATAGTTTGGCCTCCTTTTTTCCAAAATGTTCTTCAGTGGAAAATGCCCCCACTGTGCCTTTGTTTACTAGCACAACCTCCTCTCTCAGGAGCTCATATTCGCTCCTGAACCTAGCCTTAAGGAGCTACACCTAAGCAGACTACTTATTCCAGCTCTGTTAAAGACCACTGGGCTCTGTTTTATGCGGCGGGTAAAGTGATCAAGGTACCACTGTCTTGGAAGGAATAGAGAACAAGCATTTGCAATGCAATAGGTCTCATATTTTCTTGAGTTAGAGCTATTGGTGTTATAAGTGCAGAACTGGACTTTTGTTGTCATATAAATTGCTCAACCCTGCCTAATAATTTCATCTTTGCCTGCCATGTTTTGGTGGTCACTGGCGGCTACTGACATCAGAAATCACAAGCCCTTGAGGAGAGAGGAGAAGATGACTGCACTACCTCGAGTTGTGTAAACGACTGAACAGAAATTGGAAAATAAGGCTGGAATTTTTTTTTTCTTTTTATGTTAACAGAAAGAAAAGTCTTGCAAGCATTTTGCCTCGCCTTTCAACAAAGCTCTAATGAAGTTAACAATACCAGAGCATCCTGAAAAGATTTATGGCCCCAATAAAGGAGATAAGCAATGCCCTGTGTGTGGATGTCTCTGATGGCTGGCCGGGGGAGGGGGCTGGAGGGAGAGACTCCAGCTGAGGCTCTGCAAGTTTCACATCATTGCTTCTAGGTAGAGCTACATTCTACAAGAAATGGCATGTTGTGGTTTTCATGAGCAGTGAGTTAAATGTTTAGGCAATGGGGCCCAGATTTATACTCTGTTTGCGCTGAATTAGAGTAAATTACTTCATGCTAATTCAGTGCAAACTTAACTCCATATTTATATTTTGGTGCTAGACAAGTCTAGCGCCAAAATATTGGAGTTAAAGTCATTTTTTGGGTGCGTGAACCTACCTTGCGTCAATGAGATGCAAGTTATGCGTTCCCGTCCCAAAAATGACTTTAAGGTCCTAGCACTTTATTTATCCTCCCGTGCAAAAATAGTGCACAGGAGGGAGACAGGCATAAATAATGACGCTTAGACTGCTTAGCGCCATTATTTAACTCCTGGGTCTGGGCAAGCTTTAGGGGACCTGTTGACCCTTTTCCATGGCCAAACACCACGGAAAGAGCCCCCAGGTACACTCCCCAAGCTCCAGGAACACCCCCACCCACACCAGAGGGACACCACTGGATGGGGGACTCCATCCCAGGTAAGTATAGCTAAGTAGAGGAAAGTATTTTAATTAAATTTTTTAAAGTGCCATTGGGGGCCCTGAAATGGGCCCCCATACATAGCATTGGGTGCAATGGCCATGCCCAGGGGACCCTAGTCCCCTGTGCTGGCCATTGGGGTGGTGGGCATGACTCCTGTCTTTTGTAAGACAGGAGTCATCTGGTATGGATGGTTTTGCATCAAGAAATGACACTAGGCTGGTTAGAGTCATCTTTTTTTACTCTAACCAGCCTAACATAATTTTTTGGTGCCAAACTCCCTTCTCCCATACTGCCAACCCCACCCGCCTAACATCATTTTCCATTACGTAATCCCCCCTTTTGAGCTGGATTGCACCATTCCATAAATTTGGTGCCAGGCTGGCATCCTGGAATGTTGCAAGGTGGCGCTATACTTTTTGATGCAAAACTGCGTTTGCACAGTTTTGCGTCAAAAAGTGTAAATCTGGGCCCAGGTGTTTTTTTTGTAAAATACTCTTATTTTAGGAGCCAGACATAAACAAAGGCAGTACTGGAATAAATCCAGAACAAATGTCAGCAACATGAGAGGAGGTGGAAGGAACAGAATTCTGCCATAAAATGCATGCAGCTTCCAGCCTAAAACACCCACAGTGAAAAGTGAGCAATAAAGAAATGGCAAAAGTAGTCCGTCACAGCAACAGATACAGAAACCAAAGTGGAATAATACAGTAGCTGGTCACTGCTCTGAAACAGAAAGAGGAGGGAGAAAAAGGCAGAAATGGCCACTAGTGAGCAAGAATTTTAAAGGATACTGCAACCAACAAATTAAATCGCTTTAAGCGCTTAAGCTTTATTCACGAGGTCAAACGCTTATGCTCGACCTAAAAAAGATAGTCTGTCAGACACAATGTTTGATTGAATTGGGAGTCTCTACTCTAGCTGCTGTAGCTGAATTGCAACTTTACTCTTTTCTTCTGTTTGAATGGCAAGCTGACAAAGGGCTGAAGAAGTCGGGTTTGAAATAGCTTTCCTTGGTATCATGTTTAGTGAACAGAAATAATGGATCAGCATTGTATGGGGGAACTGTAGCAGTGCTCAATTTCATCTAGGCCTGTCATTTTCACACGATTACGCCTGTAGTCTTCTTCAAAGCACCATATTGGGAGGCAGAATTGTAACCTGGTCCCCTGTCAGGCCCTAAATATCCTCTTCTCCCTCGTTAGTAGTCCTGACTATCACGCAGGTTGCTGTGAATGCCTGTTCAGATGTCTTCTGTGGTTCTCCTGGAGGTATCATAGGAAGGTACTTCCCACTGTGGTTTTAGAGACTGTTTGCAAGGGGTATTGTACCACATTTTCATCAGTTTGGGCCCCTTCCCTCCTTCTGAGTTGTGTGTTCTCTTCACACCTCAGCCTATCCATGCTATGAAGAGACCAACTGTCCTCAATTGAAAGCACAGTCTTCAGTCCAGGAATTCAATAATTTGAGTCTATCTTTAGGACATCATAATCTCTCATTCCTCAGCTACTTTGACTTTAAAAGATCTATTGTCTTCAGAAAATATGTGAGCTTGTCACTTTTGATTCTTTAGCTAAGGGCCAGTAGATAGATTAAGTCTACCATTTTGCTGCTATATTGCCTAGTTGGGTATTCCCAGAGTTATGGATTCCAGGGCGTTTTACTTGGAAAATGGTGGACGCAGTGGAATGGGTTCCTCCTGACTGAGACTTCGAAAGCAGTAACTTGAGCTTCCACCCATACTTTTTTGTTCAGCATGATCCTCTGATTGGGCAAACCTTGTAATGAATGTGATGCGGAAGAGGGGCGATGAGGTAAAGCCTAGACTAATATTTGATAATCCTCAACTGCACAAGACCTACTATACTTCATTACATGCTTATGCTTTGCCTGTCTAGCAAGGGGAATTTTCACTGTTGACTTATCTAGAAGTTGGCATAGTCACAGAAAGATTGATTCTTGGAATGCCATCCTCATAACAGCACCCCATGGAGATGACTGGTGTAGCATTTTCAGTATCTAAACAATACGGACCTGTGTTGGAGGTGGGATCCACTTTAATTGTAAGGGCTGCGATGAAGATGAATAAAGCTGGGAGTAATGGAATTACCAGTAAGTAATCTTTGCATTGTTCAGTTCAGCACAGTGCGAAATAGTCTCCATTCAGATCAGTGAAATACACCTGGGCTAACGTGATTTCTTCTGAATGTTCATCGTTCATGCTTCTACTATAACCCCCAGGTGTAAAGTGTTCAAACTGGCCAACACCAGATACAATCTTCACGTTTCTGTTTTCAGTGTATTTGTATTGTAATAATAAATATAGCACACAGTGTATTGCCATGTTTACAAACACTTCATGGCACTATCTAACACAAAACATAGTTGAGGAACAGAACTTAAATGTGAAGGAGTAAAATTACGATCCACAAAACCCAGGAAGCACCCACAGATTGTTTTTATTTTAAAGTAACAAGAGCAGCTCGTATCATCTCAGCTGCAAATCTCCCCTGTCCACTAGGGAGTGAATGCCTCGTGCATCTGGAATAAAGCAATGAAGCAGAGACCGGAATGACCTCATGATGCAATACTCCTAACTAGTGGTACGTTATCTGCTTGCATTGTGGGATCCCTTGCAGTGACCTGGTATCCCTGGATTCAAGTGCTATGGCACGAACCGAAAGTTGGTTTGTTTGTTTTTAGGTTTGCGCTGCTTTTGGCAAATTATTCCCTACAGTATACCACAAAAGTGAACTGGTCTGTAGAATTGCTTTGCGATTGGTTAGGAGACAGGAGGTATGCAAGCCTCATGTCACAGGAATGGAGCGTGCTTCTCAGGCTGGCCAACCTGTTGCCTGTTATGTTCATTGATGGCCCACTGGCGTCGGTAGAAAGAAACTACTCTTGTACAGATTCAGGCATTTCTTGAGAAAGCTGCGTGACCCACGTCAATGTGTGACTTATTTTGAAAGCGAGGCTGTCAGTTACTACTACAACTATTATTACTGTAAATAATCACTTACAATTGTCCCGAAGTAACAAAATGTATGAAGCCAGATGAGCGTTGTAAAATAGAAAGAATCTGTGATGTGCTTGCAAATGAAAACAATATTTAACTCCAGTGGAATGACGGCCATGGCAACAAGATCTTACATGCCACATGTATGGGTAGCACAATAAAAGAACAAGAATGAATGCGCAGCATGTTGTGCCATGTTTATATTTTGTGAAATTAATTTTGCAGTATCGAAGATTGTTGTTCACATTGTCTCGTATTAGCAGCAGACAACCCACTCAATCTGCTTTCTCATTTGCTCAATCCATTTTCCACTCTTACATCTTTACTATACCTTCTGCCAAGGTGAAGGCACAGCAGCCCATTTTTAAAGGAAAATAACAGAGAAGGACACCGTGCCAAAATTGGCAGCGCCACGCTCCGTCAGTTTCACAACGCAGGGATGCGCCGTATTTAACTTAATACGGCGCACCCATTTGTTGTCCCCTGCGCTGGCGCTAAATTGAGCTGCCTAGTGCCAACGCAGGCACCCTTGCACCATCGTGCAATTATGTCTGAGTTGAGGGGTTTGGTTGTTTATGTGAGAAGGTGCCTCTTCCTGCACATGAACAATCACTAATGGCGATTTGGCACTTTTGTGTGTGCTGCAGAGTGCAGCACACACAGAAGTGCCAAAGCGTCATTTTTAAATGATTGTTTATTTGTCAGGAGTCTAAATGTACTGCATGGACTTGAACCCGACATTCTGTGGCAAAATGCCTGTATATATGCACGACCCCCTCCATTCCATGTCTGCAGATTCTACCTGCACATCTTCTACCCAGTTATTTTCAGCTTAGACGCATACATCTGTCAACATTTTATGTTATCATAGCTTTGGATCCACATCACTTATGGAGGGGGCTGATTCTAGGTCGCTCCTCCAAGTTTATTTAACAGTTACCCAGTGCAGTACAAAATGACAGCCGTGGCACCCCAACAACCCTATGAATCTGTGCAAACTGAGGGCCTGATTCATTCTTTTTTAGTGCCACATTTGCGTAATTTTATTGACGCAAAAGCGGCACAAACGTACACAATTCAATTATATTTTGTAAGTTTATACCACTTTTGCGTCAAAAATTGTGCAAATGCGGCGCTAAAAAAGTATAAATCAGGCCCTGAGGGTGACTATAGTGAAGTGAAGTATAGGCCATAGAGGTGCATCTTCCTAGGATGGACCCCCTATTGTGAATTTCCTGTTAACCCTAAAGCAAAATCCTAAACTCGACATCCTTCTGTCGATGTAACAATAGCTCGTTCATAGCCAGTCCAACTTTTTAAAAGGATAGGAGTTTTTTTCCCCAAGTAATTGATATCTCCAAGGCATCCAAATAATTTAACTCTTGACTTCAAGCTTCCATGCTTTTTCTTTCCTACAGGACTTTCCTTAATTGTTATGACCACGGTTCCTGCTTGTATTCCACACGTGCTCGTCAGATCACTATCCTATTCCCTAAGTAAAGAGAATTTCAAGACTGCTAAAAATTTTAAAAAAGCGACACAAACCTGTGCAAAATGTATTTTGGACTTTCCTTTCCCTGCATCAAGTAGACTTATATGGTTGTTTCCATGAAAAGATCTTTTAACAATAGAAGATAGTATTTTGCACCAAAAAATTAAAAGTATTTGAAGCAGGCGTGAAAAGGAGAAATGCTTTTATTTCTCATAACTTTTTCCATTTTGTATGTGTTCTGTACTCTACAACACGCACCTGAAATAGGATTTTTTTTTAAGTAGGTCTAAGCACAGTATTTTGCACTGGAAGGTAACGTTCCAGTACAAAACTGATGCTCGACATGACAAAGACACCTTTGCATCGTGCTCAGGTGTGTGCATAGGGCTAGGCAACCTGATTGTGTTCCGGGATTAGGGAGAGAACAGTATAGTGCCATATCTCAGTAAATGTGAGGCCTTCATGCACTCTGCTTCTCACACAACGAAGTGCACCAACTTTGGTTGCTGCACTGCGTTGTGTGACACGTTTGTAAATCTGGGGCTAAGAATGTCAGTTTCATGCAGATCTCAGTGCATTTGTCCAGGACCTCAGTGCTCCAGTAAATCCACCCCACATGATAGACCTGTACCTTCAGGTATCTAAATGTGTCCACTCACCAAAACAAAGGAAAGATGGGAAGAGCTGCAAAATTAATCTTGGGAAAACGGAAACATGCACAAACTGTCCTAGTTAATCTTCAAGATAGATGACAAGTCTAATCCATCTACCTCCTACAGCACAAAGTGGATCCGTCCACAAGGTCCTGAATCTGCAGAAGAAGATAGGCATGTGTGAGATCATATGTTCTCTTTCTACAAGTGACAGTCTTCTTTCCACCACACTACACTGTCGATTGAGCCATGTTGATGGTTCAGTTGAAAGTGAAACAGTACTGGAGGCAGTGGACAGTTATTTGTGGTACTTCTCCACACTTTCCACACTTCATGGAAAGCGGGGTCTTGGGCAACAGCATTATCCTCTGGACAATTGCTGGGCTGAAGTTCATTCCTGTCAAGACCGAATATAAACTACTACATATGGGGGGGGGCACACATCTTATTGTCTACTGAGGCAAACTGACTCCACGTACCGCATCTCTGATATAAATAAATATAATGTCGCACATTGCTACATGTTTTGTCTCAGAAAGTGTGGCCCATTTCAGGGGGTCCTAGGGCAGTGAGCGGTTACTGGCAGTATTCCTTGTGGGTACTGTTACTGTGCTCTAATTAAATAAGATCAGTTAAAATATGTTAAACATCGAGAGCTATAAGGAGCTAGCACCTTCTTGGGCCGAGGTACAAAACCAAACATTGTTTACACTCTGAATTATACATTTTATAGAAAACCGTCCATAATGGTGATACCAGTAACTTTAAGAGGTATTTAGGCCCATATTTATACTTTTTGACGCAAACCAGCGCGGGCGCTGGTGTGCGTCAAAAATTTTAACGCCGGCTAACACCATTCCTACGCGCCATGCGGGCGCATTACTTAAGGAATGTCGTTAGCCGGCGCTGCGGACTGGTCAGAGTAAAAAAAATTACTCAAACCAGGCAGCGCCGGTGTAGGGGAAAATGGGGTTGTGCGTCAAAAAATGGTGCAAGTCAGGTTTGAGGCAAAAATCATGCCTCAAACCGGACTTGCGCCATTTTTTTGACGCACAACCCCCATTGAAATGACTCCTGTCTTAGAAAAGACAGGAGTCATGCTCCCTTGCCCAATGGCCATGCCCAGGGGACCTCTGTCCCCTGGGCATGGTCATTGGGCACAGTGGCATGTAGGGGGGGCCAAATTAGGCCCCCCTATGCCACTTTAAAAAAAGAAAAAAAATACTTACCTCAACTTACCTGGGATGGGTCCCCCCCATCCATGGGTGTCCTCCAGGGGTGGGCGAGGGTGGCGGGGGGGGGCCCTGGGGGCAGGGAAGGGTACCTCTGGACTTCCTCCATGGTCAGAGACCAGGGACGTGAGCCCATAGGTCCCTTAACACCTGGCCTCACACAGGCGTTAAAAAACGGAGCACATCAGGCTGTGCGCCATTTTTTAAGGCCTGCCCCCTCCTGTGCATCAAAATGACGCAGGAGTATAAATAAGGCGCACAGGCCTTAAAGTCATTTTTTGGGCGGGAACGCCTACCTTGCATGTCATTAACGCAAGGCAGTTTCCCGCATCCAAAAAATGACTCACACGGAGGAATTTTGACGTCCGTGGGCTCGGGCGTCAATGTTTAAATATGGTGCACGGTTTGCGCCGAATGTGCGTCAACATTTTTGACACACATTCGGCACAAACAGAGTATAAATATGCCCCTTAGTCTTTTATTACAGTGTTTATAAGTAGTCTTTAAAGACAAGTGCCACGCAAACATTTCACAATGTAGAAATCTTTCTTTCAGGATATTGTTTCTGTCTTCCGTTTCAATTATAGCTAAGGGTACACCTGGTAACTCATTTGGCTGAAGCCCCAGACAATTAACAAAAATGTTCCTAATCCCACAGCTCCACCACCCAAACAGGGACTTTAGCCAAGCAACACCAGTTGTAGTGTTTAAAATGTTTACAGTATCATTCAAGGCATTGGTTGGCTGTGGTCCAGTTACCTGTGTCGAGGTGGGAAACTGTTCATGTTTTGGGTGCAGTACCACAGTCCATCCCCTGGGAGTATGTTTCTTTAGGGACCCGTAGCTCACAGACAAAAATCATCAGTGATAGGGGCACCCTTGCAACTGGAACATCCAACGCCTCAGAACTTTTCATCAGGTGCCACCGAGAACTGACTTCTTGGGTTCAATACTAACTCCAACTTGAAAAGGTATAACGGCAAGAGCTACAGAGATTATTACTATGGTTCTGGAAACAGGATGGCCAAGTCTTGTCGACTGGACCATTCTCCACTCGGCAGGTGTGAATGCACAGAATCTCCTGGACCCACTGGAACTGAAGTGGAATGACTAGCATAAAGGTATGGGTAGGTGAAGTGCAGTTTGGGCTCACTAGGATGGTCCAAAAAAGAATCAGTGTACCTGCACAACCCAAGTCGTTATTGTTTGTGGTTTAGTCTCTTTCAATGCTTCAATGGCCACTTTGCTCCTGAGTGGTGGCCTTGAGTCATCCTCGATTAATCAGAGTCATATTTGCAGGACATTATCTGGCCATGGAACTGAAGGACCAGCTTTCAGCATGTGGTTTAAATCACAAATCTGTGATGCAGGCTGCGGTCGTGACTCTCTCAAGAAATTGCTGGGCCCCTCAGGAACACTGATCCACAATTAAGAGGCTTACTGATATGAGTCGGCATTAAAAACATACATTTTCTGCTGAGATGCCTAGCTCCATCTACTGTATAGCGAGCGCTCAGTCCCAATTTGGCATTTTAGAGCTACATAAATCACAGTTCACTTTAAAGGTCATGAATCATGCGACGTCTCAGATGCTCAACTGATGCCACAAGATAAATGTACTTATAATCAAAGTTCGTAATTCCAAAATCATTTTTCTCAAATGTAGTGATTTGACTAACAGCTTCATTTAGAGGTTGTTGGGTGGGAATATTTAACATCATATCTACCTTGTAAATCAGGGGTTGCGCCCCTCTTAAACAATGAGCACATCAAGGGGAATATATATAAACCCCTAGCACCACCTTGCGCCACATTAGTGGCATTTTGTTTTACGCTAATGTGGCCCAACAAGGCCAAAATCCTAGCGCTGTATGTACAAAGTGGTGCAATGCCACTTTGCAGCCCTTTGCTCTACATTATGCCTGCACCAGGCATAATGTATGCAAAGGGGGCGTTCCCCAGTTAGGGGGGCCGAAATAATGGTGGAAGGAAATCAGAAAGATTTCCTTGCATCATTTTGTACAGCACTTTTAACGTCGTTCAGAGAAGGCGTTAAAAGGAGGCTTCCATTATTTATTATTGGTCCCTATGTACTCTGCGGGAGTAGCGCCAATATTTTGGAGCTGCTCCTGCACAGAATATCACTAGTGTCATGAAAAATTAAGCTATTGCCCCCTACCCTGTGCCATGGTGCGCTGTATTTTAAATACGGCGCACACCTGTTGGCTGTAGGGGGAGCGTCACTTTCCATAAATCTGCCCCCAAGTTTTTAATTTTTTAAAAATGTATGTATGCCTTAGAAAAAAGGCAGTACAGAAATTCACAAAACATATCCCCACCATTTTGCTTCAGTGGACATAGACAATTACAGACATAGCTCAGTGTCACTAGCACTCCCTCTCTAGAACAACATATATCCGTCACATTCCAGGGCAAACTATCAGTATTGTTGGACAGTTTTAAGTAGCTCATCTCCAAGCGTGCCAATACAAATTCTACAGTGTACACATATTTGAATTTTTGGATATGCACGTTGATATACATAGCTCATATTTGGTCCTAGTTTTAACCTCTTAGCTGCTGGGCCTTTCCCCACCCCCGTGCTGAGCCCTTTTTTTGGCTATTTGAGGTGGTTCGCGCTTAGGCCTTCATAACTTTTGTCCACATAAGCTATCCACGCCAAATTTGCGTCCTTTTTTTCCAACATCCTAGGGATTCTAATGGTACCCAGAGTTTGTGGTTTCCCCCGGAGGAGACCAAGAACGAAGCCAAAATACAGTGAAAATTTCGTTTTTTCCAAAGAAATGGGAAAAAGGGCTGCCGAAGAAGGCTTGTGGTTTTTTCCCTGAAAATGCCATCAACAAAGGGTTTCTGGTGCTGAAATCACCATCTTCCGACCTTTCAGGAACTGGCAGACTTGAATCAGAAAACCATTTTTTTCAACACAAATTTGGCATTTTACTGGGACATACCCCATTTTTACTATTTTTGGTGCTTTCAGCCTCCTTCCAGTTAGTGACAGGAATGGGTGTGAAACCAATGCTGGATCCCAGAACGCTAAACATTTCTGAAAACTAGACAAAATTCTGAATTCAGCAAGGGGTCATTTGTGTAGATCCTACAAGGTTTTCCTACAGAAGATAACAGCTGAAATAAAAAAATATTGAAATTGAGCTGAAAACAACAGCCATTTTTCTTTATGTTTTACTCTGTAACTTTTTCCTGCGATGTCAGATTTTTTAAAGCAATATACCGTTATGTCTGCTGGACTCTTATGGTTGCGGGGATATAAAGGGTTCATCAAGAACCCTAGGTACCCAGAGCCAATAAATGAGCTGCACCCTGCAGTTGGTTTTCATTCTAAACTGGGTATACAGCAATTCATTTGCTGAAATATGAAGAGTGAAAAATAGGTATCAAGAAAACCTTTGCATTTCCAAAATGGGCTCAAGATAAGGTTTTGAGGAGCAGTGGTTATTTGCACATCTCTGAATTCCGGGGTGCCCATACTAGCATGTGAAGTGCGGGGCATTTCTCAAATAGACGTCTTTTTTACACACTCTATTATATTTGGAAGGAAAAAATGTAGAGAAAGATAAGGGGCAATAACACTTGTTTTGCTATTCTATGTTCCCCCAAGTCTCCCGACAAAAATGATACCTCACTTGTGTGGGTAGGCCTATTGCCCGCGACAGGAAATGCCCCAAAACACAACGTGGACACATCCCATTTTTTGACAGAAAACAGAGCTGTTTTTAGCAAAGTGCCTACCTGTAGATTTTGGCCTCTAGCTCAGCCGGCACCTAGGGAAACCTACCAAACCTGTGCATTTTTTAAAACTAGAGACCTAGGGGAATCCAAGATGGGGTGACTTGTGGGGCTCCGACCAGGTTCTGTTACCCAGAATCCTTTGCAAACCTCAAAACGTGGCTAAAAAAACACGTTTTCCTCACATTTCAGTGACAGAAAGTTCTGGAATCTGAGAGGAGCCACAAATTTCCTTCCTCCCAGCATTCCCCCAAGTCTCCCGATAAAAATGGTACCTCACTTGTGTGGGTAGGCCTGGTGCCCGCGACAGGAATAGATCACACAACGGTCAATGTTGGTCCTTACATGAGGCAGCTGTTGACCCTGGGGTGATCCATTCCTGACGCAGGCACTAGGTGTAGGCACTCAAGTGGGGTAGTGTTTTTATCAGGACAGGTGAGGAATCACTGGGTGGTAGGAATTTTGTGGATCCCAGCATATTCCTGTAGTTTGTGTGAAAGAAATGCGAGAAAAATAGAGTTTTTATTCAACATTTCAGCTTTGCAGGGTATTCTGGGTAAGAAAACTTTGGGGAATCCACACAAGTCACAACTCTGTGGACTCCCCGGAATGTCTAGTTTCCAGAAATGTTTGGGTTTAGTGTGTTTCTCTATATGGCCGCCGAACCCAGGACCAAAAACACAGGTGCCTGCCTTACAAAACCAGTTTGTTTTGCGATATATAATTTTGATGTCTCCACAATACGATTTGGGCAGTGGAATTTGGGGCTGAACTAAATTGGGGAGCTCCCAAGAGAGCACTTTCTCTCTCTCTCTGCTTGCCGCCGCATTCATCTGCTCTCTGGGTTGGCCTAACCCACTATTACCCATTTGCACAGACTGCTTGCGAAGGGACAGCAGAACGGTCCTCATCACCTCCCTCATAATGTATTGGAAGAGGAGTTATCGAATAGGACTCCTCCGACTGAAAAATCACTCCCAGAGTCTGCGCCATTGTCCTATCCCTCAGATGCTGTCTCAGTATCTGATGTCTCAGTCTCTGATCCTATGTCAGAGCTGTCCTCAATGACTCGAGTGCCGGCAGCAGTCATCCATCAAGATGCCATCTCTGCTATTGGCTAAACTGTTGCTCTAAAACACTAGCCTACGTAGACAGTCAAAAAATCGATGGTGTGTGTGAGATACGTGCAACAGTAGAGGCCACCTTACCTGCGCTTCTTCCCTCAATCAGCACGTTCTTTCAAGACACTCAAAAAACACCTTGTCACATACCATTCGTCACAGTCTTTAGCACCTCCTACGCCCAGTCCAACAATCATTATTGGTGCTCCCACTCCCTCCTCCTCGGATTCCCTCATTACCACCCAGCAAAAGTGCCCTTCATCTCTCCATAGCTGCCCCGCACATACATTTCATTTGTATTATAGCGCAGGTAATGGCTGACTTTACCAATTTACTCAGCTATTGACATAAAATACAGATTTGCTCTTTGCAGTAGGCATCTAAACCTTCTGTGCTTCGTTATGGCACTAAAACTGCCACTAGACAAAAGTCTGATCCTTTCGTAGCAGAAACATAATCACAATACTTACTTGACTTTTTTATTGCTGCCTAAAAGCTACAGGTGAAACGCGTCAGTTGAAGTATGTGCATTGCTTTGAAGACGCAAGCTGCAACTGCAAGACAACTGGTGGCAAATCTATATATAAATATATATATATATATATAAATAAATAAATAAATAAAAATATATATATATATATATATATATCACTTTTATATGTGGGTCTGGTTTTCCTGGGGGCCGATCGCAGCCCCCAGGGAAACCACACACATATTGACAAAAGTGATAGATATATATATATATATATATATATATATATATATATATATATATATATATATATATACATAGATATATCTATAGATAGATCTATAGATGTATCTATAGATCTATATATAGATATATCCATGTACATAGATATATCTACATATATAGATCTCTCTCTCTATATATAGACCCCCCCAAGTGAAATCCCTGGCGTCTAGTGGTGTTTCCTGGCCCCCGATCGCAGCTGTGCTGCGATCGGGGGCCAGGAAACACTTTCAGAAGGCCTCGTAAGAAAGGGGAGACTCTCCCCTTTCTTACGAGGTCTTCCCGAATGTGGGGAAGGCCGTTTTACGTCGTGACCCGCACCAGGGAGGTAGTGAGGCCGACGCCCACATTGAAGAGGTTAACCACAGTGTAGTTTGACAACAGAAAGTTGCTGATATGGTTGTGTGGTCTGCTGATGGCTATCATCCAGCGTCATATCATTCTGCGCAAGAAAAGAACGGAGTGGATCCAAATAGCTTTCGATCTGGATAGTAACAGATATTTCAGTTTGTACATTGCATATGGTTAAGTCTTGCAACCAGTCTTCAATTGTAGAGTTGAGTCCATGCCAGTAAATGGCAACTCTCCGTTTGGCTAGTAATAGTGCTATAGCTATAAATCTCCTGTCAGTAACTGGTAGTAATTTGACTGAACTAAGGAAAGACCATCATCAGGCATACCAAATAATATTCACATCTTTTCATGTCATATAGTTCAATTTTTCTAAGTAAAAAGGCTACTTGCAGAGTGTGTTTTAGGAGACTGTTTGAATCTGTTTCTGTGATTTAAATTGTGTTTAGAAATTGTCTGCTCCCCCTGTTTTTTGCCTTAAAAAATGCCACTTTTCTGAGCGCGCCAACTGCAGTATGCCAGTGTTGGTTTTTTAAACAATCTCTCCCTTACCTGGAAAGTAGACTCTGCTAGCTTGGAAGTGTGGATTCAGCCTGTCTGTATCCAAGGAGATTCTGAATAGAGCAGCAGCTGCCTCCTCCCTGGCCACAGGGACTGGACTTCAGTTAACTTGCTCCTTATATAAGTTCCTATTGGTTGTTGCATATGTTGTTGTGATAGGTTGTTGGGAGTTGGTCTTTCCATTGGTTGCTGGCTCCAGGGCTGGGGCTGTGATTGGTGGATAGGGCTGAGAATCTGATTGGCTGTTGGTTCTAGGGCTGTGATTGGTGGATAGGGCTAGGAATCTGATTGACTGTTGGGTCTAGGGCTGTGATTGGTGGAAAGGGCTGGGAATCTGATTGGTTGCTGGGTCTAGGGCTGGGGCTGTGATTGGTGGTCAGGATTAGGTGTATGATTGGTGATTAGGGTTGGGTCTCCCATTAGTTATTTGAATCAGGGTTATAAATTGGATTGGTTAGGGTTAGGACCAGGTTCCTATTGGCCAGTAGGGTTATTTTAAGCCTAAGACTCAGGGTGTCTCAGTCTGGGTGTCAAGGCTAAGGGCGGAGAGGACAAGGGCAGTTGCCTGTTTGGGCCTGTTCGGGACTGGTAGGGCCTAGGGCCAGAAATGCTGACCAATTCACTATGGACCAGGATTGTTTTCAGTCCCTACACATCCATCAACATGCAAACATATTATCTGCAAAGACATCCAACTCATGCATCACAAACTGACCGCAGACAGATTGCAATGTCCCATCACCCAACACAATACCCATTATACAACACAGATACACATATCCTCCACAACTAAAACAGTCAAACACCTACATTCTCACAACAATCACTACTCTGTCCACTCCCACTAACACAACCTGCCATCACCCACACAACACAAAACCACACTATACATTTCTCTCAGTCTCAGCCTTCCAGATACACACTCCCTGTTCATACTAACCAACAACACTATCCTCTGTTTGCTCCACACAGACCACCTTTCATCATAACAATGCCCAAACCCAGCCTTCCAACACACCATCTACAAACACCCTTCCCCTCCCTTCACCAATTACAAACAACCATACAATTCCCACACTTCACTCCACCACACATATTACCTCTTCCAGTCATCATAAGTAACACTAACTCCCCTGACACACATCCATCGCCTCTTACACACCTTGCACATTCATCTCCAAAACACATCAACACCCCATCTAACACTCTAATTCCACTTACCAGCACCATCTCACATACAAATACCTCACCAAAAACAAAAACATCAATATCCCCTCTCACCATTCCACAAAAACAATACAGACCACACACATCAGCACACCAAATCAACACAACCTTCCATTACACTTATCGTCACACCCACTCCCACCCTCAGGACTACACAAAGAATACAAGTCCTGTCCTATCTTTATCCCTACTTTCCCACTCTTCACAAACACCTACCACAAGCACCCCAACCCAGCAACTTTCATTCACTTGCCTTTCCTCCACTGCACAATTTAGAGCCTTACATCATGATCCACATGCTCCTCCCCACCCAAAACCCATACTCCATCCACTCTAAACAGACACAAACAAAATAAACAACATGCCACTCTGAACAACCTCACATCCCCTTGTCTATTACATAATAAGACTACCCTACAAAAAACAGTACACTCTTCATGTCTCTCTCTACCACTAAGTCCATCACCCACACACACAGACCCAACAAAATGCCTCCTTAACCTTCTGGAAGAGGAACACTATATTGAAAAGCAAGACTATGGTGAGCCTCACACAGTTATCACAACTAACAACACCCCTGCTTCAAGCTCATATTATACTACTTACCCTTCTAAACAAAACAACACTACCACTAACACACCTTTTCTAAACTGCCAGCTCCTAAATGCTCGATCACTCTCAAAAAACAAGCACCACATCTACGACCTGCTCACCGACACACAACCTGACTTACTATTCATAACGGAATCCTGGTTGGGAGATGCCATGGCCCCAGTGCTGCACGAAGCCCTTCCCCCGGGCTTTCAAACCATCACACAAAACCATATAGGCAAGAGAGGAGGTGGACTAGCTATTATATTCAAACAGGCAATAAACCTCAGAAAAACAGACAACATTTCCATACAAGGTTGTGAAGCCCTCCTCACCAGATGCCACCCTACTCCAACTTCCTCCTGTAATGTTCTCCTCCTTTACATACATCCACCTAACAACTCCACATTCCCAGATGCTTTTCTAGATACAGTCTCAAACCTTATTACACTATACTCCAACCTATGCATTCTTGGGGATCTAAACATTTGGTATGACAAACCCAATATGCCCCATCCAAAAGCTATCACCACTGGCCTTGTCGCATTGAACCTACATCAGATTGTACACAATCTCACACACATCGCTGGACACATCCTAGATGTCATTTTTGCTAAGCCTGAACTAGCTACCGTTCATAGCATCACGCCAATCACTTGGTCAGACCACCATCTGATAACTTTCCGACATAAAACTCCACAAGTCAACACACCCCACAACTACTTACATACAGGCACCTATCGACCATGGAGCAAACTCAATTTTGATGACTTAGAAACACAACTAACTGCCAACACAGATCTAGATACAATTAATTCTGTGCCAAAACTTTATGAGTGGCTACAGGAAGCTTTTGATATCCTAATAGCACTCAGAAAAACTATACATGACAAAAGAAAACCAACACCTTGGAGGAACACAGAACTTAGAAAGATAAAGCAACAAATCAGAAAGTTGCAGTGGACCTGGCTCAAAACAAACAACAGTCAAGACAAACTGCAGCTACACAAACTTAACAGAATATACAAATCATCAATCAAAAAAGCTACAAAAAATGCTACTACTCAGACAGAATTCAAAATGCTAAATCTACAACCAAGGAATTTTATAAAATTCTCAATGAATTTCGAAAACCTACATGCATGGAAGGAAGTCATCCCACTAATCAAGATTTCGCAAACAAATTGGCAACTCACTACACAACCAAGGCAGAAGACACACTGGACTCCTATTTATAACAAAAGAAAACCATCAGCACCAAACCCTTTCCTAAAATACCCTCTAAGAATAAACCAACCCAGCCTCTACAGTCCTTCCAACAAATATCCCAAGGTGAATTTATGGATTTGGTCAAAGCAAGCAGACCTTCTGGTTGCCCTTCTGACCCTTGCCCACCACAAATCTTCAAGAACATTCTTCTATCTACTTCTGCTGCCACACCTGTAAGAAAAATCATCAACAACTCTTTAACTACAGGAACTTTTCCTGTAGACCTGAAAAAGACATACATAGGACCGTTATTAAAGAAAACAAACCTAGACCTGCGAGACCCCAACAACTACAGACCAATCACAAATGGACCTTTCCTGGGCAAATTGATGGAAAGAGCAGCATTTGCCCAGATGTCACAATTCATTGAAGATAATTCTATACTTTCAGACTTCCAAACTGGATTCCGCCCAGGAAGAGACACTGAATCGGCACTCATAGCAATCTGGGATGATCTTCAAAACACAGTCGACCGCAATGGAGTTGCTGCACTACTTCTCTTGGACCTCTCGGTTGCCTTTGATAAGGTTGACCATGACACTCTAATTCAAAGACTCCACAAAGCCGGCATACAAGGGACTGCCCTCGACTGGATTACTTCCTATCTTCAAAAATGATCTAATATCATCTACTCGCCCCCCTTCTCGTCCAAACCCTACCTCACAAAAGCAGGGGTCCCCCAAGGATCAATCATCTCACCTTTGCTTTTCAACATCTACATGATATTATTACCAGTACTGATCAATGATTTCCATCTCACATGCTACAACTATGCAGATGACACACAAATACTACTTAAATTAGAATGCCCCAAAAACATTGAAAACTCAGAAATCTTCAGTTGCCTCAGAGCCGTTGAACAGTGGAGGACCTGGAGCCATCTCAAACTAAATACCTCCAAAACAGAAATACTCACTGGAAAAGTTATAACCCTCTGTGCATCTGGCCTGACGATCTCGGACCACCTCCTCAATTATCCAAAGAAGTTAAAAACCTTGGAATCACCATGGATTCCAAGTTAACTATGAATGCCCAAGTGGACAAATTAGCACGAACAAGCTTCATCACCTTGAAGACTCTACGAAGCATCTTCCCCCACCTCGGATTTCCACACAAGGTGCAAGCTACTATCTCGCTTGTACTATCCAAACTGGATTATGCCAATGGCTTGTACCATGGATCATCTCTATCTATTATGAAAAAACTACAACGTATTCAGAACTCCGCAGCCAGGTTACTATTACATGTAAAGCCGCAAGCCCACATCTCCCCTGCCTTGAGAGCACTACACTGGTTACCCGTTGCCAGAAGATGCACTTTCAAGCTGCTTTGTATCACCCACAAAGATAACCATGGAACAGGACTGCTTTTTATCAGAAACAAAATAACTGTAGGAGGCTGGACTGGCTTGTAGTGAGTACCAAGGGGTACTTGCACCTTGCACCAGGCCCAGTTATCCCTTATTAGTGTATAGGGTGTCTAGCAGCATAGGCTGATAGATAATGGTAGCTTAGCAGAGCAGCTTAGGCTGAACTAGGAGACGAGTGAAGCTCCTACAGTACCACTTAGTGTCATATGCACAATATCATAAGAAAACACAATACACAGTTATACTAAAAATAAAGGTACTTTATTTTTATGACAATATGCCAAAGTATCTTAGAGTGTACCCTCAGTGAGAGGATAGGAAATATACACAAGATATATGTACACAATACCAAAAATATGCAGTATAGTCTTAGAAAACAGTGCAACCAATGTATAGTTACAATAGGATGCAATGGGGACACATAGGGATAGGGGCAACACAAACCATATACTCCAAAAGTGGAATGCAAACCACGAATTAACCCCAAACCTATGTGATCTTGTAGAGGGTCGCTGGGACTATTAGAAAATAGTAAGGGTTAGAAAAATAGCCCACCCCAAGACCCTGAAAAGTGAGTGCAAAGTGCACTAAAGTTCCCCAAAGGACATAGAAGTCGTGATAGGGGAATTCTGCAGGAAAGACACAAACCAGCAATGCAACAACGATGGATTTCCAGTCGAGGGTACCTGTGGAATAAGGGGACCAAGTCCAAAAGTCACAAGCAAGTCGGAGATGGGCAGATGCCCAGGAAATGCCAGCTGTGGGTGCAAAGAAGCTTCTACTGGACAGAAGAAGCTTAGGTTTCTGCAGGAACGACAAGGGCTAGAGACTTCTTCTTTGGAGGACGGATCCCTCACGCCGTGGAGAGTCGTGCGGAAGTCATTTCCCGCCGAAAGACCGCCAACAAGCCTTGCTAGCTGCAAATCGGGCGGTAAGCGTTTTTGGATGCTGCTGTGGCCCAGAAGGGACCAGGATGTCGCAAATTGCGTCAGGAGACAGAGGGGAAGTCGAGCAAGACAAGGAGCCCTCTCAGCAGCAGGTAGCACCCGGAGAAGTGCCAGAAACAGGCACTACGAGGATGCATGAAACGGTGCTCACCCGAAGTTGCACAAAGGAGTCCCACGTCGCCGGAGAACAACTTAGGAGGTCGTGCAATGCAGGTTAGAGTGCCGTGGACCCAGGCTGGACTGTGCACAAAGGATTTTTGCCGGAAGTGCACGGAGGCCGGAGTAGCTGCAAAAGTCGCGGTTCCCAGCAACGCAGTCTGGCGTGGGGAGGCAAGGACTTACCTCCACCAAACTTGGACTGAAGAGTCACTGGACTGTGGGAGTCACTTGGACAGGGTTGCTGGATTCAAGGGACCTCGCTCGTCGTGCTGAGAGGAGACCCAGGGGACCGGTGATGCAGTTCTTTGGTGCCTGCGGTTGCAGGGGGACGATTCCGTCGACCCACGGGAGATTTCTTCAGAGCTTCTAGTGCAGAGAGGAGGCAGACTACCCCCACAGCATGCACCACCAGGAAAACAGTTGAGAAGGCGGCAGGATCAGCGTTACAGAGTTGCAGTAGTCGTCTTAGCTACTATGTTGCAGTTTTGCAGGCTTCCAGCGTGGTCAGCAGTCGATTCCTTGGCAGAAGGTGAAGAGAGAGATGCAGAGGAACTCGGATGAGCTCTTGCATTCGTTATCTAAAGTTTCCCCAGAGACAGAGACCCTAAATAGCCAGAAAAGAGGGTTTGGCTACCTAGGAGAGAGGATAGGCTAGCAACACCTGAAGGAGCCTATCAGAAGGAGTCTCTGACGTCACCTGGTGGCACTGGCCACTCAGAGCAGTCCAGTGTGCCAGCAGCACCTCTGTTTCCAAGATGGCAGAGGTCTGGAGCACACTGGAGGAGCTCTGGACACCTCCCAGGGGAGGTGCAGGTCAGGGGAGTGGTCACTCCCCTTTCCTTTGTCCAGTTTCGCGCCAGAGCAGGGCTAAGGGGTCCCTGAACCGGTGTAGACTGGCTTATGCAGAAATGGGCACCAAATGTGCACATGAAAGCATTTCCAGAGGCTGGGGGAGGCTACTCCTCCCCTGCCTTCACACCATTTTCCAAAGGGAGAGGGTGTAACACCCTCTCTCAGAGGAAGTCCTTTGTTCTGCCATCCTGGGCCAGGCCTGGCTGGACCCCAGGAGGGCAGAAGCCTGTCTGAGGGGTTGGCAGCAGCAGCAGCTGCAGTGAAACCCCTGAAAAGGCAGTTTGGCAGTACCAGGGTCTGTGCTACAGACCACTGGGATCATGGGATTGTGCCAACTATGCCAGGATGGTATAGAGGGGGCAATTCCATGATCATAGACATGTTACATGGCCATATTCGGAGTTACCATTGTGAAGCTACATATAGGTAGTGACATATAGGTGACTTATAAGTTACTTAAGTGCAGTGTAAAATGGCTGTGAAATAACGTGGACGTTATTTCACTCAGGCTGCAGTGGCAGGCCTGTGTAAGAATTGTCAGAGCTCCCTATGGGTGGCAAACGAAATACTGCAGCCCATAGGGATCTCCTGGAACCCCAATACCCTGGGTACCTCAGTACCATATACTAGGGAATTATAAGGGTGTTCCAGTAAGCCAATGTAAATTGGTAAAATTGGTCACTAGCCTGTTAGTGACAATTTGAAAGAAATGAGAGAGCATAACCACTGAGGTTCTGATTAGCAGAGCCTAAGTGAGACAGTTAGTCACTACACAGGTAACACATTCAGGCACACTTATGAGCACTGGGGCCCTGGGTGACAGGGTCCCAGTGACACATACAACTAAAACAACATATATACAGTGAAAAATGGGGGTAACATGCCAGGCAAGATGGTACTTTCCTACACAACCCCCCCCCCCCCCAAACGAAGGACAATAAGACTAGCCATGACCTGATGAGTCTTCATTGTCTAAGTGGAAATATCTGGAGAGTCCATCTACATTGGAGTGGCTACTCCCAGGTCTATGTTCCACTGTATAGTCCATTCCCTGTAGGGATATGGACCACCTTAACAATTTAGGATTTTCACCTTTCATTTGTTTTAGCCAAAGTAGAGGTTTGTGGTCTGTCTGAACAATGAAGTGAGTGCCAAACAGGTATGGCCTCAACTTCTTCAGTGCCCAGACCAAAGCAAAGGCCTCCCTCTCAATGGCAGACCAACGCTTTTCTCTAGGGGTCAACCTCCTACTAATAAAAGCAACAGGTTGATCCTGGCCCTCAGAATTAAGTTGTGATAGGACTGCCCCTACTCCTAATTCAGATGCATCAGTTTGGACATAGAATTTTTTAGAGTAACAAGGGCTTTTCAGGACAGGTGCAGAGCACATGGCCTGCTTCAGCTCCTCAAAAGCTTTCTGACAGTTTGCTGTCCATAATACCTTTTTAGGCATTTTCTTGGATGTGAGGTCATTAAGAGGGGCTGCAATGGAGCCATAGTTCTTAATGAACCTCCTGTAATACCCAGTGAGGCCTAGGAAGGCTCTCACCTGAGTCTGAGTAGTAGGGGGAACCCAATCAATAATTGTTTGGATTTTCCCCTGAAGTGGTGCAATCTGTTCCCCACCAACAAGGTGTCCCAGATAAACCACCTTACCCTGCCCTATCTGGCACTTTGAAGCCTTGATAGTGAGGCCTGCCTTTTGCAAGGCCTCTAAAACTTTCCATAGGTGGACCAGGTGATCATCCCAGCTGGAGCTAAAAACAGCTATATCGTCCAAATATGCTGCACTGAAAGCTTTCAGCCCTTGCAGGACTGTGTTCACCAACCTCTGAAAAGTGGCAGGTGCATTTTTCAATCCAAAAGGCATTACAGTGAACTGGTAATGTCCTCCAATGGTTGAAAATGCAGTTTTAGGTTTAGCATCTTCTGATAATTTGATCTGCCAATACCCTGCAGTCAAATCAAAAGTGCTTAGATACTTGGCAGATGCCAGTGTATCTATGAGCTCATCTGCCCTGGGTATAGGGTGAGCATCAGTTTTGGTTACCTGGTTGAGACCTCTGTAGTCTACACAAAACCGCATTTCTTTCTTTCCATCCTTGGAATGGGGTTTTGGTACAAGTACCACAGGAGAAGCCCATGGACTTTCAGAGTGCTCAACCACTCCCTGTTCTAACATTTTCTGCACCTCTTGCTTTATGCAGTCCCTGACATGGTCAGGCTGCCTATAGATCTTACTTTTGACAGGCAAGCTGTCTCCAGTATCTATAGTGTGCTCACACCAAGAAGTGGTACCTGGCACAGTAGAGAAGAGTTCAGAAAACTGACCCAGGAGATTTATGCAATGGTCTTTCTGCTCAGCAGTAAGACAATCAGCCAAAACTACCCCTTCCACAAGAGCATCTTGTTCTGTGGAAGAGAAGAGATCAGGTAGAGGATCACTGTCTTCTTCCTGTCCCTCATCAGTTGCCATGAGCAGGGTGAGATCAGCCCTGTCATAGTAGGGTTTCAGGCGATTGACATGGAGCACCCTAAGGGGACTCCTGGCAGTGCCTAAGTCAACTAAATAGGTGACTTCACCCTTTTTCTCAACAATTGTGTGGGGTCCACTCCATTTATCTTGGAGTGCTCTTGGGGCCACAGGCTCCAAGACCCACACTTTCTGCCCTGGTTTGTACTGAACCAAAACAGCCTTCTGGTCATGCCATTGCTTTTGGAGCTCTTGGCTGGCCTGAAGGTTTTTACTGGCCTTTTTCATATACTCAGCCATCCTTGATCTGAGGCCAAGTACATAATCTACAATATCTTGTTTTGGAGCTTTTAAAGGTTGTTCCCAACCCTCCTTGACAAGTGTTAGTGGACCCCTAACAGGGTGTCCAAAGAGGAGTTCAAAGGGGCTGAAGCCCACTCCTTTCTGGGGTACCTCCCTGTAGGCAAAAAGGAGGCATGGTAACAGGATATGCCATCTCCTGCGGAGTTTTTCAGGGAGACCCATAATCATGCCTTTGAGAGTTTTGTTAAATCTCTCTACCAGTCCAT
Organism: Pleurodeles waltl; assembly: GCF_031143425.1. NCBI lineage: Eukaryota > Metazoa > Chordata > Amphibia > Caudata > Salamandridae > Pleurodeles > Pleurodeles waltl. Next base: position 192,943,961 of record NC_090437.1, read on the forward strand.
TTGTTTGTGGATGATAGGGTGTAGTGAACTTGTAAGTCACACCACACTCCTTCCACATGGCCTTTAAGTATGCAGACATGAAATTGCTTCCTCTGTCTGATACTACTTCCTTTGGGAAGCCCACCCTGGAAAATATTCCCAGGAGGGCCTTTGCCACTGCAGGTGCTGTAGTGGTCCTTAAAGGAATTGCTTCAGGATATCTTGTGGCATGGTCCACTACCACCAAGATAAACCTATTGCCTGAAGCAGTAGGAGGGTCAAGGGGGCCAACTATGTCAACCCCTACCCTTTCAAAGGGAACCCCAACCACAGGCAGTGGGATAAGGGGTGCCTTTTGGAGTGCCACCTGTCTTGCCACTGGCTTGACAGGTTTCACAGGACTTACAAAATTCCTTTGTGTCCTCAGACATCCTAGGCCAATGAAACAAGGGAACAAGTCTGTCCCAAGTTTTCATTTGACCCAGATGTCCAGCTAGGGGAATGTCGTGGGCTAGAGTTAGGAGGAACTTTCTGTACTCCTGAGGGATCACTAACCTCCTGGCAGTTCCAGGTTTAGGATCCCTTGCTTCAGTGTACAAGAGGTTGTCCTCCCAGTAAACTCTGTGAGAGTCACTGACATCCCCATTAGCCTGTTTGACAGCTTGCTGTCTTAGACCCTCTAGTGTGGGACAGGTTTGCTGTTCCACACTCAGCTCCTCCCTGGCAGGCCCCCCTTCACCCAAAAGCTCAGCAGTGTCTGCTTCCAGCTCCTCTGGTGTAGGTTCTGCACAGGGTGGAAATTCTTCTTCCTCAGAAGTAGAATCCACTGTAGAGGGAGGGATAGTAGGAAGTGCTTTACTTCTACTAGCCCTAGCCTTAGGGAGCACTTGGTCCATTGTTCCAGGATCCAAGCTTCCCTGTCCTTTTTGCTTTTTGGCCTGAGCCCTGCTTAAAGCAAAAATATGCCCTGGGATGCCCAGCATTGCTGCATGGGCCTCCAACTCCACATCTGACCAAGCTGATGTCTCCAAATCATTTCCTAGTAGACAGTCTACAGGTAAATCTGTGGCTACCACAACTTTTTTGGACCAGTAACCCCCCCCACCCCCAGTTGAGATTTACAACAGCCATGGGGTGGCTAAGTGTGTTGTTGTGAGCATTGGTTACTTGGTACTGGTGACCAAGTAGGTGTTGTTCAGGGTGGACCAGTTTCTCTATGACCATAGTCACACTGGCACCAGTGTCCCTGTAGGCCTGAACCTCAACACCATTTATTAGGGGTAGCTGCTTGTACTTATCCATATTAAGGGGACAAGCAACTAAGGTGGCTAAATCAATAGCCCCCTCAGAGACTAACACAGCCTCTGTGGTCTCCCTAATAAGACCAACCCCAACTAAGTTACCAAAAGCGAGCCCAGCTACTCCCTTGGATTGGCTATTAGTAGGTTTGCTCCCACCACCACTGCTATCAGTAGGGACACTAGGTGTAGCAGTAGGGGTTGTAGTGGTAGGAGGCTTGGTGCTTTTCTTTGGACAACTGGGATCTGTTGTCCAATGGCCTTTTATTTTACATAAATAGCACCATGGTTTCTTTTCCTTGTTTTGATTAGAAGAGGATTTGGGCTCACCACCCCCACCAGAGTGTTTTTGTGGGCCTGATGAAGACTCATTTTTAGATTTGTCCCCACCCTTGTCAGAAGACTTACCATCCTTCTTCTTGTTGCCATCGTTGTCACCCCCTGTATGAACTTTTCTGTTCACCCTTGTTCTGACCCATTTGTCTGCCTTCTTTCCCAATTCTTGGGGAGAGGTCAGATCAGAGTCCACCAAGTACTGGTGCAACAAATCAGACACACAATTATTAAGAATATGCTCTCTCAGGATCAAGTTATACAGGCTGTCATAATCAGTAACTTTACTGCCATGTAACCACCCCTCCAAGGCCTTCACTGAATGGTCAATGAAATCAACCCAGTCTTGTGAAGACTCCTTTTTGGTCTCTCTGAACTTTATCCTGTATTGTTCAGTGGTTAAGCCATAACCATCCAGGAGTGCATTCTTAAGAACTTTGTAATCATTAGCTTCATTTTATTTTACAGTAAGGAGCCTATCCCTACCTTTTCCACTAAATGATAGCCATAGGATAGCAGCCCACTGCCTTTGAGGGACATCCTGTATAGCACAGGCCCTCTCAAGTGCAGCAAACCACTTGTTAATGTCATCCCCCTCCTTATAAGGGGGAACTATCTTGTGCAGATTCCTGGAATCATGCTCTTTTGCAGGATGACTATGGGGAATACTGCTGCTGCCACCATGGGTTTCTAAACCCAGTTTCTGTCTCTCCTTCTCTACTTCTAAGGTCTGTCTATCCAAATCCAGCTGTTGCTTCTTGAGCTTCAGTCTGGTTTGTTCCACTCTCAATCTATTGAGCTCCCTTTCTAACAATCTGTCATCAGGGTGGGTGGGAGGGACATTCCTAGACACAGAAGTATGATGAGAATGAACAGAAGGAGACCTGTCCCTTACAGAGGGCACCCTAACAGCTTGGCTGACAGTGTAATGTGAGAGCACACCACCTGTATGATGTGACTCCACTTCAGTACCAACTATGCTAGACTGTCTAGTAATGGGCAGGCTAATAAGTTTCTTTCCTGAATCTTTTCCTGGGGGAGTCCCTGGATCAGATTGGGAACCATTAGCTACTTTTTCAACAGATGGGGCACTTTTAGCCTTATCTTGTTCTCTAAGCATGTTAAGTAACAATTCCAAGGAAGGATTCTTCCCTACACTCAAACCTCTCTCTATGCAGAGACTCCTTGCTCCTTTCCAGCTAAGGTGATCATATGCAATTTTGGACAGATCAACATTTTGGCCTGTGCCAGACATTTTTAGAGAGAGTAAAAGTGATAGAAAAAGAGAAAAAAGTTTGTCAGAGCTTTTAGAAAGACAGAGAAAAAAACTTTTAAAACTTTTTAGAACTTTTTGAAAGTTTAGAAGTACTTTTCAGCACTTAGAAAAGAGTGAAAAGAGGAAATGCAAAACTTTTTAGCTATGTGTACACACACTGAACTTGTTTTGTATATTTTTCTCTTATGAAAAGTACAATGACAAGAGTGGTAAGTAGTCTCAAAGCACTTATCCCACCGCTGCACAACCAGTGTAGGAGGCTGGACTGGCTTGTAGTGAGTACCAAGGGGTACTTGCACCTTGCACCAGGCCCAGTTATCCCTTATTAGTGTATAGGGTGTCTAGCAGCATAGGCTGATAGATAATGGTAGCTTAGCAGAGCAGCTTAGGCTGAACTAGGAGACGAGTGAAGCTCCTACAGTACCACTTAGTGTCATATGCACAATATCATAAGAAAACACAATACACAGTTATACTAAAAATAAAGGTACTTTATTTTTATGACAATATGCCAAAGTATCTTAGAGTGTACCCTCAGTGAGAGGATAGGAAATATACACAAGATATATGTACACAATACCAAAAATATGCAGTATAGTCTTAGAAAACAGTGCAACCAATGTATAGTTACAATAGGATGCAATGGGGACACATAGGGATAGGGGCAACACAAACCATATACTCCAAAAGTGGAATGCAAACCACGAATGGACCCCAAACCTATGTGATCTTGTAGAGGGTCGCTGGGACTATTAGAAAATAGTAAGGGTTAGAAAAATAGCCCACCCCAAGACCCTGAAAAGTGAGTGCAAAGTGCACTAAAGTTCCCCAAAGGACATAGAAGTCGTGATAGGGGAATTCTGCAGGAAAGACACAAACCAGCAATGCAACAACGATGGATTTCCAGTCGAGGGTACCTGTGGAATAAGGGGACCAAGTCCAAAAGTCACAAGCAAGTCGGAGATGGGCAGATGCCCAGGAAATGCCAGCTGTGGGTGCAAAGAAGCTTCTACTGGACAGAAGAAGCTTAGGTTTCTGCAGGAACGACAAGGGCTAGAGACTTCCCCTTTGGAGGACGGATCCCTCACGCCGTGGAGAGTCGTGCAGAAGTGTTTTCCCACCGAAAGACTGCCAACAAGCCTTGCTAGCTGCAAATCGTGCGGTAAGCGTTTTTGGATGCTGCTGTGGCCCAGGAGGGACCAGGATGTCGCAAATTGCGTCAGGAGACAGAGGGGACATCGAGCAAGACAAGGAGCCCTCTCAGCAGCAGATAGCACCCGGAGAAGTGCCAGAAACAGGCACTACAAGGATGCGTGAAACGGTGCTCACCCGAAGTCGCACAAAGGAGTCCCACGTCGCCGGAGAACAACTTAGGAGGTCGTGCAATGCAGGTTAGAGTGCCGTGGACCCAGGCTGGACTGTGCACAAAGGATTTCTGCCGGAAGTGCACGGAGGCCGGAGTAGCTGCAAAAGTCGCGGTTCCCAGCAATGCAGTCTGGCGTGGGGAGGCAAGGACTTACTTGGACTGAAGAGTCGCTGGACTGTGGGAGTCACTTAGACAGAGTTGCTGGATTCAAGGGACCTCGCTCGTCGTGCTGAGAGGAGACCCAGGGGACCGGTGATGCAGTTCTTTGGTGCCTGCGGTTGCAGGGGGACGATTCCGTCGACCCACGGGAGATTTCTTCGGAGCTTCTAGTGCAGAGAGGAGGCAGACTACCCCCACAGCATGCACCACCAGGAAAACAGTCGAGAAGGCGGCAGGATCAGCGTTACAGAGTTGCAGTAGTCGTCTTAGCTACTATGTTGCAGTTTTGCAGGCTTCCAGCGCGGTCAGCAGTCGATTCCTTGGCAGAAGGTGAAGAGAGAGATGCAGAGGAACTCGGATGAGCTCTTGCATTCGTTATCTAAAGTTTCCCCAGAGACAGAGACCCTAAATAGCCACAAAAGAGGGTTTGGCTACCTAGGAGAGAGGATAGGCTAGCAACACCTGATGGAGCCTATCAGAAGGAGTCTCTGATGTCACCTGGTGGCACTGGCCACTCAGAGAAGTCCAGTGTGCCAGCAGCACCTCTGGTTCCAAGATGGCAGAGGTCTGGAGCACACTGGAGGAGCTCTGAACACCTCCCAGGGGAGGTGCAGGTCAGGGGAGTGGTCACTCCCCTTTCCTTTGTCCAGTTTTGCGCCAGAGCAGGGCTAAGGGGTCCCTGAACCGGTGTGGACTGGCTTATGCAGAAATGGGCACCAAATGTGCCCATGAAAGCATTTCCAGAGGCTGGGGGAGGCTACTCCTCCCCTGCCTTCACACCATTTTCCAAAGGGAGAGGGTGTAACACCCTCTCTCAGAGAAAGTCCTTTGTTCTGCCATCCTGGGCCAGGCCTGGCTGGACCCCAGGAGGGCAGAAGCCTGTCTGAGGGGTTGGCAGCAGCAGCAGCTGCAGTGAAACCCCTGAAAAGGCAGTTTGGCAGTACCAGGGTCTCTGCTACAGACCACTGGGATCATGGGATTGTGCCAACTATGCCAGGATGGTATAGAGGGGGCAATTCCATGATCATAGACATGTTACATGGCCATATTCAGAGTTACCATTGTGAAGCTACATATAGGTAGTGACCTATATGTAGTGCACGCGTGTAATGGTGTCCCCGCACTCACAAAGTCCGGGGAATTGGCCCTGAACAATGTGGGGGCACCTTGGCTAGTGCCAGGGTGCCCTCACACTAAGTAACTTTGCACCTAACCTTTACCAGGTAAAGGTTAGACATATAGGTGACTTATAAGTTACTTAAGTGCAGTGTAAAATGGCTGTGAAATAACGTGGACGTTATTTCACTCAGGCTGCAGTGGCAGGCCTGTGTAAGAATTGTCAGAGCTCCCTATGGGTGGCAAAAGAAATGCTGCAGCCCATAGGGATCTCCTGGAACCCCAATACCCTGGGTACCTCAGTACCATATACTAGGGAATTATAAGGGTGTTCCAGTAAGCCAATGTAAATTGGTAAAATTGGTCACTAGCCTGTTAGTGACAATTTGAAAGAAATGAGAGAGCATAACCACTGAGGTTCTGATTAGCAGAGCCTCAGTGAGACAGTTAGTCACTACACAGGTAACACATTCAGGCACACTTATGAGCACTGGGGCCCTGGGTGACAGGGTCCCAGTGACACATACAACTAAAACAACATATATACAGTGAAAAATGGGGGTAACATGCCAGGCAAGATGGTACTTTCCTACAATAACCAAATACATCCAACAAAGAAACCTTCGCTCAAGATTGGCACCCCACCTTAGAACACCACCATACAAGAAAAAGACTAAAGGTGGTACATCCTTCTCCGTTCAAGCAGCCAAACTATGGAATTCTTTATCCCCAACTATAAGAGCCACAGATAACTTTCTTGACTTCAGAAAACTACTCAAGAGTTGGCTCTTTCCTTCATAACCACCATATTCAAACAACTATGGACTGCATATGCCTATATTGATAAATATTTTTTCTGATTATGTGTCTATTTCTAGTTATGTATATTTCTTTAGAAAATATGTATTGCTACTATGTCATAACAATAAAATACACACACACACTTTAAACCTGTTTGACTAAGTATATTTACTAATGATGTATTGTATGTACATGTATGTGTGCATATGTGTGTGTATTAATCTGTGTATGTGTGTGTATGTATATATATATATATATATATATATATATATATATGTGTGTATGCATGTGTGTATGTTGTTCTGTGCTTGGCATGTTTGTGGGTCATTGCATGGCTCCTCGGTGGGTTGTTAAACTAGATATCTATGAATCCCTGCTCTCATCTTATCACACTTATCTACCCATCATCATATGTCATGTCTCTATCAATCTATCCTCCATTCCCACTTTGACTCATCCCAAATCCATTCTACTATTTTCATCTCCTAAATAACTCTGCCTAAGCTCTTCCCTCTGCTTCCACATCTAACTCACCAAACCTCACTCTACTACCATGACCTCCCAAACAACCCTACTAAATTCTCCCTCATTTATCTCACCCTGATACTATGATCTCCCTAACCCTTCCACAGACTCTTCCCTCCTCCATCCCCCTTTACTCATCCCAAGCCTTTGGGATGAGTAAATGAGGGATATACTCCCAATTAACACTTCTGGATTTCTTTCCTCCTCCACCCCTCCATTACTCCAGTCAATCTAACTAACAAACTCTCATATCCGCGGCTCAAATTAACTCATAATAATACTAAAACTGTACTCATATTTCCCAATACTAATCCATCACTAATTCTTGTTGGGTTCCGGAGTAGCGTGCTTCTCGCCAAAAAGCGCTTCAACGCCTCGTCAGGGGTAGTAAGCACTATATAAATACTATTACAATTACAATTATCCAGCACTATTGATAAACCTACTCTGAAAATAAGTCTGGCTTTTCCATGGCTGATAGTTGTATTTTTAAAATATGAGCACTGACACAAGTAAAAATATAAAAAATGTACACATTTTCAATTGAAATGCAGCTTCCAAAGACACAAAACTGAAATTGCGTCACACTCTTGAAAAGTATGGCCCATATTTATACTTTTTTATGCAAAACAGCGCTACCACCGGCTAGCGCCATTCCAAGACACCGGCTGGGCGTCTTATTTATGAAATTGCGGTATGGGAGAAGGGGGTTTTGCACCAAAAAATGACGTTGGTCTGGTTAGAGTACAAAAAGATTACTATAACCAGCCTAGCATCTTTCTTGACGCTAAAACTACCATACCACATGAGTCCTGTCTTATAAAAGACAGGAGTCATGCCTACAAGGGTCCCCTGGGCATGGCGAATGCACCCAATGCCATGTATGGGGACCCATTTCGGGGCCCCATGGCACTCTAAAACAAAAACAAAAATACTTACCTCTACTTACCTGGGATGTGGTCCCCCATCCTCTGCTGTCCCTCTGGTGTGGGCGGGGGTGTCCCGCACCCGCTGTATGAAGTCCATGTCCCCTAGACTCCCATATGCTTTTTGGCACACCTTCTCCACTTACATATCTCTTTTTCGGCAAGACAGCAGAAGTTCATACCTTTCCGACAGGTAAATAACGGGGAAGGATTCAGTGAGCAATGTCATGTTTAGCCATGAAATGCTCATCCTGCAAAAATCATCTATAGTATGTATTATCAAACCAACCAGACATTATCCTAAGAAGCACCACCTTAGGATCTAACTCCACTGCTACCTGCAGAGTGGGTGTATTCTGTGCACAGACTGAGACCCATTTGGTGTTCATAACTGGGCAGGAGCAAATAATGTGATAGAAGGACACAACAGGGTCGCTGCATTGTGAGCAGTTAGGTGAGCTTGAGCGTCCCATTTTCCAGAGCATATCTGGGCTGTAATATGTACAGTGAGTGAAAATAGGAAAATTGGATGAGCCAGAGATCAGAGAGTATGGCCAGTGAGCATGAGGTCATCTTCACTTCTTGCCAGTCCTTATCGTCCATCTCCCTCAGATCAGTTGTCCAGTTCCCTCTAAGCTTTAGGAGAGGGTCTGGGGCACTGAGAAGAAATGGGCACTATAGACAGGAAATTCCCCGTCGGCCTAAGGGTCCTATTGTCACCTTCAACTCCAGGGGGTCATCTTTAGGGACCTTTGTAAGTAGCTCTTTATATGTGTGAAGGGCGTGCTGCACTTGCAAGTGTTAGAAGAATTGAGAGTTATGGAGTGTTGGAAAATGGGTTATTGGTAGGGCAGGTAGGTACCTACACCTAGCAACAAGCCACTAACCTCCACATAGGTACAGTTAGGTCTCAGTAAATTAATCCCAGCTCAACCCTTGGTAGCTTGGCAACGAGCGTCAAGGCTTAACTTAGGAGACAAAGTGTAAAGCATTCAAATATCACAAAACAGTAATTAAATAAAACACAGGAAACAGTTTAAAAATACAAAACCAATTTATAAAAATAGTTTATATTTTTATCTTTAAAATGACACAAAAACGATTAAAATCGGTTCAGGGGAACCGGAGATATGAATTTTTAAAGAATTATTACTTTTCTAGCGCTTAGAAACAAAAAGCGCCAATCGGGTCATCTGGTTGCACCTCGACCGGGGCAAAGTCAAACTTTCAGGCCGACCGTGATGGAGCCCTGCTCGGCTACAGGTCGCGGGAGGCCTCGGTTAAAAAGTTACCTTCTGACTTAGGCCCTCATTCTGACCTTGGCGGGCGGCGGAGGCCGCCCGCCAAAGTCCCGCCGTCAGATTACCGTTCCGCGGTCGAAAGACCGCGGCGGTAATTCTGACTTTCCCGCTGGGCTGGCGGGCGGTCGCCTTCAGACCGCCCGCCAGCCCAGCGGGAAAGAGGCTTCCACGATGAAGCCGGTTCGGAATCGAGCCGGCGGAGTGGAAGCTGTGCGACGGGTGCAGTTGCACCCGTCGCGTATTTCACTGTCTGCGCAGCAGACAGTGAAATACATGTAGGGGCCCTCTTACGGGGGCCCCTGCAATGCCCATGCCAGTGGCATGGGCACTGCAGGGGCCCCCAGGGGCCCCGCGACCCCCCCTACCGCCATCCGGATCCCGGCGGTCCGACCGCCGGGATCTGGATGGCGGTAGGGGGGGTCGGAATCCCCGCGGCGGTGCAGCAAGCTGCGCCGCCGCGGAGGATTCAATGGGGCGGCGGTACACTGGCGGGACCCCGCCAGTGGTGCCGGTCCGACCGCGGCTTTACCGCCGCAGTCGGAATCCCCATTGGAGCACCGCCGGCCTGTCGGCGGTGCTCCCGCGGTCCTCTGCCCTGGCGGTCAAAGACCGCCAGGGTCAGAATGACCACCTTAGTCTTTATTTTGAAGTTTTTCTTCACCGGGACGAACCTGCCAGTTGAATCCGACCTCCTGGAGCCCTTGTCCGGATACGCGATGTGGGTTTCCTCGGTGGAGACTTTTACCTTCGGACTTAGTCGTTTTTTTGAGATGAAAATCCTTCGACCGGGGTAAACCTGGATCTTGATCCGACGTCCATGGAGCCCTTCTCGGATACGATGGCTGGGAGGTCCCGGTCAACTTTTTACCTTCGGACTTAGTCTCTTTTTTGGATGTTTTTCTTTACCGGGACGAACCACGAAGTCAGGCCGGGTCGCGGTTGAGGCAAGCCGGCTAGAATTTCCGCGGCGGGTCGGTCCCTCTCTGGAGCTTTTTTCCCAAAATTCTCAAATCTTTTCAAAACTTCTGGGGCTTCACCCAGATGTTCTTTTAAGGTTCTTTTGGGGTCCACAGCTCACCCCAAGGGTCCAGAAGTTCTGTGATGGTCCTTGGGGGGTGCGGACTTCAACTCCCAGAATGCACCTGGCGCAAACTCCTTTTTGGCCACTGGACAGTGGTCAGCTGGTCGCTTTCTTCAGGAGTTGGTGCAGGGGACTCTGGTTAGCAATTTTTCACCTGTAGCAAACAGGGAGTCCCTCCTTGAACCAGTTGAAGCCAGGCAAAGTCCTTCTTGTGGTGAAGCCCAAGTGTGCAGCTGGTGCAGTCCTTCTGAGTTCAGGGTCCAGGTGCAGGCCAGGGGTCCAGCAGGGCAGTCCTTCTTCTTCTTTAGTTCCTTTCTTGTTGAATTCTGGAGGGGATCTGAGGTGTGGGGGCAGGTCTGCCAGTTTTATCCTTGCTCCTGGGTGAAAAGCAGGGGGGTCCTGGTCCTCCATTCAGGTACAGGGTCGTCCCCCTGTGATGACCACTTCCTGGGAAGTGTGGCAAAAATCCATCCCAAAAGGCAACAGTCTCTAAAAATCCAACATGGCTGAATCTGATTTTTGGAGGTTACATCTGGCTGAGCCCACCCACTGGTGTGGCTAAAAATCATAAACACACCCCTCTCCTGCCCTCTCCTAATCTAATCAAGGGGGCACCTAGCTGTCTGGGGTTGCAGGATGTGGGGGTGTTGCTGGGTGCTCCAGATGTCCTTCTCTGCCTTTGAAGACCAGTTTGGCAGCCCTCCCCCTTCCTGCCTCACCATCTGCTGAGGGGAGATTCTCTCCCCCAAGCACATTCCTTTGTGTGAAGCCAGGCCACTTCACACCTCATCAAGGCAGCCTGGCAGAAGCTGCTGCAGGCTGGCCAATCAGAGCACAGCAGCAAAAACAATGCAGAGCTGAAATTGGCAACTTTTTAGGTAAAGTCTAAACTTTTTACCTGAACAAGTTATATTAAATCCAACAACTGGAAGTTGTGGGATTTATTACAACAATTAATTTGATACCAAATTCTTGGTATGTAATATTTAAGGAGACTTTAAAATTGAAAATAAAGTCTGCCCATTCTAGCCTATGAAGGCCATTTACTTCAATGAGGGAAAAACAAATTTGGCTGTTTTTACCTCACCAGGGCTTATAAATCTATTTTTATAAAGTCCCTGCTTATAGTTACATGGCACCCAGCCCTAGGGGCACATAGGGCACACCTTAGGGGTGACTTATATGTACAAATAAGGTAGTTTAAGACTTTGGAAGTACCTTTAATTCCAAAGTCGAATTTGCATAGAACTTTAATTTAAAAGCAGCAAGCAAGGCAGGCTTGCTTTTAAAATGACACTGGGCACCTCAGCAGTGCACCTAGGTGTGCACCACCTATGCTGTGGTCCCTAAACCTACATGCCCTACCATATACTAGGGACTTATAGGTAGGTTAACTTAGCCAATTATAATTAGCCTAATTTGCATATCCGTTTTACACAGAGCACAGGCCCTGGGACTGGTTAGCAGTACCCAGGGCACCATCAAAGTCAGGAAAACACCAGCAAAAAGAGGAAAATGGGGGCAAAAAGTTATGGGGCCTCTGCAATCAGCCCTGTTTTCTCACATGGAGGTTGTATTCAGGGTTAAGATAATTGAAGGAAACAATATGGTCCCTGTCCTACAGGGTTCCCAACGTACCCCCTCCAACCATGTTCCTCGTTCCAGCCATGTCTCTACCCACAGAGGAGTCTGCGCCTGTCGGTATAACCAGGCACTGGATGTGCGGATGTGCAGATCTGCGTAAGTGCCACCCTTCAGAACAGGAGGTGGGTTTTGGAGATCTGCAGTAGAGAAGCAGAGGGCTTCCTCCCATAGAGTAGGTTGTGGATACCCCAGTTCTCAAGTGTGTGTAGTTTAAGGAACCAGGAAGAGTCTTGTCCATTCCCCAACAGCCAATCATTAATCACTACCACTTGTGCTGCCCAGTAGAAGATGCAGAGGTCAAGGGCGCTTAGGCCCCCTTCATATGGGGAGGTGTAGCACTTACTGTGGGAGACTCTAGCCCAGTAAAACATTGTAGCCATGGACTGTAGGTCTGGCAAGAAAGAGGACGGTAGAATGAAAGGGTAATTCTGCAACACACAGAGAAATCTGGCCAGAACTGACATTTTATATACAGTGATTCAGGCCGGTAAGTTCAGTGGAAGGGTGAACCAATTATCAAGATCTGTGAGTGTGCATGTCAGGATTGGTGCAATGTTGAGGTCCCATGGTATCTGTGGGTCTGGTGCAATGTGAGCAGAATCGGTTTTTAATACATCAATTTTGCATGCTTTGCCTTTTTTGCTTGTCTTTTCCCCAGTAAATTTCGGCACATTTATCTGCTGGAATTTATCAGGGGGAAAACTGCGAGGGTTTGATGACTACCCCATGACGCATAATTCATCCCTGTGGAAATATGTGTTTTCACAGGGATTATATTTTAGCCCTTAAATTGTAATGAGGGCCACAGTGCTTTTATTACCCCTAAAGAATCCTTTCTAATTCACAAATAGTGCATCAGTGTGCCTTGAGATAAACTAATTTCCAATTTAAGCATGATGGATTTTCATGGGGAGCCTTCAGAATCCTGTTTACTCCTTGAAAAACTTTCTGCTTTAAAAAATGTAAAGTCTACAAACAAGAGTATTTGCCACTCCATTGACCTCTTAGTCTGGGGCTCACATTTATACTTTTTGACGCAAACTAGCGCCGGTGCTGGTTTGCGTAATTTTTTTTACAGCCGGCTACGCCATTCCTACGCACCATGCGGGCGCCTCATTTAAGGAATCACGTTAGCCGGCGCTGCGGACTGCTCAGAGTAAATAAAAATTACTCAAACCAAGCGGCGCCGGCGTAGGGGAAAATGGGGTTTGTGCGTCATAAAATGTTGCAAGTCAGGTTTGAGGCAAAAATCATGGCTCAAACCGGACTTGCGCCATTTTTTGACACACAACCCCCATTGAAACAACTCCTGTCTTAGCAAAGACTGGAGTCATGCCCCCTCGCCCAATGGCCATGCCCAGGGGACTTCTGTCCCCTGGGCATGGTCATTGGGCACAGTGGCATTGAAGGGGGCCAAAATTAGGCCCCCCAATGCCACTTTAAAAAAATAAAAAATAAATACTTACCTCAACTTACCTGTACTTACCTGGGATGGTTCCCCCCATCAATGGATGTCCTCCAGGGGAGGGCGAGGGTGGCAGGGGGTGTCCCTGGGGGCAAGGAAGGGCACCTCTGGACTCCTTCCATGGTCAGAGACCATGGAAGTGAGCCCACAGGTCCCTTAACGCATGCCCTGACCCAGGCATTAAAAAAGGGCGCACATCAGGCTGTGTGCAGTTTTTTAAGGCCCACCCTCTCCTGTGCGTGAAAATGACGCAGGAATATAAATAAGGCGCACAGGCCTTAAAGTCATTTTTTGGGCAAGAACAACTAACTTGCATGTCATTAACGGAAGGTAGATTCCCACATCCAAAAAAGGACTCACACGGAGGAATTTTGACGTTCGCGGGCGTCAAAGTTTAAATATGGTGCATGGTTTGCGCCAAATGTGCGTCAAACAGAGTATAAATATGCCCCTGAGTGTCTTCTTCTCTAGCATATTCAAAAGGTACACCATCACAAAGATAGGTGAAAGCGAACGAGAGGCAGAGGAGCCATTTTGACCCACACCTCGACTTTTACCAAAACTTATCTATAGACTTTTGATCCAAAGCAAACTTTCTAGCCTACATTACTGGACCGGTAGATAGAACCAGATGCAGTAGCTGCCCTCTTTTCTGGAGGAAATGTTTTGTTTTCTACTTTGAATATGGCGTTTATGCATGTGGCAAAAATGGAAGACAAGTCTATAGGGTTCTGCATAATAATTTTGATCTAGGCACCATGGGAAATGTTTGGCATGGCTGTTCAGAGCTTTGCATAAAGAAAACATATTTGGATTTAGAAAATGTATGTTAAGTATTTCTCTGCGATGCACACTATTGCTTCCTTTCCGAAATGTCTGTTGACAATTCCACTGAAACACGTCTGTTTCTCCTGGTCAGTACTACGACTTACCCCATTTGTCTCTTCTTCCATCAATTAAATAGTGGCCAGCAAGATTCCTTTGTCTTTCCTTTTTTGGACTTTCTTCTTTTTTTCTGTTATCCGATTTGCTTCTTCAGTCTCAACTTCTACAGTACTCTTGCAAATCAAGCCCAAGCGTTCAGCTTTCCTCACATCATCTGACAAATGTCTACCCCTTCATTAGAATTGAATACCTGAAAATCACATTGCAGTGTTGCTCGAATGCGAATTTACTTTAAAAGACAAAAGGCGTCTGGCAAAATAGGAATGGTTTGTTTAATTAAACATTACGGCCGGGAGAGCAGGTACAGAACCAGGGTCTGAGGACTGTTTCTCATTGTACCTTGGATTGAATCAAGTTTTATATATTTCTCTGAGTGTAATAAAGTGATGAAAGACATATTTTTGATATAAAATGCGAATAGTTGTCAAGTAGTCATAAATACACTTCCAGATAGTGGATGCAGGTGGGCCCAACTTGCCGTAGACACAATGAGGGCCAGCGGGTACATGTCTCGATGTCCAGCCTGAAGGGCGTGTTGTCACTGCGTGTGCTGTGTGTCCTGATTGGCTAAGTGTACCTGACTACATGTGATATCTAACTTTATGGTGTTTTTGGGAATGCATGCATCTCTCTTGTCGTGTTTTATTGGGGCCAATCTCCAGGGACCATTGTGGTATTACTGCCTAACTGTGGGATCTGATCTAAGTGTTCCTGTTTGTGTGTTTGGCTGCCAACTAAGTGTTAACCCACCTGTGACCTGTTAGTCATTATCCTTCAGTCCTGGGTCTCAGAGCCTGCCTAACCACGTACCTACGTGCTGGAGTTGACATGGAGTTCACAACAGGTTCACAATGGTGATGCGACCTTCATGTTAGAAAATGTGCTGTGTCCATCAACACTGATTAGTCCAAATGAACATTACCGCCTTTAGTTGAGTTTTTAACTACACCATCAAAGCCACACATCATGGCAGACACATTGATGGTACCTTGCTGTCCCAACTCCCTTGCTACTTGTACTCTACCAAATTTGGGGATGGCTTTATTGCAGGAGGAAACCCCATTGTAGAAAACCACACAAAAACAGTAACCCAAGAAAATGGGCAACAATGACGTGCATAGACTGGTCAGCCACCATGAAGCTAGGAGACCTAGTTTGTGAACAACACCTGCCCAGGGGCACCTTCCTCTTCACGCATGTCCTTCAGCAGTCAATGCAATTCCTGAATGGAAAGTGTCAGTGTTCCACTGTCCATGTCATTGCCAGGTATGAAAGTGCAGCAGGATGCACTGATTTTCACACACACCCCACCGTCAATTGCGGTCATCAAGTCCAAAACATATTGATGTTGCATCACCATGAGGCGGATGGCTCTCAGTTCTTCCTTGATTGCATTAAGGCTAAGCTCAGTACTGTTTATAATTTTGAGCATTTCCCACCGGGTTATTTGCAACCAGTGGGCATTCGCTTTTGTCTCTACAAGGTGAAGAAGGGTATGGACCCTCCTGTCAATACTTGGGCATTGTTGAACAGTCTTAACTCCTCAGGAATGTCCCTGTACTGAGCCCAACCAAAATAATCAGCAGTTCTTTTCCTTCAAGCCTGATGCAACAGTGTTGTGTTCTTCCTCAGCGGGTGCTGGTAGAGTTCAGACAGATCTTCTCCAGGGATAACCAGGGTTGGGGTTTGTATGGTGATGAGGGAGTAGAAGCCACATTTAGGAAGGTGCCTCTTTTGGTCATGGTTACCCCTACCTTTCGCCTGGTACATGATGTAGTAGTAGGTAAGTTTATTGTCTGATTAATTAAAATCATTACAATCATATTAACAAGTTAATAAAATGATCTCATAGCTCAAACCTGACGAGCAAATCATTCTCAATCCTGTGCAAAAGGATTGATAAAACTGCTTCATAATAATTATCTGTCCTTTAACCTTTAGACCTCTGTTGTTTGATGCTTAGCTTATAAGGCACAATTGTCTCAAATGTGAATTACCACTGAAAATAGTGCAAATACAGGCTACTCCAGAGTTGTTAAAATACTAGACATTAACACTATATCACTACCTTCTAATTAAGGATTCACATAACCTATAAGGTATTAAAATAGTTAATGTTAATACTCCTGTTAAACCTGGAAGCTCTTGGTGGGATTCCCCTTACTTTTTTGCTTCTGACCCCCTGTTTTTGGATCCAAGTCTGTAATTTGTTTTTGCTATTTTTGACACTCCGGCCACTTTACAACTGCTAACCAGTGCTAAAGTGCAAGTGATCTCTATCTAGGAGATATTGGTAATTGGTTTTCCATAATTGGCACATTTGATTTACTGGCAAGTCCCTAGTAAAGTGCACTATGTGTGCCCAGGGCCGGTAAATCTAATCCTACCAGTGGGCATGCAGCACTGATTGTGCCATCCACATGTGTAACCATTTAAACATGTCTCAGACCTGCCACTGCAGTGTCTGTGTGTGCAGGTGTGCACTGCCAATTCAACCTGGCAAGTGTACCCTCTTACCAGGCCCAAACCTTTCCTTTTACTACATGTAAGTCACCCCTGAGGTAGGCTATAGGTAGCCCCATGGGCAAGGTGCAGTGTATTTAAAAGGTAGGACATGTACTGTTGTATTTTACATGTCCTGATAGTAAAATACTGCCAAATTTGTTTTTCACTATTGCAAGACTTAGCTCTCCCATAGGTTAACATGGGGATTGGCTTTAAACATCTTTTAAGTGCAGTTTCCCTTTGGGAGCAGATAGAAATCTGGAGTTTGGGGTCTCTGAACTCACAATTTAGAAATAATCTTTTGGTGAAGGTATTTTTTTAGATTGTCTGTTTGAAAATCCCACATTTAGAAAGTGGGCATTTTCTTGCTTTACCATTCTGTGTCTCTGCCTGGCTGCTGAATACACGCCTGGGTCAGACTTGACAACTGGGCTGTTTGTGTATTCATTCTAGACAGTGACACAAAGGGAGCTGAGGTGTGTCCTGCATATCCTGATGAGTCTTCCTGAGCTAGAGTTGGAAGGAGGAGCTGACACCTGCACTTGAGAGGGCTGTGCCTGCCTCACACAATACAGTCTCCAACCCCCTAGTGTGTGTCTGGGGCAGGACAATGAAGTGGCAGGGTCTTGTGCACCACAAAGACTTTCCTTTGAAGTTTGCCTATTTCAACAGCATAAATGAGTATAAGTAGTGGACCCAATACCCCAGTCTTTCAGATTACTTCTGGATCACGAGGACCCTCTACCAAGGAGAAGAGCTTGATGCTTGAGGAGTACCTGCCACTCTGCCTGTTGCTTTGCTGTGCTGGCCTGATGCTGCTGCTTGTGTGTGAAGTGAGAAAGGACTAGACTTTGCTTTCTGGAATCCTGCTTGTGAAGTTACTCCAAGGACTTGGACTGTGTTCTGAAGTCTCAGGGACATCAAAGACTTCATCTGCCAGTGCCCAGGCCCTTCGGCTGAGAGTCCGGACTTGCTAAGTGGTGCCAAATCCAGTCCCTGGGCGCTTAGAAGTGGAAGCTGGTAACCTGTGTGCGTTTCAGAAAAATCGACAAGGTGCCTGTCCAGCAGCTGAAAATTCGACGCAGTGCCTGCCTCGCAGTTGGAGAATCGACACAGTGCCTGTTCTTAATGCAGACCCTTTGTTCAGCGCGTCAAAATTTTCCACTCATCGACCCTGGGTATCCATATCTTCCACATCACCGCACAGACATGAGGCCGGGTATCAAAATCTTCCACATCACCGCACAGACCTGATGCTGCTTGTCCGGAAATCTGCGCATCCCTTCCCTGCGGGGAAAGAATCAACGCATTGCCTCACTTGTGAGTAAGGAATTGATGCATCACTTGCTTTTCTGATGCACATTTGCCCGTGCGGCTTTATTTTTGATGTATACAAGGTATTTTGTGCTAAACCAACACATGCAATGATTTCTATGGATTAGGACGCTTTTTACTTTAAAAATTCATATCCTTGCTTGTGTATGTTGGATTTTTGCTGTTGTGGTCTTCTTTGATTTAGATCAAAATTTGCTATTTGTCAAAAAAGTGTGGAGTTATTTTGTGTTGTTTTCGCTTTGTTACTGTGTGTGTTCGTACAAATACTGTACAGATTGTCTCTGAGATAAGCCTGACTGCTTGTGCCAAGCTACCAAGGGAGTGAGAAGGGGTTATCCGAGCTGTGTATTTCCCTTACCCTGACTAGAGATCTCATTTTTAACAACTCCATTAACCAATCCCTAATTAAAATGTTTGTGACCTGCTCATTATTGGTCCTGTGCAGAAGACTACTAAAGTGCTTAACAATGGTTCACCAACTTGTAACCTCTTGTCAGCTGCTGATTATCAATAGGGCATGGATATACATACATTAAACAGTTAAAAGAAGGCATAAAGTACTGGATGAACACAGAACCACTTTGAGCTATTATGTGAGCTCTTCACCACCTTGATAGGAGATCCAAAGCTAGTATGTTCCTTCCCAGTGTCCAGCCTCCTCTTGTCGTGTCTCATAGTTCAACCTGAATCCTGTGTACCTACTGCTGGTTGATCAAACTTATTGTTTTAGTAATTAAAA
This sequence comes from Pleurodeles waltl, assembly GCF_031143425.1. NCBI lineage: Eukaryota > Metazoa > Chordata > Amphibia > Caudata > Salamandridae > Pleurodeles > Pleurodeles waltl. Next base: position 192,962,755 of record NC_090437.1, read on the forward strand.
TCATAACATTATTACTGGTTAAAACTTTCCTTTAAAATAAATTACAGTTGTGTTTAAACATGGATCATAGAATACGTGCAGTATTTGTGATATGATAAGAAAGGTTGTACACACAAGTTCCACCCGGGGCCAGTAGATAGATAAGACCATCAAATAAATAAGCAGTAAACCATGGGTGGACTTTCGCATACATATGTGCAGCAATAACGGGAGCAAGTTGAGTAGTGCAGATCTTAAACACTGATAACACCAGGGATTCAAGACAGAGCTAATGGTAGAAATTTGAAAAATCCACATTTAGTGCGAGTCACTTCAGATAAAACATGCTTCTAGGGCTTCCCTGCATGACCAGGTGGCTCTTCCATTGAAGCTTCTCTTCAAGTATTCCAGTCTGAGTTGAAGATTGAAGGGCACCAGGGTACCCAGACAGAGCTAATGCCAGAATTTTGAGAAATTTACAATTTAGCTCCGGGTCACGTGGGTTTAAGCACACTACAAGGGCTTCCCTTCATGACTGAATGGCTCTGTCATTGAAGCTTCTCTTCAGAAATTGTAGCCTGAGGTTACGCGACTGAGGACAGATGAAAACAATATGGATAAGATCTTCCTCATATTCATTGCAGTCCCTGCACAACACTGAACCAGAGTACTTCCATGCTGGTGTGTTTGCCAAAGTTGGTATATTGCCCAGACACAAAGCCATTAACCTATGTTCCATGGGTGCTGAGTACAGGTTTGAGAGGTAAGTTGCAGGAACCAGTGTTGTATAATGCTTAATGACCATCCAAGCATGTGAACAAGCACAAAATTACATTTTATCTTCAATGAAAGATGCTAATTTTGTAGCCCTCTTGGTACCCTTTTTAAAGGCATTGTATGGCACACCAGCCTCCCACAGTTCTTTAAGTGTACAAATAATTATCATATGCTGTTTGTCCCACTAACACAACCTGCCATCACCCACACAACACAAAACCACACTATACATTTCTCTCAGTCTCAGCCTTCCAGATACACACTCCCTGTTCATACTAACCAACAACACTATCCTCTGTTTGCTCCACACAGACCACCTTTCATCATAACAATGCCCAAACCCAGCCTTCCAACACACCATCTACAAACACCCTTCCCCTCCCTTCACCAATTACAAACAACCATACAATTCCCACACTTCACTCCACCACACATATTACCTCTTCAAAGTCATCACAAGTAACACTAACTTCCCTGACACACATCCATCGCCTCTTACACACCTCGCACATTCATCTCCAAAACACATCAACACCCCATCTAACACTCTAATTCCACTTACCAGCACCATCTCACATACAAATACCTCACCAAAAACAAAAACATCAATATCCCCTCTCACCATTCCACAAAAACAATACAGACCACACACATCAGCACATCAAATCAACACAACCTTCCATTACACTTATCGTCACACCCACTCCCACCCTCAGGACTACACAAAGAATACAAGTCCTGTCCTATCTTTATCCCTACTTTCTCACTCTTCACAAACACCTACCACAAGCACCCAAACCCAGCAACTTTCATTCACTTGCCTTTCCTCCATTGCACAATTTAGAGCCTTACATCATGATCCACATGCTCCTCCACCACCCAAAACTCATACTCCATCCACTCTAAACAGACACAAACAAAATAAACAACATGCCACTCTGAACAACCTCACATCCCCTTGTCTATTACATAATAAGACTACCCTACAAAAAACAGTACACTCTTCATGTCTCTCTCTACCACCAAGTCCATCACCCACACACACAGACCCAACAAAATGCCTCCTTAACCTTCTGGAAGAGGAACACTATATTGAAAAGCAAGACTATGGTGAGCCTCACACAGTTATCACAACTAACAACACCCCTGCTTCAAGCTCATATTATACTACTTACCCTTCTAAACAAAACAACACTACCACTAACACACCTTTTCTAAACTGCCAGCTCCTAAATGCTCGATCACTCTCAAAAAACAAGCACTACATCTACGACCTGCTCACAGACACACAACCTGACTTACTATTCATAACGGAATCCTGGTTGGGAGATGACATGGCCCCAGTGCTGCACGAAGCCCTTCCCCCGGGCTTTCAAACCATCACACAAAACCATATAGGCAAGAGAGGAGGTGGACTAGCTATTATATTCAAACAGGCAATAAACCTCAGAAAAACAGACAACATTTCCATACAAGGTTGTGAAGCCCTCCTCACCAGATGCCACCCTACTCCAACTTCCTCCTGTAATGTTCTCCTCTTTTACAGACATCCACCTAACAACTCCACATTCCCAGATGCTTTTCTAGATACAGTCTCAAACCTTATTACACTATACTCCAACCTATGCATTCTTGGGGATCTAAACATTTGGTTTGACAAACCCAATATGCCCCATCCAAAAGCTATCACCACTGGCCTTGTCGCATTGAACCTACATCAGATTGTACACAATCTCACACACATCGCTGGACACATCCTAGATGTCATTTTTGCTAAGCCTGAACTAGCTACCGTTCATAGCATCACGCCAATCACTTGGTCAGACCACCATCTGATAACTTTCCGACATAAAACTCCACAAGTCAACACATCCCACAACTACTTACATACAGGCACCTATCGACCATGGAGCAAACTCAATTTTGATGACTTAGAAACACAACTAACTGCCAACACAGATCTAGATACAATTAATTCTGTGCCAAAACTTTATGAGTGGCTACAGGAAGCTTTGGATATCCTAATAGCACTCAGAAAAACTAAACATGACAAAAGAAAACCAACACCTTGGAGAAACACAGAACTTAGAAAGATAAAGCAACAAATCAGAAAGTTGCAGTGGACCTGGCTCAAAACAAACAACAGTCAAGACAAACTGCAGCTACACAAACTTAACAGTATATGCAAATCATCAATCAAAAAAGCTAAAAAAAAATGCTACTACTCAGACAGAATTCAAAATGCTAAATCTACAACCAAGGAATTTTATAAAATTCTCAATGAATTTCGAAAACCTACATGCATGGAAGGAAGTCATCCCACTAATCAAGATTTCGCAAACAAATTGGCAACTCACTACACAACCAAGGCAGACACACTGGACTCCTATTTATAACAAAAGAAAACCATCAGCACCAAACCCTTTCCTAAAATACCCTCTAAGATTAAACCAACCCAGCCTCTACAGTCCTTCCAACAAATATCCCAAGGTGAATTTATGGATTTGGTCAAAGCAAGCAGACCTTCTGGTTGCCCTTCTGACCCTTGCCCACTACAAATCTTCAAGAACATTCTTCTATCTACTTCTGCTGCCACACCTGTAAAAAAAATCATCAACAACTCTTTAACTACAGGAACTTTTCCTGTAGACCTGAAAAAGGCATACATAGGACCGTTATTAAAGAAAACAAACCTAGACCCGCGAGACCCCAACAACTACAGACCAATCACAAATGGACCTTTCCTGGGCAAATTGATGGAAAGAGCAGCATTTGCCCAGATGTCACAATTCATTGAAGATAATTCTATACTTTCAGACTTCCAAACTGGATTCCGCCCAGGAAGAGACACTGAATCGGCACTCATAGCAATCTGGGATGATCTTCAAAACTCAGTTGACCGCAATGGAGTTGCTGCACTACTTCTCTTGGACCTCTCGGTTGCCTTTGATATGGTTGACCATGACACTCTAATTCAAAGACTCCACAAAGCCGGCATACAAGGGACTGCCCTAGACTGGATTACTTCCTATCTTCAAAAATGATCTAATATCATCTACTCGCCCCCCTTCTCGTCCAAACCCTACCTCACAAAAGCAGGGGTCCCCCAAGGATCAATCATCTCACCTTTGCTTTTCAACATCTACATGATATCATTACCAGTACTGATCAATGATTTCCATCTCACATGCTACAACTATGCAGATGACACACAAATACTACTTAAATTAGAATGCCCCAAAAACATTGAAAACTCAGAAATCTTCAGTTGCCTCAGAGCCGTTGAACAGTGGAGGACCTGGAGCCATCTCAAACTAAATACCTCCAAAACAGAAATACTCATATGTGGTGACTGGAAAAGTTATGACCCTCTGTGCATCTGGCCTGACGATCTCGGACCACCTCCTCAATTATCCAAGGAAGTTAAAAACCTTGGAATCACCATGGATTCCAAGTTAACTATGAATGCCCAAGTGGACAAATTAGCACGAACAAGCTTCATCACCTTGAAGACTCTACGAAGCATCTTCCCCCACCTCGGATTTCCACACAAGGTGCAAGCTACTATCTCGCTTGTACTATCCAAACTGGATTATGCCAATGGCTTGTACCATGGATCATCTCTATCTATTATGAAAAAACTACAACGTATTCAGAACTCCGCAGCCAGGTTACTATTACATGTAAAGCTGCAAGCCCACATCTCCCCTGCCTTGAGAGCACTACACTGGTTACCCGTTGCCAGAAGATGCACTTTCAAGCTGCTTTGTATCACCCACAAAGATATCCATGGAACAGGACTGCTTTTTATCAGAAACAAAATAACCAAATACATCCAACAAAGAAACCTTCGCTCAAGATTGGCACCCCACCTTAGAACACCACCATACAAGAAAAAGACTAAAGGTGGTACATCCTTCTCCGTTCAAGCAGCCAAACTATGGAATTCTTTATCCCCAACTATAAGAGCCACAGATAACTTTCTTGACTTCAGAAAACTACTCAAGAGTTGGCTCTTTCCTTCATAACCACCATATTCAAACAACTATGGACTGCATATGCCTATGTTGATAAATATTTTTTCTGATTATGTGTCAATTTCTAGTTATGTATATTTCTTTAGAAAATATGTATTGCTACTATGTCATAACAATAAAATACACACACACACTTTAAACCTGTTTGACTAAGTATATTTACTAATGATGTATTGTATGTACATGTATGTGTGCATATGTGTGTGTATTAATCTGTGCATGTGTGTGTATGTATGTGTGTATGTATATATATATATATATATATATATATATATATATATATATATATATATATATATATATATGTGTATGCATGTGTGTATGTTGTTCTGTGCTTGGCATGTTTGTGGGTCATTGCATGGCTCCTCAGTGGGATGTTAAACTAGATATCTATGAATCCCTGCTCTCATCTTATCACACTTAGCTACCCATCATCATATGTCATGTCTCTATCAATCTATCCTCCATTCCCACTTTGACTCATCCCAAATCCATTCTACTATTTTCATCTCCTAAATAACTCTGCCTAAGCTCTTCCCTCTGCTTCCACATCTAACTCACCAAACCTCACTCTACTAGCATGACCTCCCAAACAACCCTACTAAATTCTCCCTCATTTATCTCACCCTGATACTATGATCTCCCTAACCCTTCCACAGACTCTTCCCTCCTCCATCCCCCTTTACTCATCCCAAGCCTTTGGGATGAGTAAATGAGGGATATACTCCCAATTAACACTTCTGGATTTCTTTCCTCCTCCACCCCTCCATTACTCCAGTCAATCTAACTAACAAACTCTCATATCCGCGGCTCAAATTAACTCATAATAATACTAAAACTGTACTCATATTTCCCAATACTAATCCATCACTAATTCTTGTTGGGTTCCGGAGTAGCGTGCTTCTCGCCAAAAAGCGCTTCAACGCCTCGTCAGGGGTAGTAAGCACTATATAAATACTATTACAATTACAATTATCCAGCACTATTGATAAACCTACTCTGAAAATAAGTCTGGCTTTTCCATGGCTGATAGTTGTATTTTTAAAATATGAGCACTGGCACAAGTAAAAATATAAAAAATGTACACATTTTCAATTGAAATGCAGCTTCCAAAGACACAAAACTGAAATTGCGTCACACTCTTGAAAAGTATGGCCCATATTTATACTTTTTTATGCAAAACAGCGCTACCACCGGCTAGCGCCATTCCAAGACACCGGCTGGGCGTCTTATTTATGAAATTGCGGTATGGGAGAAGGGGGTTTTGCACCAAAAAATGACGTTGGTCTGGTTAGAGTACAAAAAGATTACTGTAACCAGCCTAGCATCTTTCTTGACGCTAAAACTACCATACCACATGAGTCCTGTCTTATAAAAGACAGGAGTCATGCCCACAAGGGTCCCCTGGGCATGGCGAATGCACCCAATGCCATGTATGGGGACCCATTTCGGGGCCCCATGGCACTCTAAAACAAAAACAAAAATACTTACCTCTACTTACCTTGGATGTGGTCCCCCATCCTCTGCTGTCCCTCTGGTGTGGGCGGGGGTGTCCCCCACCCGCTGTATGAAGTCCATGCCCCCTAGACTCCCATATGCTTTTTGGCACACCTTCTCCACTTACATATCTCTTTTTCGGCAAGACAGCAGAAGTTCATACCTTTCCGACAGGTAAATAACGGGGAAGGATTCAGTGAGCAATGTCATGTTTAGCCATGAAATGCTCATCCTGCAAAAAATCTAATCATCTATAGTATGTATTATCAAACCAACCAGACATTATCCTAAGAAGCACCACCTTAGGATCTAACTCCACTGCTACCTGCAGAGTGGGTGTAATCTGTGCACAGACTGAGACCCATTTGGTGTTCATAACTGGGCAGGAGCAAATAATGTGATAGAAGGACACAACAGGGTCGCTGCATTGTGAGCAGTTAGGTGAGCTTGAGCGTCCCATTTTCCAGAGCATATCTGGGCTGTAATATGTACAGTGAGTGAAAATAGGAAAATTGGATGAGCCAGAGATCAGAGAGTATGGCCAGTGAGCATGAGATCATCTTCACTTCTTGCCAGTCCTTATCGTCCATCTCCCTCAGATCAGTTGTCCAGTTCCCTCTAAGCTTTAGGAGAGGGTCTGGGGCACTGAGGAGAAATGGGCACTATAGACAGGAAATTCCCCGTCGGCCTAAGGGTCCCATTGTCACCTTCAACTCCAGGGGGTCATCTTTAGGGACCTTTGTAAGTAGCTCTTTATATGTGTGAAGGGCGTGCTGCACTTGCAAGTGTTAGAAGAATTGAGAGTTATGGAGGTTGTATTCAGGGTTAAGATAATTGAAGGAAACAATATGGTCCCTGTCCTACAGGGTTCCCAACGTACCCCCTCCAACCATGTTGCTCGTTCCAGCCATGTCTCTACCCACAGAGGAGTCTGCGCCTGTCGGTATAACCAGGCACTGGATGTGCGGATATGCAGATCTGCGTAAGTGCCACCCTTCAGAACAGGAGGTGGGTTTTGGAGATCTGCAGTAGAGAAGCAGAGGGCTTCCTCCCATAGAGTAGGTTGTGGATACCCCAGTTCTCAAGTGTGTGTAGTTTAAAGAACCAGGAAGAGTATTGTCCATTCCCCAACAGCCAATCATTAATCACTACCACTTGTGCTGCCCAGTAGAAGATGCAGAGGTCAAGGGCACTTAGGCCCCCTTCATATGGGGAGGTGTAGCACTTACTGTGGGAGACTCTAGCCCAGTAAAACCTTGTAGCCATGGACTGTAGGTCTGGCAAGAAAGAGGACGGTAGAATGAAAGGGTAATTCTGCAACACACAGAGAAATCTGGCCAGAACTGACATTTTATATACAGTGATTCAGGCCGGTAAGTTCAGTGGAAGGGTGAACCAATTATCAAGATCTGTGAGTGTGCATGTCAGGATTGGTGCAATGTTGAGGTCCCATGGTATCTGTGGGTCTGGTGCAATGTGAGCAGAATCGGTTTTTAATACATCAATTTTGCATGCTTTGCCTTTTTTGCTTGTCTTTTCCCCAGTAAATTTCGGCACATTTATCTGCCGGAATTTATCAGGGGGAAAACTGCGAGGGTTTGATGACTACCCCATGACGCATAATTCATCCCTGTGGAAATATGTGTTTTCACAGGGATTATATTTTAGCCCTTAAATTGTAATGAGGGCCACAGTGCTTTTATTACCCCTAAAGAATCCTTTCTAATTCACAAATAGTGCATCAGTGTGCCTTGCGATAAACTAATTTCCAATTTAAGCATGATGGATTTTCATGGGGAGCCTTCAGAATCCTGTTTACTCCTTGAAAAACTTTCTGCTTTAAAAAATGTAAAGTCTACAAACAAGAGTATTTGCCACTCCATTGACCTCTTAGTCTGGGGCTCACATTTATACTTTTTGACACAAACTAGCGCCGGTGCTGGTTTGCGTAATTTTTTTTACAGCCGGCTACGCCATTCCTACGCACCATGCGGGCGCCTCATTTAAGGAATGATGTTAGCCGGCGCTGCGGACTGCTCAGAGTAAATAAAAATTACTCAAACCAGGCAGCGCCGGCGTAGGGGAAAATGGGGTTTGTGCGTCATAAAATGTTGCAAGTCAGGTTTGAGGCAAAAATCATGGCTCAAACCGGACTTGCGCCATTTTTTGACACACAACCCCCATTGAAACAACTCCTGTCTTAGCAAAGACAGGAGTCATGCCCCCTCGCCCAATGGCCATGCCCAGGGGACTTCTGTCCCCTGGGCATGGTCATTGGGCACAGTGGCATTGAAGGGGGCCAAAATTAGGCCCCCCTATGCCACTTTAAAAAAATAAAAAATAAATACTTACCTCAACTTACCTGTACTTACCTGGGATGGTTCCCCCCATCAATGGGTGTCCTCCAGGGGCGGGCGAGGGTGGCAGGGGGTGTCCCTGGGGGCAAGGAAGGGCACCTTTGGACTCCTTCCATGGTCAGAGACCATGGAAGTGAGCCCACAGGTCCCTAAACGCATGCCCTGACCCAGCATTAAAAAAGGGCGCACATCAGGCTGTGTGCAGTTTTTTAAGGCCCACTCTCTCCTGTGCGTCAAAATTACGCAGGAATATAAATAAGGCGCACAGGCCTTAAAGTCATTTTTTGGGCAAGAACAACTACCTTGCATGTCATTAACGGAAGGTAGATTCCCACATCCAAAAAAGGACTCACACGGAGGAATTTTGACGTTCGCGGAGCGTCAAAGTTTAAATATGGTGCATGGTTTGCGCCAAATGTGCGTCAAACAGAGTATAAATATGCCCCTGAGTGTCTTCTTCTCTAGCATATTCAAAAGGTACACCATCACAAAGATAGGTGAAAGCGAACAAGAGGCAGAGGAGCCATTTTGACCCACACCTCCACTTTTACCAAAACTTATCTATAGACTTTTGATCCAAAGCAAACTTTCTAGCCTACATTACTGGACCGGTAGATAGAACCAGATGCAGTAGCTGCCCTCTTTTCTGGAGGAAATGTTTTGTTTTCTACTTTGAATATGGTGCTTATGCATGTGGCAAAAATGGAAGACAAGTCTATAGGGTTCTGCATAATAATTTTGATCTAGGCACCATGGGAAATGTTTGGCATGGCTGTTCAGAGCTTTGCATAAAGAAAACATATTTGGATTTAGAAAATGTATGTTAAGTATTACTCTGCGATGCACACTATTGCTTCCTTTCCAAAATGTCTGTTGACAATTCAACTGAAACACGTCTGTTTCTCTTGGTCAGTACTACGACTTACCCCATTTGTCTCTTCTTCCATCAATTAAATAGTGGCCAGCAAGATTCCTTTGTCTTTCCTTTTTTGGACTTTCTTCTTTTTTTCTGTTATCCGATTTGCTACTTCAATCTCAACTTCTACAGTACTTTTGCAAATCAAGCCCAAGCGTTCAGCTTTCCTCACATCATCTGACAAATGTCTGCCCCTTCATTAGAATTGAATACCTGAAAATCACATTGCTGCTCGAATGAGAATTTACTTTAAAAGACAAAAGGCGTCTGGCAAAATAGGAATGGTTTGTTTAATTAAACATTACGGCCGGGAGAGCAGGTACAGAACCAGGGTCTGAGGACTGTTTCTCATTGTACCTTGGATTGAATCAAGTTTTATATATTTCTCTGAGTGTAATAAAGCGATGAAAGACATATTTTTTATATAAAATGCGAATAGTTGTCAAGTAGTCATAAATACACTTCCAGATAGTGGATGCAGGTGGGCCCAACTTGCCGTAGACACAATGAGGGCCAGCGGGTACATGTCTCGATGTCCAGCCTGAAGGGCGTGTTGTCACTGCGTGTGCTGTGTGTCCTGATTGGCTAAGTGTACCTGACTACATGTGATATCTAACTTTATGGTGTTTTTGGGAATGCATGCATCTCTCTTGTCGTGTTTTATTGGGGCCAATCTCCAGGGACCATTGTGGTATTACTGCCTAACTGTGGGATCTGATCTAAGTGTTCCTGTTTGTGTGTTTGGCTGCCAACTAAGTGTTAACCCACCTGTGACCTGTTAGTCATTATCCTTCAGTCCTGGGTCTCAGAGCCTGCCTAACCACGTACCTACGTGCTGGAGTTGACATGGAGTTCACAACAGGTTCACAATGGTGATGCGACCTTCATGTTAGAAAATGTGCTGTGTCCATCAACACTGATTAGTCCAAATGAACATTACCGCCTTTAGTTGAGTTTTTAACTACACCATCAAAGCCACACATCATGGCAGACACATTGATGGTACCTTGCTGTCCCAACTCCCTTGCTACTTGTACTCTACCAAATTTGGGGATGGCTTTATTGCAGGAGGAAACCCCATTGTAGAAAACCACACAAAAACAGTAACACAATGAAAATGGGCAACAATGACGTGCACAGACTGGTCAGCCACCATGAAGCTAGGAGACCTAGTTTGTGAACAACACCTGCCCAGGGGCACCTTCCTCTTCACGCATGTCCTTCAGCAGTCAATGCAATTCCTGAATGGAAAGTGTCAGTGTTCCACTGTCCATGTCATTGCCAGGTATGAAAGTGCAGCAGGATGCACTGATTTTCACACACACCCCACCGTCAATTGCGGTCATCAAGTCCAAAACATATTGATGTTGCATCACCATGAGGCGGATGGCTCACAGTTCTTCCTTGATTGCATTAAGGCTAAGCTCAGTACTGTTTATAATTTTGAGCATTTCCCACCGGGTTATTTGCAACCAGTGGGCATTCGCTTTTGTCTCTACAAGGTGAAGAAGGGTATGGACCCTCCTGTCAATACTTGGGCATTGTTGAACAGTCTGAACTCCTCAGGAATGTCCCTGTACTGAGCCCAACCAAAATAATCAGCAGTTCTTTTCCTTCAAGCCTGATGCAACAGTGTTGTGTTCTTCCTCAGCGGGTGCTGGTAGAGTTCAGACAGATCTTCTCCAGGGATAACCAGGGTTGGGGTTTATATGGTGATGAGGGAGTAGAAGCCACATTTAGGAAGGTGCCTCTTTTGGTCATGGTTACCCCTACCTTTTGCCTGGTACATGATGTAGTAGTAGGTAAGTTTATTGTCTGATTAATTAAAATCATTACAATCATATTAACAAGTTAATAAAATTATCTCATAGCTCAAACCTGACGAGCAAATCATTCTCAATCCTGTGCAAAAAGATTGATAAAACTGCTTAATAATAATTATCTGTCCTTTAACCTTTAGACCTCTGTTGTTTGATGCTTAGCTTATAAGGCACAATTGTCTCAAATGTGAATTACCACTGAAAATAGTGCAAATACAGGCTACTCCAGAGTTGTTAAAATACTAGACATTAACACTATATTACTACCTTCTAATTAAGGATTCACATAACCTATAAGGTATTAAAATAGTTAATGTTAATACTCCTGTTAAACCTGGCAGCTCTTGGTGGGATTCCCCTTACTTTTTTGCTTCTGACCCCCTGTTTTTGCATCCAAGTCTGTAATTTGTTTTTGCTAGTTTTTATACTCAGGCCACTTTACAACTGCTAACCAGTGCTAAAGTGCAAGTGCTCTCTATCTAGGAGATATTGGTAATTGGTTTTCCATAATTGGCACATTTGATTTACTGGCAAGTCCCTAGTAAAGTGCACTATGTGTGCCCAGGGCCGGTAAATCTAATCCTACCAGTGGGCATGCAGCACTGATTGTGCCACCCACATGTGTAACCATTTAAACATGTCTCAGACCTGCCACTGCAGTGTCTGTGTGTGCAGGTGTGCACTGCCAATTCAACCTGGCAAGTGTACCCTCTTACCAGGCCCAAACCTTTCCTTTTACTACATGTAAGTCACCCCTGAGGTAGGCTATAGGTAGTCCCATGGGCAAGTTGCAGTGTATTTAAAAGGTAGGACATGTACTGTTGTATTTTACATGTCCTGATAGTAAAATACTGCCAAATTTGGTTTTCACTATTGCAAGACTTACCTCTCCCATAGGTTAACATGGGGATTGGCTTTAAACATCTTTTAAGTGCAGTTTCCCTTTGGGAGCAGATAGAAATCTGGAGTTTGGGGTCTCTGAACTCACAATTTAGAAATAATCTTTTGGTGAAGGTATTTTTTTAGATTGTCTGTTTGAAAATCCCACATTTAGAAAGTGGGCATTTTCTTGCTTTACCATTCTGTGTCTCTGCCTGGCTGCTGAATACATGCCTGGGTCAGACTTGACAGCTGGGCTGTTTGTGTATTCATTCTAGACAGTGACACAAAGGGAGCTGAGGTGTGTCCTGCATATCCTGATGAGTCTTCCTGAGCTAGAGTTGGAAGGAGGAGCTGACACCTGCACTTGAGAGGGCTGTGCCTGCCTCACACAATACAGTCTCCAACCCCCTAGTGTGTGTCTGGGGCAGGACAATGAAGAGGCAGGGTCTTGTGCACCACAAAGACTTTCCTTTGAAGTTTGCCAATTTCAACAGCATAAATGAGTATAAGTAGTGGACCCAATACCCCAGTCTTTCAGATTACTTCTGGATCACGAGGACCCTCTACCAAGGAGAAGAGCTTGATGCTTGAAGAGGACCTGCAACTCTGCCTGTTGCTTTGCTGTGCTGGCCTGATGCTGCTGCTTGTGTGTGAAGTGAGAAAGGACTAGACTTTGCTTTCTGGAATCCTGCTTGTGAAGTTACTCCAAGGACTTGGACTGTGTTCTGAAGTCTCAGGGACTTCATCTGCCAGTGCCCAGGCCCTTCGGCTGAGAGTCCAGACTTGCTAAGTGGTGCCAAATCCAGTCCCTGGGCGCTTAGAAGTGGAAGCTGGTAACCTGTGTGCGTTTCAGAAAAATCGACAAGGTGCCTATCCAGCAGCTGAAAATTCGACGCAGTGCCTGCCTCGCAGTTGGAGAATCGACACAGTGCCTGTTCTTAATGCAGACCCTTTGTTCAGCGCGTCAACATTTTCCACTCATCGACCCTGGGTATCAATATCTTCCACATCACCGCACAGACATGAGGCCGGGTATCAAAATCTTCCACATCACCGCACAGACCTGATGCTGCTTGTCCAGAAATCTGCGCATCCCTTCCCTGCGGGGAAAGAATCAACGCATTGCCTCACTTGTGAGTAAGGAATTGATGCATCACTTGCTTTTCTGATGCACATTTGCCCGTGCGGCTTTATTTTTGATGTATACAAGGTATTTTGTGCTAAACCAATACATGCAATGATTTCTATGGATTAGGACGCTTTTTACTTTAAAAATTCATATCCTTGCTTGTGTATGTTGGATTTTTGCTGTTGTGGTCTTCTTTGATTTAGATCAAAATTTGCTATTTGTCAAAAAAGTGTGGAGTTATTTTGTGTTGTTTTCGCTGTGTTACTGTGTGTGTTCGTACAAATACTGTACAGATTGTCTCTGAGAAAAGCCTGACTGCTTGTGCCAAGCTACCAAGGGAGTGAAAAGGGGTTATCCGAGCTGTGTATTTCCCTTACCCTGACTAGAGATCTCATTTTTAACAACTCCATTAACCAATCCCTAATTAAAATGTTTGTGACCTGCTCATTATTGGTCCTGTGCAGAAGACTACTAAAGTGCTTAACATTGGTTCACCAACTTGTAACCTCTTGTCAGCTGCTGATTATCAATAGGGCATGGATATACATACATTAAACAGTTAAAAGAAGGCATAAAGTACTGGATGAACACAGAACCACTTTGAGCTATTATGTGAGCTCTTCACCACCTTGATAGGAGATCCAAAGCTAGTATGTTCCTTCCCAGTGTCCAGCCTCCTCTTGTCGTGTCTCATAGTTCAACCTGAATCCTGTGGACCTACTGCTGGTTGATCAAACTTATTGTTTTAGTAATTAAAATCATAACATTATTACTGGTTAAAACTTTGCTTTAAAATAAATTACAGTTGTGTTTAAACATGGATCATAGGATACGTGCAGTATTTGTGATATGATAAGAAAGGTTGTACACACAAGTTCCACCCGGGGCCAGTAGATAGATAAGACCATCAAATAAATAAGCAGTAAACCATGGGTGGACTTTCGCATACATATGTGCAGCAATAATGGGAACAAGTTGAGTAGTGCAGATCTTAAACACTGATAACACCAGGGATTCAAGACAGAGCTAATGGTAGAAATTTGAAAAATCCACATTTAGTGCGAGTCACCTCAGATGAAACATGCTTCTAGGGCTTCCCTGCATGACCAGGTGGCTCTTCCATTGAAGCTTCTCTTCAAGTATTCCAGTCTGAGTTGAAGATTGAAGGGCACCAGGATACCCAGACAGAGCTAATGCCAGAATTTTGAGAAATTTACAATTTAGCTCCGGGTCACGTGGGTTTAAGCACACTACAAGGGCTTCACTTCATGACTGAATGGCTCTGTCATTGAAGCTTCTCTTCAGAAATTGTAGCCTGAGGTTACGCGACTGAGGACAGATGAAAACAATATGGATAAGATCTTCCTCATATTCATTGCAATCCCTGCACAACACTGAACCAGAGTACTTCCATGCTGGTGTGTTTGCCAAAGTTGGTATATTGCCCAGACACAAAGCCATTAACCCATGTTCCATGGGTGCTGAGTACAGGTTTGAGAGGTAAGTTGCAGGAACCAGTGTTGTATAATGCTTAATGACCATCCAAGCATGTGAACAAGCACGAAATTACATTTTATCTTCAATGAAAGATGCTAATTTTGTAGCCCTGTTGGTACCCTTTTTAAAGGCATTGTATGGCACACCAGCCTCCCACAGTTCTTTAAGTGTACAAATAATTATCATATGCTGTTTGCCGATCATTTTGTAGGGCTGTCAAGAGGGCACTATTCAGAATATCTTGGGCTTGGCTGATCTTAAACCAGGACTTTATAGTTGAAACTCTTCTGGCTAGGTCTTGCCTTGTTAATCCAAATTCTAGGTGCAGTTGAGCTGGAGATGTATGTTGAGGCAAGTTAAAAACTTGCCTCAATGTTTAATCTAGATTTTATCTATTGTTGAGGCATCCAGGCCTCGCATTGCCACACTTGCATAGGTGACGGTAGGCAATAATTCTGAGTTGATACATGGTAGAAGTGGATAGTAAGAAGGCCTGTCTAGTTTCCTTGCCAGGGTGGTAAAAGCCTGTATAAAGGATGAGCCCTTCTTTTCAAGGTATTGTTTCAGCTGCGTGAAAGTTCCTTGGATGCAAAAAAATATGCCTAAATATCTGTAGTGTTGTACTGATTCCAGCTGCATGTCATTTAGCTCAATTTTCACAGCGTGCCTTGAACGAGTGCCAACGAGCATTGTTTTTGTCGCATAAATCTCTATGTGATTCGAGCTTGCGTAACTTGTGAATGTGTCCAATAATTTTTGTTGACCCAGCTTAGACTGACTAAGCAGGACGATGTCGTCACAGTATGATAAGTGTATAAGGTGAACAGGGCCCAGAGAAAGTGGGCGAGAGTTTTCTCCATCCAGGATTGGTGTTAGATCTGCCATAAAAAAGGTAATCTATATGTGGGGCTAACACACAGCCCTGTTTTAAACCTTGATGTGTTGGAATCTTTCTAGACAGCCTCGTGCCATCTCCAATTTTCGTTTAGACCCACGTCTATGTGCAATAAAGTTATCACCTTCACCAGTGGGTCAGGTAGAGCCCAAGGCTTCAACTTACTCCAAAGCAACTCTCTGTTAACCCAATCAAAAGCGGCCTTGAAGTCGATGAAGCCAGGGTGTGAATTCTTCCTCTGCTGTTTATATTGATCGACCAGGAAGGCAGTGACTAAAGTATTCGGTGTGGTACCCACTCCTTTCTTGAAACTGGTTTGGAGGGATGATGTTGTATGAATTACACCAATCTGTTAAGTCCACTAGAAGCAAGGAAACATAGGGGCATATTTATACTCTGTTTGTGCCAAATTTGCATCAAAATTTTTGACGCAAATTCTGCGCAAACCTAACACCATATTTATACTGTGACGCCCGACCCCGCGAATGTCAAAATTCAGCAGTGTGCGTCATTTACTGGATGTGTGAAACCGCCTTATGTTAATGACATGCATGTTAGGTGTTCCCGTCCAAAAAATGACTTTAAGGCATGTGCGCCTAATTTATACTCCTGCGTCATTTTGACGCATAGGAGGGAGCGGACCTTAAGAAAATGGCACCCAGCCTGATTTGCGCAGTTTTTCAACGCCTAGGTGAGGGCAGGCGTTATGGGACCTGTGGGCTCATTTCCATGGTCTCTGACCATGGAAGCAGTCCACAGGTGCCCTTTCCTGCTCCCAGGGACACCCCCTGCCACCCTCGCCCACCTCTGGAGGACAGCCATGGATGGGGGGACCCATCACAGGTAAGTACAGGTAAGTAGAGGTAAGTATTTTTTTTTAAAGTGGCATAGAGGGGCCTAACTTGGGCCCCTCTATATGCCACTGTGCCCAATGACCATGCCCAGGGGACAGAAGTCCCCTGGGCATGGCCATTGGGCAGAAGGGCATGACTCCTGTCTTTCCTAAGACAGGAGTCATTTCAATGGGGGTTGTCCGTCAAAAAATGGCACAAGTCCAGTTAGAGCCATGGTTTTTTACTCTAACCTGACTTGCACCATTTTTTGACGCACAACCCCCATTCTTCCTTATGCCTGTGTTGCACGGTTAGAGTAATTTTTTTTTACTCCAACCAGGCCGCAGCGCCGGCTAACGTCAATCCATAAATAAGGCACCCGTCTGGCGCATTGGTATGGCGTTAGCCGGCAGTATAAAAGTATAAATATGGGCCATAGTATTTAGCCTCTGAGCCAAGAAGGGCTATAAGCCTATAATTATCCGGATTTGCCCTATACTTGCCCTTATATATATTGGATTTATGATGGAGCCTCACCAACTTTCGAGAATGGCATTACTTAACTGGATTTCCTGATATAGTGATACTAGCACCACTGGTACATGATGTGATTTGGACTTACAGTGCACTGGGTTCCTGCTAACCAGGTTCCCAGTGTCAGATCTTTTTCCCAAAACAGTACAATCGTTTCCCCAATTGGAAAATCCTTTAGCACTCTTGGTAAGTCCTTAGTACATGGTACCGCTGGTACCCAGGGCAGGAGGTACTAGAGAGGGTTCCTAAGGGCTGCAGCACAATTTGTGCCACCCTAAGGAACCCCTCACCAAGCACATGCCAGGTTGTCATTGCAGGCTGCTTGTCTTGGTGCAGACAAAAGAGAAAACTGACATCCCTGTGTGCCAAATCCCCTACTACTGCATGTAATATTTTTGAGTCACACCACAGCTGTCCTGACACTTCTAAGACAGGTTGCTTAATATTACATGTGAGGGCATACCTGCATGAGCAGATATGCCCTTGTGCTGGTCACTTCCATTACTACCAGTGCAAATAACCAGAGAAGCCATTTTAAACCATGTACTAGACACAGGTGAAAACAAGTTCCCCAGCTACACGATGGCTTCACTGAAAACAGGGATGTTTGGTTTCAAGCATCTCGTATTGATAAACCCACACTGATGGATGTATCAATACATCACCCAAAGGACACCTTAGGGGTGCCCCTGAAAACCTACCAGCCTCTGATGTGCTTGCTGATTAGTTTCTGCCAGCCTGCCACCTGAGACACTGTTCTGACCTCCTAGGGTGATAGCATTCTTCTCTTAGAGTCCTAGAACAAAAGCCTGTCCAGGAAGAGGGTGTAACACCCCCTCTCACAGGGTGACCCGCTGATTAGCCTTCCCAAGGCAGCAGACCTTAAAGGGCTGTCGCCTTTGAAAAGCAAATCTGGCTCCCCCTAACACGAGAGGAAGCTGAACAGGGGTAGCCCCTCCGCTATGACGGAGGAGCATCACCCCCCTGCTGGAAAGAGGAAGCAGAAAAATAAAATGATCATAAAAGCATTTTAATTATAATTTTATTTTTCTGCTTAGGTAGGGTGGGCCGGGGCCAGCATTCTCCGTGTCACAGGGGGGTTGGAGGAAGGAATGCTAGGTGCACTCCAAGTGCGCATGTCGGTTTGGCCAGCCCTCTGAGGCTGGCCAAACCAACATGCGCACTTTGAACTCTCCACCCGGCTGTGTTTCACAGCTGCGTGGAGACCAAGTGCAGGCTCCCACTCCCTCCCTGAGCGGCATTTCAGCCCGCTCAGGTCAATCTTGGTGCTTCTTTCATGCTGTGTAACTGCAATGAAAGAAGCATTTGGATTGGGTAGGGAGGGGAGGAAGGCAGAAGAACAAAAACAAAAAGAGCAGCGGAGGTGAGGTGGCATGGCATGGCAGGTAAATGTTCTTTTTTGTTATTATTATTTGCCCCCCCACACTGTGCACTGCCCCACCAGCCCTTCTTGCCAGCAACCACCCCTGAAGCTGCCCCTTTCTCCAGAGCCCATTTGGCACCTGGACAGGTGGGAAAATTAGCTAGTTAGATAGGCATGCCACCCTCAGGCTAATACCACCCCTAAGGTGGGCTCACTCGAGGTGAACAGGATTTTTTAGAGGCTTCTGTCTTTGTGATGGCATACCTAAGAATTCTGGGACAGTGGTATGACCACTTTCCACCGGAAGTTGTCATATAGGGGGCGTAGTGACCCGAAGGATCGGTAGCCCATTGACTACTACCCTGCACTCCCCTAACTCCCTTAAATTCAGTATTTAGGAGAGCCCCTGGCACCAGAGAAACAGATCTTGATAACCTAAGAAGACCACAAATGCAGAGTTGAGAGAAGAAGCAGATGATGTGGTATCAAAACCGCAGGCCTGTCTGCATCCCTCGTCGAAAACTGCACTAAAGTCTACTCATCCTGAAACTGTTGACCCCAGAAACCCGAGAGGACTGCCTGCCTTGGATAAAGACCCAAGACCTCCCATAAACAACAGACCTGTTCTCCAACAAACTCCAAAGTAAGAACTCCAAACCTGCTAAACCCCGACACCTGAAATCACCACAGCAGCCGTCACCTCCGGCCCGAGATGAAGTGGGCTACTGGTGCCAACAAGGTCCCCTAGTCTTCCAGAGTTCAAGTCCATCCTGGTTTCACCCCTCCTGGCATCTCGGACGACGCCTGCAGTCTCTACATGCTGCACCCCTCTACCGCGACCGCTCCGGTAAGAAAAACCCAACACCTGAAGACACCTCTGCACCCGTTGCCCCTGGGCCATGGAGAAGGGGACCAAAGGTGCCCCCTTGTACCCAGGCATAGTGTGGTCTGACCCCTGCTGTTGGTTCAATCCAACTAGCTTCCTAGCCAAAGCTTGCAGCCTTTTTTCGCAGGGACCAATTTCCATTGAAACGCATTGGGCACCCAAAGGTGTTTTTCACCCTGCACCCGATTGTTTTCGTGCCACTGATGATGTACTGCTGGTGCTGCCTTGGACCTTGCCCACCATTCACCTTAACTCCTGGAGATTCGGCCTGTAAGTCACTGTACTATACCTGGTTGCAGAACTTGTTCTGCCATATATAGGATAAAATTGCAGAATTCAGAAATTGCTTTGTGCCCACTTTTTGAAATTAAAAGAACATACTTACCTGAACGATTTTTCTCCGATGCCTAAACCCATATAAAGATACTTGCTATTTTGATAATTTGGTGTGGATCTCCTTCTTGAGTCGGTCATCTCATTTATTGACTATTGTGTGTATTTGTAGATGTCTTGCACTCCTCTGTGTTAAGCCTAAGGCTGCTCGACCCATCTAGACTGCCTCCTTTGCTCGGGCTATGCGCTGTCCTTCTAAGTCCAGACCTGCTCTCAAGCTCGCTCTCCATGGATTCCTCAGCTACCTCAGGATACCCTGTGGCTCCCTCCACACCGCCAGATCCTGGAGGACTGGGTCCCCTTCCCTCACTCTTGCTAGCTGTCTCACTGTCCAAGACTGCTACGAATCTCCCTTTCACTCTGGTTTGCTCACCGGAACCAGCAGGGGCACGTATCCTTGTGCCGCTGAGGTCCGGTCCATTGACCTCAATGGATGGGGGGGGTTGAGCTTTGGGGTGCTCTAGCGCTGGACTGGGGTGCTGCAAGCAGTGTTGGGCCTGTTGGCCTGTAGTCTGCCATGTATAGTCCTAACAGCCTGCTGTTCTGTGGGGGCCACTTGGGTTCCCTCGACTGGCAGATCAGTGTAACCTAATGCGGGGATAGCAGACATAGGGGAGAGCAGCTCCATACCTACATATGGTGGGGGAAATGTTGGTGCCTGTTGGCCGATGGAGCCTCACTGTTATCAGCCTGGGCTTCCTCAAACATGGCCCATAGTTCTAATAATGCTTCCTGTTTTTCCATCTTTAGCCCTGTGTATTTTGTTTGTATGTATGTTCTTGTGTATCCAGTTACGTTGGTGTCGAAGGTTCCTTCTTGTGGCAAAGCTTGCCAAGCTTTTTAGCCTGAGTGGGGAACCTACTCTGCATATGCTTTAAAGGGGTTTCCATGATGGGTTTCAGTAGTCTTCTTAGGGGTAGTTACTCTTTTAGTTTTCTTAAATTTTTAGGGGATTCTTTTAAGCTATGCACGTCCTGACATTTCTAATTTGTAGCCCAAGTTTTACGGGGAAATATGTACAAGGGTATTGCTAGATCTGCTTCGATAGTGGGAAATATTTATGTACACAAGGGAGTTACTTGATCTAATCTGGGGGGAAGGATATACACATGGAAATTCCTGGTCTAATGAGCTCAACGTTATTTACAGATGCATCAAAAACATTTAACAAACAAATGCATATGAAGAAGCACACTCCTAGCATCACAATCCTAGGAAAACATGCAGTTGTTAACCCACACCAATCTGGAGTTTGGAAACAAAATAGCGAGCCTTACTTTGGCATCAAATAACAATCTGCATGAATCAGCAATAACCTCAAAATGCAATAAATCATTGACAAAACACAACATTCAACATTTCAGACAAAACAGTCACATTGATCTACCAGCATCACAATATCAAAACAACCCCACCTACACTGGCACAAGAGAAGCTGTCAAGGCCCCAAGAATAAAGGGAGCAGCCTGCCAGCAATACCTTAGCCAACCCTTAACGCATGTTATCCTGTGACCAAGGGAAGCTCTGCGCAGTGCGGGACTAGGGTAGTCTGTTAATCATGTGGATATCAAGTCATGGAGTGAAGATTTCAACAATTAATGCGGGGAAAGAAAGGAATCACTTCTAATGACCAGAGTTCCATGCTTGGTAAAAACACAGGCTATGCCTTATCTCCTGGGCCCCACACGTTCTAGTTCCCTAATATCCATATTCCCCCTATTTCACACAAAGGGGTTCTGAGTACCAACTGTGTCACGCCCAACGGTCCAAGCAAACACACCTCTCACTTCTTTCAAATATCACCACTGCTAAGAAGCCAGTAGCACTGAGAAAACCAGGTTAGCCGAATAAGATTGAGAAGTGGTCCATATATCACACCCAGAGCCTATGCATACTGTCATGCCCAGCAGTCCAAACGAAAGGCACCTCTTAAAATAGAGGGCTCATCCTATGTCACACCCAAAGCCTTACACGTGCCATCTGTGTCAAGTCCAGCGGTCCAAGTGGCCAGCAACCCAAAAACCTTTTACCACACCCAGGGGTCAAGCATACTATCTATGTCACACCCGGTGGTGCAATCGATCACCTTTCCCGACGCTGACAATCAAGAAGTGACTTCCGTGGGGTATGCTTTTTCCTAGTTTGCCACACGCCAAATGCTAGGACTAAGGCTCTGATGTGGTCTCTTACCCTTGTGACAGTGGCTTCAGGGTGAACCTCTGCCACCGCAGATTCAGCATATCTCCCAATCAGTTGCGACTTCTGCTCACCTTTCTTGCTGGGCAAATGTGAATCAGTCCAGGCAGGGTCCCTTCCTTGGGTCAAAGTCTGGCTCAAAGAACCAATCAGCTCCTATGAGGCTCACCAAAATGTTGCTCGAATGAGAATTTACCTTAAAAAACAAAAGACAAGAAGTGTCTGGCAAAACAGGAACGGTTTGTTTAATTAAAGATTACGGCTGGGAAAGCAGTTACAGAACCAGGGTCGGAGGACTGTCTCTCATTGTACATTGGATTGGAGAAAGTTTTATACATTTCTTTGAATGCAATAAAACCATTCAGTCATTCTTTTCTTGGTAAAAAATGCAAACAGTTGTCAAGGAGTCATAAATACACTTACAGATAGTGAATGCAGGTGGGTTCCGATCTGGCGTGGACACAATGTGGGCCAGCGAGTATGTATCCAGATGTCCAACATGAGGTGTACATGGTCACTGCGTTTGCTGTGTCCTGATTGGCTAAGTGTACCTGTCTACATGTGATACCTAACTTTATGGTGGTTTTGGGAATGCATGCATCCCTCTTGTCATGTATGTTTTTTTGGGGCTAATCTCTGGGGATCATTGTGGTGTTGCTGTCTATCTGTGGGATCTGTTCTAAGTCTTCCTGTTTGTGCATTTGGTTGCTGGCTAAGTGTTACCCCACCTGTGATCTGTCAGTCATTAACCTTCAGGCCTGGGTCTCAGAGCCAGCCTGACCATGTACCTAAGTGGTGGGGTTGACGGGGAGTTTACAACAGGGGAATCTAATGATGGTGATGCAACTTTGTGTATGAAAACGTGGTGTGTACATCGACATTGATTAATCCAATGCTAACAACAGCACCATCTTTTGCAAATATGCTCAACATCTACTAGAATTACTAGTGCATTCTCACAATTTCACGGCTGACCAAATGTAACTTGACCACACTTATCATTACATCTGAATATTACTGTAGTATCCTACATGTTTATAGTAAATTCCCCAAATTAGACAACCCACTTTGCCTTAATACCTGTGACCTAGGTGTCAACGTCTGCAATGTGTACAGCTATCCAGTTCTGAGATTTCTACAAATGTCTAGCAGTAGAAAGCACAATGTCTGGTTTGGTATGTCTGAATTCCTTAATTGTATGGCAAGACAGGAGACAAGCATTGTGCATGCACTTTTCTTTACTTTCCTCTGAGTGGCAACCATTAAAAGTCCCAACAACAGAACAAAACCTACATCACAATGAAAAAACAGAACACTCAAGTCCATATAAATCCCCTGCTTTCATGTTCTTCCTTTTTTGTTTGCTGCTTCTGAGCAGATAAGGATTACTCAGAGCTTTATCAATTTGTTATTATATGATTTGTTAACAGTGTTATAAACCCAATTTATGGGTTTACGGTTAATATGTTATAATTTTGCTAGAAGCTAATGTGATGCTTGGTCATTATGACCAGCGTCTAATTTGTAGGTTGATTGTGTTAGGAGAGTTAATTTTTTAAAACAGTACTTTTTGGCTTTCATCTGAGCCAATTGGACGATAAAATGTTAAGCAAATCATAGAGTGAATGTCTTACTTGATGGTTGAGAGTGTCTTGGCTCCTGAGGTGTCTTGGCTCCGATGCGGCTGAGCAGTACAATGAATAGTCTGGTCTAACGGGATGCACCGTCATCTTAGGTGTGGTCGACACATCGTGTAGACCGTGTCATGTGGCTGTCGGTGTGTGCTGGGAGCACGCTTGTTTTGAAGAGAGAGGCAGCTTTCTTTTGTGAACTGCACGAACACGCTCGAGAGAGGCTCGCATGTTGAAATCAGCAGTCTCTGAGCACAGTGGCGTAGCGTGGGAGGTGCAGGGGGGCCGGCCGCAACATCTTGGAAGAGACTCGAGTGCTAAAATCCACGGGTTAGGGGGCGCAAATTACTTGCCTTGCCACGGGTTAGGGGGCGCAAATTACTTGCCTTGCCCCGGGTGCTGACAACCCACGCTACGCCACTGTCTGAGCAACACGCAGTGCCGACAGTTGATTTCAAAAGCGAGTGAATAAGAATTTTAAAACCCTTAAAGTTGCCATTCCATATAAATACAATACAGTTCGCTTTACCTATTCCTGCTTCTCTAACAAACTACAACAGTAGGCATTCTAGAATACAGCTTTGTTTAATGATGTCAGCTGGGGTTTTGAGATGTATTGTGACATGATTCACTTAATAATTCCTTAAAAGCCATCATACGGGTATTTCACTTACATATCGCCAAATAGAATTACACTACACTACTGCTAACGCAAATGTCTTAATTAGAAACTACTAATGAATGGCTATGTATTTTGAATTATGAAATCTGTAGAAAATAATGTAACGTAGAAAAATTAATGTGCACGTTTGAATTGTGACCTCGGAGAATGGCCACCAGTGTTCACGAATCGTACTAAAGGAATGATTAACACAGAAGAAATATTGAAAATGTATTTGATTAATGTAGTAATATGTCATACTAAAGGATATGAATTATGCATTAGTTTAGTAACTGTAGGCCTTAACTTAGCAAGTGTCTTGCCCTAGTTTTGCCAGGCCTCAGGCAAAAGCTGTATTTCTTAACATTTAATGGAAAATGCTGACAGAGTGAACTAACTGTGAACTGCTTATTGTTTTAATAAAATGCTTAGCTGAAGCTTTCCATGAGAACCGACAAACAGGAGATGAGGTTTCTTGCAAAGTAGCGATTTGTGTTTAATATGATCTAGATGTACTCTCCCAGGACGAGAACAATGAAGACACTGACTGGAGAACAAGATGCAACAATTTTGATACCTGACGAGCCGGATGATGAGAACATCGTAAAGCGGACCAATCAACAACGTGTGAAGTGTGAAATATTAGAATTCATAGATTTGGTACATGGACACTGTTGGATAGAGTAATAATGTACGGTTATTTGACCAATTGGAAATTGGGGGATAGTTTGGGTAACTTTGATGTAACAACGTGACAGAGGGAAAAAGATTCAGATTACTAGACCAGAGATCAAGAGTGACTTTGGGAGACTTAGAAGAGATTTGAGATTTTGTCATTGGGCTCATATTCTCTGTCTGAGAGCCTGATGTGCTGCTGATCGACTGATGACCTTGAGACGAAGACTGATTCTGTTTGCTGGACCCTATTGTGGATAGGTAGATATGACCATATGACTGAATGGTATTTTTGTGCCTTTTCTTCCTAGGTACCAACTACGCTGTTTTAGTTACTTGTTTTCCAAATTCTTGCTCCAAAATGTTTTGCATGAAGCCCCACACGCTGATGCTAATTTGGGTTAGGTAAGGGTTTTCCTACATGACGATTGACAGATTACAGAGACAATGTTTGACGAACTTCTTTGCTGAGCTTTATGGATGGAACTGAAATCTCTGAAGCTGATTCTAATATTGATCTGTGCTAATGCTCTAGAATGTATTGTGTTACAAGCCCGAATTAGATTGTGTTTTTGGCTTCTTCTGGCTAATTAATATTGTTCTTGATGTATTTGAAATTGATTTTGAGTATTAATTCATATGACTTAGTATTGCATCCAAAGGGAAATAAAATTACTAAACTTTACTAAAGGTGTGGTTATTCATGGCTAAAAAGTAATGGTGTGTGAAGATCACTGACTAAATTGTTTAATGATTATTGATTTGACTAATGATTATTAGTTTGGTGAAATGATTAAGGCATATTATGTTATAACTCTGGCAGGATTATTCTAAGCGAGTCAAAAGGTTCATCGACCTATACGCGTCCCTCCTTGTAAGTTTACTTATAATGGACTGACGCACCAACACTACCAATTTCAGTTGCAGTCAGCACATTCGTTTTTAAGTCCCATCTACAGAGCTCTGATAGTAAGACATGTCATTTCCAATAAACACATAGTGGGCTTTGGAACAACCCCTTTCTCATGCTTGAATTGATGTGTTGCCTCACAGTTGTATCCTCTTAATTCAAGGGCTTTCTTCTTCTTGTGTTTGTTCCACATGTTGCATCTTTCACCCTTCTGCTCAGGCTGTCTGCTGTATTACTCACATCCTTCCTGCTTGTGTTGTAAAATATTTCCAACGCCACTCTTTCCTTCACTCCTCCTCACTTGTCGTTCCCTTCCCCCACCCTGCTACATATGAATTTTCTTTTTTTGCCTGCCATGCAGTGAGCAGGAATCCATCCTATAAATTGATTTTTACCCATTCCAAGATGGCCAATGAAAAGTGCGTATGCACAGCGGTCAACAGGAAATGGGGCTGTGTAAATTTAGCAAGCCCATTCAAAGATGGCTGCTACAGATGCAAGGACATGCACCACAAGTTTCTTTAAATTGATTTGTTGTAATATTATAAGCACATTTGAAAATTGCCGCTATGGATGAGCATGCACCCACCATAGTCATCTTTGAATGTGTTTATGCAAAGATTAAAAATGCATTCAAATGTGGCCACCATGGATGCAAATGCATTCATGGTGTCTCTGCCTGAATGTCCTACTAATCTTTGAACAAACCATTAAATGTAACCATCATGGATGCACACACATCTACCAAAACTGTCTAGCTAAGAAAAGTATTGACACAGTCAAAAGGTTTCACTGTCGAGACCTATTGGCTTTGCCAATGGTTGTTTTCTTATACTCAAAAATGAGGCTAACATTGAAATACACTACACTGTTGATTATTATTCTGTGCATGCTTTGAGAGACTCTTGACATTTGAAAGGTTGACTGTAGCCCCGGTCATTCAGTTCAGAAGCATGGCATATGTCTTCTCTAAATAACAGGTGCTCTAGCTTTAGTTACATCCCTTTGCTACAAAATACCTGCACCTTTGAGTACAGCATCTCCTTGTCCAATGTATCTAATGTATTTCTTTTTAGTATTTCTATCAAATGGTGATACATAGCAAGGGTAGTCACCAGAAGTGTCCAGGGTTATTCACTTTGCTCAGCATAAAAGGAAGAAATGACGCCTATCTTTATAAGTGTTCACATCTTTCGAACATACAGCGCTTTCTGGCACCAGGTAAGATTAGTCTAATCAAAAGATGCCTTTTATTGCATGAGATACTAAAGGACCCTTCATTATGTCTATAATACATTTTCTACAGAGGACCATTCCTTTTATGCACAAGATTATTATACTTTTGAAACAGTAATAATAAAGTGCACATCTTGTTTAGGTATGTATAGTCAACTGAATTTAGAAATATATTGCATTTCATTTTTATAAAGCTGCCTACTACACATGCACCAGCATCATGCTACTTTTGACTTCATTCAACTACATATATTATGCACTAATATTTCAGTTCCTACTTTTCTGGAACCGTTTATTTACCACGTGGAAAGCACTGCATTCTACTACACCTACATGCGATGGCAGCTAAAGTGGTAATTCTGGCCTAGCATTTAACTTCAGTCTTTCTAATGTTCAGGGGAGGACCCTCTTTTGGGGCATAAGACAATGGCGTAACGAAACTTGAGGGGGCCCCCCTGCAAAGTAGATGGTGGGCCCCCTGCCTGTGCACAGTGCCAGCCAGTGCATGGCATGTGACTGCTGTGGGGCCCCCTGAAGCTCAGGTCCCCTGGGCCCCCCACCCCAGGGCCGTAGCTAAGGTGGGGGGGCTAAAGGGGCTGAGCACCTCCATAAAAATGCCCCCCCCCCCAAATGCAACTGCCAGCATGTCAAAGATTGCTTTTAGAATGAAAACTTGCTCTCCCATGCTTACGGGACTGGTGAGGCCCTCCCATAGGCAGCAGCACTACTAAAGAAACAAGCATTTGCAATACACTAGGGTCTCGCATTTGTCGGAGTTACAGCTATTCACAGTTGTAAACTCCCATCCGGATTTTTCTTGCATTAAAAGAAAAAAACAGCGCAATCGCGCTGCTACAGTTCACACGTAATAATACCTATCGGCAAAAGTGCAATTATGAACGTACCGGCAAAAGTGTAATTAATTGTGTACCAAGGTTGATAGTATGTGAAGAGCTCGACTTCTGCCCAGCGAGATCGTGCTGCAAAAATAGAGAAAAAGTAGTCCACAAACCTGACGGGAAACAGCGAGCCTCGCATGTTTTCTGTACTTGGTCGCTGCGCTCGAGGAGGGCTAACCACCGGAAAAGGCATGACCTATGCATGCGTTCCACTAATCAAAGGAAGTGGATTCTAACAGGCAAGCCAAAGTGCCAATGAAAGACTCTGACGTGACTTCGACAGGGCTCCGAGCCCTTTTCTAATACCTAAAGCGTCTCGCTTGCGATACGCATGCGACGCAGGCTCAACCCTAAAAAGGGGCCTCACTTTTTAGATATGCCTTTTGCTGAGGATTAGGTAGAGAGAAACTCTGTGCAGGGAAAGAACTGCTAGAGCCATGTTCAGAGGCTTTTGCAAAAGGAAAGCAGCAACATTGCAATGATTTTGCACAGAGTAGGGGAGGAATCAGATTTCTCCCGGGCCCCTTCCACCACACCACCAAGCCAAACAGGAACAACATGTTGCTTCAGTCTGCAGCTCCTCTTCAGATTACAGCATCAAGTCAGGCTGCCCATGCTGCCCATCAATCAAATTGAAGCTCAGTCCGGTTACGATTCCATTTATAGTTTTACACAGCAAATTAAATCATACCTATTCTCTGGGTTTGAAGTGGCATTAATTTAATGCATAGCTGCCAAGTTTCAACTTGCTCATGTGCGACATTTTGATGGTTTTAGTATTTTTATGAGTGACATTCTACTGCCAAATGCGTGACGCTTTAAGTAAAATCAAGCACTGAAGTCACCATAAAGTGAATATTATCACATCTGACCCCTTGTTGAGCAATGCGCAACTCTAAAACAGGTATTGAAACTGCTTCAAAACCACTAAAAAGACAAGGACACTTATAAAGAGGGAGAGAAACGGGTGCTGTTAAGACTGACTTACTTTCAAGGACAATACAAAAACCTCTTTCTTTCAGAGCAGGTTAATAAAGTTAAAAAAAATAATAATGTGCATTTTATCATTCAGATACCAATCCTCATGCAATGCAAAAATTACAGTCACCCTTACTTACATTCAACATATGTTGTTTCCAGAAAAAAAAATCTGAAGTCAGGTGAGGAAAAGAGATGACCCACCCCCCACCCACTCAGAGTTGTACTGACGTGCTAACTTCTTGTCCAGCCTGAGACAGCCTTCGTGGACTGCCATCTTCGGTTCACCTCTTCTTTGAAAGCCAGGGGCAATAGTTTTGTCTTCATGTGCCACGGACCTGGGACTGGCCGTGACCTGGGTGAGGCTGCACTGTAGCAGCACTCACTGCCCTCGACTCCTGATTTCTCCCCGCTATACTAGCATCCTAGTAGTAGTCACTACAAGCGTGCTTGGCGCTTTTTACCTCCATAACCTCTGCGGGCAAAGGGCGGGTGCAACCAGATTTGTGAGCAGATTACGGCTTCATTCTTCCCTCCTTTCCGACAGATCTGGGAGACTGGGGTTGGCCTGACACTGGAGGAAAAATGTCCTGTGGGTCTGACCCTCTCCAAAGTATAGAGCACTGAGAGGGGTACAGCTGGACCAGACACCAGAGAGACTTGTCTGCAGTCCTGAGTGATGGTGGGCGGGGCAGTGAAAAAACAAAGCTGCTGCACCACTGTCTTCACTGGTCACCAGTGGGTAGCTGTGACTTTAGTGGAAGGCACTGCCAGGGATTATTCACGTGCTGTGCTCAGTGCTTAATTTGTAAATAAAAAGGTGCCGGTGCTCAAAGCTCTCCTCTTAAACACGCGGCTGCAGCAATTGAAAGTGCGAGCAGATAATACTGAGGCGGCGTAATCCTGAAGCCACCTCGGGCCTCTTCAGTCCATTTATAGCCACTTCCTACCCCTTAAGCTCACTCTGTCAGCTTCCTGCTTTTCCCCTTTCTGACGCTTCTTCGTTTTTCTCTTCCTCCGTCTTTCCCAAGTGTCTTTTGCTCGCAGTAAGGGCCGTATTTATACTTTTTGACGCAAAACTGCGCTAACGCAGTTTTGCGTCAAAAAAATTAGCGCCGGCTAACGCCATTCTGAAGCGCCATGCGGGCGCCGTATTTATTGAATGGCGTTAGCCGGCGCAAGCAGACCGGCGCTGCCTGGTGTGCACGAGAAAAACCACGTACACCAGGCAGCGCCGGCGTAGGGGGAAAATGGCGCATGGGCGTCTTAAAATGGGGCAAGTCAGGTTACGTCGCAAAAATCATCGTAACCCGACTTGCGCCATTTATTTTCGACGCCCATCCCCCATCAACATGACTCCTATCATTGTAAAGATAGGAGTCATGCCCCCTTGCCCAATGGCCATGCCCAGGGGACTTCTGTCCCCTGGGCATGGTCATTGGGCATAGTGGCATGTAGGGGGGCACAAATCAGGCCCCCCTATGCCACAAAAAAAAAAAAAAAAAAATACTTACCTGAACTTACCTTAATGTCCATGGGATGGGTCCCTCCGTCCTTGGGTGTCCTCCTGGGGTGGGCAAGGGTGGCAGGGGGGGTCCCTGGGGGCAGGGGAGGGCACTCTGGGCTCATTTTGAGCCCACTTGTCCCTTAACGCCATCCCTGACCCAGGCGTTAAAAAGCGGCGCAAATGCGCCGTTTTTGGCCACGCCCACTCCCGGGCGTCATTTTTGCCCGGGAGTATAAATACCACGTAAAGGCCTGGGAGTCATTTTTTAAGACGGGAACGCCTCCCTTGCATATCATTAACGCAAGGAAGGGGTTCACGCTAAAAAATGACGCACATTCCGGGAACTTTGGCGCTAGACGCGTCTAGCGCCAAAGTATAAATATGGCGTTAGTTTTGCGTTGAATTTGCGTCGAAAAAAACGACGCAAATTCGGCGCAACCAGAGTATAAATATGCCCCTAAATTCTTGAGACTGAAAACTAAGCGCCTGCCCTCAGAAATAAGTGCCGGTGCTCCCCACCGGACACAACAAGCACAAATTAAGCACTGGCTGTGCTGTAGCAGACGCATGCAGCCATTTGGATGGATGGCCTGCTCGAGAGGCTCGGGGACAGACCATACACGGCTCAGCCGGATTGCTCTGGAGCCCAGGCCCACCTTTACAAAAAACATAGACTGCCAGTGCAGTTCTCAAATAAATAACTGCTCACTTTGAGCCAGACAGGGTTTTCAAGTTGAATTTCTGAACTGCATGGTGGTGATCAGTGTAACAGCTATGGCATGTCACATGGTACAGGCTGCCAGGCTGAGTCTTGTTACATGTGTAGCCAGCCTGACTGAAGCAGCGAAAGTGCAATGTATGGTGCCAATTGCGTTCAGTACTTAATATTATAAGTTTATTATGAGTAAGGCACTGTATGCAGACTCAGCCTTGTGGCACCAAAGTGTGTACTCTGAAAGAAGTGCGTGACTCATACCGCTAATGCAGCTGCTCCAACACAACAGCTTGTGCCTCACAGCGCCGATAGTGTTAGGAGGTGCTATAACTGTGTGACTAAAGCATTTTACTGTGGTGATGTGGACCACCACACTAAAATGTGTTAGT
Source organism: Pleurodeles waltl (assembly GCF_031143425.1). Taxonomy (NCBI): domain Eukaryota; kingdom Metazoa; phylum Chordata; class Amphibia; order Caudata; family Salamandridae; genus Pleurodeles; species Pleurodeles waltl. The sequence continues at coordinate 192,994,368 of NC_090437.1, forward strand.
CTAACCCCTGATGCGTGGTACTGGGCAGGCCTGTTACTGAATAAACAGTCACACTCAACCCAGAGTGCTTGTTGCTGGTATGAGGGGGCTGAGCACGGTAGGTCTGACATGTGGGACAATCTACCAGAAGCAGAAGGACAGGTCTGACATGTGGGACAATCTACCAGAAGCAGAAGGACTGGTCTGACAGGTCAGTGGGATGGTTATTTTTGCCTGTTTGTGGTATGTTTTATGTTATGGAGTGCTGTTTTTTAATAGTTGATTTCTGTGCTATTACTACAACCATTGCCTGCAAGCAGAAGTGTATGCAGTCTCCCATACCTTGCAAAGTACCCATACAGTGCGTTTCTTCAAGCTCAAAACTGCTGTTTTGCAAATGTGGCGTTTTCTAGCTATCTAATTCACTAGTGCAGCCATGTTTATTTTGGTGCTCATGTCTATTTTCTGTCACACTCCAACCCTGGGGTTGAGAAAGGAGATAGAGGTTCTATTTTCTGTGATCCTATAACCATGGGTTTAGATCTGTTAAAAGTGGAAGCAGGTCTTGGAAAGCAACTCGATGAGTGAGGAAACAAACTTCTTTTGCATTCTTATGAGAACATCGGTGGGCGAGATAGGTTTCCTGTAGTGCTGCATTGAGTATGTGTTTAACCCCCTAACCATTTGAGTCCCTCTGTTTGTCCCTGAAGAGACAAAACTACCTGACATTACTTCTTCTCTTTCCCCTCCCTCAGTCTTAGAAACAAATGTTTGCTTATTGCAACAGTGTATTGTAGCAGAGAAATACATGCTTGTATGTCTTTACAGATGTGCAGAACTAAGGGTTTATGGGACTGGGGTATGGTGTTAGTGAACACAATGAAAATAAAATGTTCAATATTTTTCAGAGGGCAGCATTAATAGTTTGTGGACAGAGACATGCAAGGCCAGAGCTTGCATTGGAACGGTGGAGGGACACAATGCCAACTGCAGGAAATACAAACTATGGGCTGGTACCTGCACTAAGCAGAATTAACGGCAGTGTCAAAGTCCGTATCATGTACTGTATTGACATAGCACTTCATACCCTTAACAAGGTGCCAATTAGGATGCATTTTTTTGTCTGCATATGTGTCCACTATGTATGCTGGTGAGTGAGTATGAGTGTATTTCTCTCTGTGATGGAAGTGGGGTGGGTAGGTTGTCTTTCTATACCTAACCTAAGACAGACATAAACTACCAGTTTTGTTGAGTTTATCATTTTTAAGGCAAAAGAGCCTATGGGCCATATTTATACTTTTTGACGCAAAACTGCGCTAACGCAGTTTTGCGCCAAAAAAATTAGCGCCGGCTAACGCCATTCTGAAGCACCATGCGGGCGCCATATTTATTGAATGGCGTTAGCCGGCGTTAGCCGACCGGCGCTGCCAGGTGTGCGTGAAAAAAAACGACGTACACCAGGCAGCGCCGGCGTACGGAAAAAAGGCGTTTGGGCGTCCCAAAATGGGGCAAGTCAGGCTGAGGCAAAAAAATCGTCTTAACCCGATTTGCGCCATTTTTTTTGGGCGCCCAGACGCCATTAACATGACTCCTGTCTTAGCAAAGACAGGAGTCATGCCCCCTTGCCCAATGGCCATGCCCAGGTGACTTCTGTCCCCTGGGCATGGTCATTGGGCATAGTGGCATGTAGGGGGGCACAAATCAGGCCCCCCTATGCCACCATTTTTTAAAAAAAAAATACTTACCACAACTTACCTTTTCTTCCCTGGGATGGGTCCCTCCATCCTTGGGTGTCCTCCTGGGGTGGGCAAGGGTGGCAGGGGGTGTCCCTGGGGGCAGGGGAGGGCACCTCTGGGCTCATTCTGAGCCCACAGGTCCCTTAACGCCTGCCCTGACCCAGGCGTTAAAAAGAGGCGCAAATGCGTTTTTTTTTGCCCAGCCCACTCCCGGGCGTCATTTTTGCCCGGGAGTATAAATACCACGCACATGCCTGGGAGTCATTTTTTAAGACGGGAACGCCTACCTTGCATCTCATTAACGCAAGGAAGGTGTTCACGCCAAAAAATGACGCTGACTCCATGAACTTTGGCGCTAGACGCGTCTAACGCTAAAGTATAAATATGGAGTTAGTTTTGCGTCTAATTTGCGTCGAAAAAAACGACGCAAATTCGGCACAAACGGAGTATAAATATGCCCCTATATGTTTGCTTTCTTCACTTTGAAAAATCCTCAGTTTCAATGTGAATTAATGGAGAAAACACCTGTTCATGACTTCTTGGGTACATCTTCCTCTCACCTCTTCCATCATGTTGGCGTGTATGGTCAGTTGTCCACTTTCGTAGCTACCACAACCAGCTCACTTTGATGCCTGTTTCTTTGATTATGGAGTAATTAAATCTGTTGATGATGTCCAGAATCTACCAGTGCCCAGCCTGCCACTGAAGCCTTGCAAGATGAAGGAGGGTGCTTAAATGTGCCACTGTATGCAGGAACATGCTTAATTGACTGTCTTACTCAGCCGCCTTTTTCCCTTTCCTGGATGCAAGAAGAAATCTGCCTTGTACTGTGATGCACGTGCAGGAGAACAAAAGACGATCTGATGATAAAGCTTATGAGACAAGTGTTAGCAGCTCTAAAGTTGATCAGTTTGCCAGGAATTAATTTTAGAGCTCCTGGACACAACTAGGGTTCTTGAATCATGATTTCAATGTCTGTGCTATAGCTACGTAGTTGATTATTTATAACAAAATAAACCAGCAGCAGCTAGTAGTGAGTGACATGTACACATTTTATTTTATAAAAGAGAAAAACTGGTAGCAGTGGTGTCAGAGATATTCCACACCTGCCAAGACAGGGTATGTCAAATCAATCAAATGTAAGGTGTGCTCAATGGGCAATGAATGCTATCATGATAGTGAACAACGTATGTAGAGAAATTCTCACATATTAGAAATATATAAATGCACCACAAAGTCCATTGAAGGTCTGCTTCACAGAGCAGGTCCGATTTATTGGTGAAAAATGACTGGTCCAATTAATGATTATATTTCCAACATCAGAAGGTAGTTGTTATATTTCCAATATTAGAAGACAGCCAATCATTAATAGGGCCCTTAAATGGGCCCCCCTGTGTGGCACTGGGTATGCTGGGCTTGCCCAGGGGGCACTAGTACCCCCTGCTGGGCACTGGGGTGGTGGTAATGACTCCGGTCTACACTGAGACAGGATTCATTTCTTGGCTGCTTGGGCATCAAAAAATGACGCTAGGCTGGTTAGCTGCATATTTTTTGCAGCTAACGAGCCTAACCTCATTTCAGACCCACTAGTGCCATCTCTGACCGTCCAGCGTCTTTTTTTTCAGTCATTCCTTAGTTGCATCTTGCGTAATTTGATAAATATGGCGCTAAGATGGCTTTAGGGAATGGCGTTAGCCAGCGTTAAGAAAAATGGGCCACAGACTTCAAAATATAGACAACACAAATCACATGACAAATTATGCAAAAATACAGACCATCGAAGCACAGGTCATCGGGAAAATCTTTTTCACGCATGTCTTGCACCACACACAGTGGCTAAGGCTTTTTTTAATACTGATAAGTCCAAACAACTTTCAATAAAAATACATGCAATGGTTGAATCAGCAGTGATGTAAAAAATTCCTCTCTTTGCCAAACAAAAGCTGGCCATCAAAGCACCGGATTGTTTTATGAGTACAATTTCAGATGAATTGGGTTTCCTCCAAATGTAATTGAACATTGGTGAAGGACTGTAAAATACACTACTCGACCCACTTGAGGAAGGAAGGTGCCACAGTCTTATTTTGAGCATTGTCCATGCAGTAGTGCAGATAGGTGGCAACATTAGTAAACGTGGGATGCTCTTTAGAAGGTAGTGGGCAGCCTCCTACGAAAAAGTTTGGACATGTATATTTATCATTTATTTATTTATCTATTTATTACAAATTAGGCACTGATCCACTGCATTGTGAAAGAAACCTCTAACTGTTTCTTTAATTTTGAAAGGCTCAGTGAAACTTCTCCTGCCTGGCTATTTAGAAAAAATAGCTGGATGTGGGGAATAATCATTTTTCTGCATATATCACTTTAAAGCATGTATTATTAAAATGCTGGATATGCTTTTCAATTCTTCCTTCTTTGAAAAGGGTCTCCTTCCAAAAATGCTATTTCATGTCTTGTTTGTTTTTAATTTGTACTTCCCAGTACACTTTATCATCCCTGATCCACTTTTTATATCACCAAATCGCTCACACGTCTGTATTCCAGGCCTTGTGACTCTTCCATTTCGTTGGTGCTTTAAAGTGGACCTAGGATGGGATAAGTAGCATATAAGCTAACAATGCCATCATGTGAGCCACGAAGGCTAGTACAGTGACACAGTGGGGCCTATACTGAAACTAGAAAACTAACACAGTGTCACCAAGAATGATTCATGGGCACTTACAAAGGACCTCCAACATTGCCACTAGCACACTGCCACAGAAGAACCAACAATGACATGGACGTGCCCACAGTGACAAATTGGCACTTACACTCGGTGTAGGAGGCTGGCCTGGCTTGTAGTGGGTACCAGAAGTACTTACACCTTGTGCCAGGTCAAGTTATCCCTTATTAGTGTAGAAGAGGTGTTTCTAGCAGCTTAGGCTGATAGAAGGTAGCTATAGCAGAGCAGCTTAGGCTGAACTAGGAGACATGCAAAGCTCCTACTATACCACTAGTGTCATATGCACAATATCATAAGAAAACACAATACACAGATATACTAAAAATAAAGGTACTTTATTTTTATGACAATATGCCAAAAGTATCTCAGTGAGTACCCTTAGTATGAAGATGTCAAATATACACAAGATATATGTACACAATACCAAAAATATGCAGTAATAGCAAAAGGAAGTAATGCAAGCAGTGTAAAGTTACAATAGATTGCAATAGGAGCACATAGGTATAGGGGCAACACAAACCATATACTCCAAAAGTGGAATGCGAACCACGAATGGACCACAAACCTATGTGAGCTTGTAGAGGGTTGCTGGGACTGTAAAAAAACAGTGAGGGTTAGAAAAATAGCCCACCCCAAGACCCTGTAAGGTAGGTGTAAAGTGCACCTACAACCCCCAGAGAGCACAGAAGTCGTGATAGGGGGATTCTGCAAGGAAAGCCAACACCAGCAATGCAACAACAGTGGATTTCCGGACCTGAGTACCTGTAAGACAAGGGGACCAAGTCCAAGAGTCACGACAGTGTCGAGAGTGGGCAGGAGCCCAGGAAATGCCAGGTGAGGGTGCAAGGAAGCTGCCACCGGATGGAAGAAGCTTGGTGTTTTACAAGAACGAAGAGGACTAGGAACTTCCCCTTTGGAGGATGGATGTCCCACGTAGTGAAGAAGCTTGCAGAGGTGTTCCCACGCCGAAAAACCGCAAACAAGCCTTGCTAGCTGCAAGGGTCGCGGTTAGGGTTTTTGGATGCTGCTGTGGCCCAGGAGGGACCAGGATGTTGCCACTTGGATGAGGAGACAGAGGGGGCGCCCAGCAAGTCAGGGAGCCCTCACAGAAGCAGGCAGCACCCGCAGAAGTACCAGAACAGGCACTTAGAAGAGGAGTGAACCGGAGTCCACCCGAAGTCAGAAAAGGGAGTCCCACGACGCCGGAGGACAACTCAGAAGGTTGTGCACTGCAGGTTAGAGTGTCGGGACCCAGGCTTGGCTGTGCACAAAGGAAATCCTGGAAGAGTGCACAGGAGCCGGAGCAGCTGCAAATCACGCGGTACCCAGCAATGCAGTCTAGCGTGGGGAGGCAAGGACTTACCTCCACCAAACTTGGACTGAAGAGTCACTGGACTGTGGGAGTCGCTTGGACAGAGTTGCTGAGTTCCAGGGACCACGATCGTCGTGTTGAGAGGGGACCCAGAGGACCGGTGATGCAGTCTTTTGTTGCCTGCGGTTGAAGGGGGAAGATTCCGTCGACCCACAGGAGATTTCTTCAGAGCTCCTGGTGCAGAAAGGAGGCAGGCTACCCCAGAGCATGCACCACCAGGAAACAGTCGAGAAAGCCGGCAGGATGAAGCGATACAAGGTTGCAGTAGTCGTCTTTGCTACTTTGTTGCGGTTTTGCAGGCGTCCTGAGCAGTCAGCGGTCGATCCTTTGGCAGAAGGTGAAGAGGGAGATGCAGAGGAACTCTGGTGAGCTCTTGCATTCGGCATCTGAAGAATTCCCCAAAGCAGAGATCCTAAATAGCCAGGAGAGGAGGTTTGGCTACCTAGGAAGGAGGATAGGCTAGTAAGAAAGGTAAGAGCCTATCAGGAGTCTCTGACGTCACCTGCTGGCACTGGCCACTCAGAGCAGTCCAGTGTGCCAGCAACACCTCTGTTTCCAAGATGGCAGAGGTCTGGGGCACACTGGAGGAGCTCTGGGCACCTCCCCTGGGAGGTGCAGGTCAGGGGAGTGGTCACTCCCCTTTCCTTTGTTCAGTTACGCGCCAGAGCAGGGCTGGGGGATCCCTAAACCGGTGTAGACTGGCTTATGCAGAGATGGGCAGGATCTGTGCCCATCAAAGCATTTCCAGAGGCTGGGGGAGGCTACTCCTCCCCAGCCATCACACCTATTTCCAAAGGGAGAGGGTGTCACACCCTCTCTCAGAGGAAATCCTTTGTTCTGCCTTCCTGGGCCAGGGCTGCCTGGACCCCAGGAGGGCAGAAACCTGTCTGAGGGGTTGGCAGCAGCAGCAACTGCAGTGGAGACCCCGGAAAGGCAGTTTGGCAGTACCCGGGTACCAGGTAGCAGGTGAAGGTTAGACATATAGGTGACTTATAAGATACTTAAGTGCAGTGGTAAATGGCTGTGAAATAATGTGGACGTTATTTCACTCAGGCTGCACTGGCAGGCCTGTGTAAGAATTGTCAGATCTCCCTATGGGTGGCAAAAGAAATGCTGCAGCCCATAGGGATCTCCTGGAACCCCAATACCCTGGGTACCTCAGTACCATATACTAGGGAATTATAAGGGTGTTCCAGTATGCCAATGTGAATTGGTGAAATTGGTCACTAGCCTGTTAGTGACAATTTGGAAAGCAGAGAGAGCATAACCACTGAGGTTTTGGTTAGCAGAGCCTCAGTGAGACAGTTAGTCATCACACAGGGAACACATACAGGGCACACTTATGAGCAATGGGGCCCTGCCTGGCAGGGTCCCAGTGACACATAGGGGGTCATTCTGACCCTGGCGGTAATTACCGCCATGGCGGAGGTCGGCGGTAGCACCGCCAACAGGCTGGCGGTGCAACGCTGGGCATTCTGACCGCGGCGGTTCAGCCACGGCCAGAAACGGAAAGTCGGCGGTGTCCCGCCGACTTTCCGCTGCCCTTGAGAATCCTCCATGGCGGCGGAGCGCGCTCCGCCGCCATGGGGATTCTGACACCCCCTACCGCCATCCAGTTCCTGGCGGTTCTCCCGCCGGGAACAGGATGGCGGTAGGGGGTGCCACGGGGCCCCTGGGGGCCCCTGCAGTGCCCATGCCAATGGCATGGGCACTGCAGGGGCCCCCGTAAGAGGGCCCCAAAAAGAATTTCAGTGTCTGCCTAGCAGACACTGAAATTCGCGACGGGTGCAACTGCACCCGTCGCACCTTCCCACACCGCCGGCTCAATTCTGAGCCGGCGTCCTCGTGGGAAGGGTGTTTCCCGCTAGGCTGGCGGGCGGACTTTCGGCGGTCGCCCGCCAGCCCAGTGGGAAAGCCAGAATGACCGCCGCTGTCTTTTGACCGCGGAGCGGTCTTTCGGCGGGAACCGCGTGGCGGGCGGCGACCGCCGTGGTCAGAATCACCCCCATAGACTAAAACAACATATATACAGTGAAATATGGGGGTCACATGCCAGGAAAGATGGTACTTTCCTACACAACCCCCCTCCAAACGAAGGACAATAAGACTAGCTATGACCTGATGAGTCTTCATTGTCTAAGTGGAAATATCTGGAGAGTCCATCTGCATTGGAGTGGGTACTCCCAGGTCTATGTTCCACTGTATAGTCCATTCCCTGTAGAGATATGGACCACCTCAACAATTTAGGGTTTTCACCTTTCATTTGTTTTAGCCAAAGTAGAGGTTTGTGGTCTGCCTGAACAAGGAAGTGAGTGCCAAACAGATATGGCCTCAACTTCTTCAGTGCCCAGACCACAGCAAAGGCCTCCCTCTCTATGGCAGACCAATGCTTTTCTCTAGGGGTCAACCTCCTGCTGATAAAAGCAACAGGTTGATCCTGGCCCTTAGAATTGAGTTGTGATAAGACTGCCCCTACCCCTAATTCAGATGCATCAGTTTGAACAATGAATTTCTTGGAGTAACATGGGCTTTTTAGGACAGGTGCAGTGCACAAGGCCTGTTTGAGCTCCTCAAAAGCTTTCTGACAGCTAGCTGTCCACAATACCTTTTTAGGCATCTTCTTGCTAGTGAGATCATTAAGTGGGGCTGCAATGGAGCCATAGTTTTTAATGAATCTCCTGTAATACCCAGTGAGGCCTAGGAAGGCTCTCACCTGGGTCTGTGTTGTAGGGGGAACCCAATCCATGATTGTTTGGATTTTCCCCTGAAGTGGTGCAATCTGTTCTCCACCTGCCAGGTGTCCCAGATAAACCACTTTCCCCTGCCCTATCTGGCACTTTGAAGCCTTGATAGTGAGGCCTGCCTTTTGCAGGGCCTCCAAAACTTTCCACAGGTGGACCAGGTGATCATCTCAGGTGGAGCTAAAGACAGCTATATCGTCCAGATATGCTGCACTAAAAGCCTCCAACCCTTGCAGGACTGTATTCACCAACCTCTGAAAAGTGGCAGGTGCATTTTTCAAACCAAAGGGCATTACTGTGAATTGGTAGTGCCCTCCAATAGTCGAAAATGCAGTTTTTGCTTTAGCATCCTCTGATAATTTGATCTGCCAATACCCTGCAGTCAAATCAAAGGTGCTTAGATACGTGGCAGATGCCAGTGTATCTATGAGCTCATCTGCCCTGGGTATAGGGTGAGCATCAGTTTTTGTTACCTGGTTGAGACCTCTGTAGTCTACACAAAACCTCATCTCCCTTTTTCCATCTTTTGAGTGAGGCTTTGGTACAAGCACCACAGGAGAGGCCCATGGGCTTTCAGAATGTTCAACCACTCCTAGTTCAAGCATTTTCTGAACTTCTTGCTTTATGCAGTCCCTGACATGGTCAGGCTGCCTATAGATTTTACTTTTGACAGGCAAGCTGTCTCCAGTATCAATTGTGTGTTCACACCAAGATGTGGTGCCTGGCACAGTTGAAAATATTTCAGAAAACTGACCTAGGAGATTTATGCAGTTGTCTTTCTGCTCTGCAGTAAGACAGTCTGCCAAAACTACACCTTCAACTAAATCATCATCTTCAGTGGAAGAGAAGAGATCAGGGAGAGGGTCACTCTCTTCTTCCTGTCCTTCATCTGTTGCCATGAGCAGGGTGAGATCAACCCATAGTAGGGTTTTAGGCGGTTGACATGGAGCACCCTAAGGGGAATCCTGGCAGTGCCCAGGTCAACCAAGTAGGTGACCTCGCCCTTCTTTTCAACAATGAGATGGGGTCCACTCCATTTGTCTTGGAGTGCTCTTGGGGCCACAGGCTCCAATACCCACACCTTCTGTCCTGGTGGTACTGAATCAGAACAGCCTTCTGGTCATGCCATTGCTTTTGGAGCTCTTGGCTGGCCTGAAGGTTTTTACTGGCCTTTTTCATGTACTCCGCCATTCTGGATCTTAGGCCAAGTACATAGTCCACTATATCTTGCTTAGGAGCTTTTAAAGGTTGTTCCCAACCCTCCTTCACAAGTGTTAGAGGACCTCTTACAGGGTGCCCAAATAGGAGTTCAAAGGGGCTGAAGCCCACTCCTTTCTGGGGTACCTCCCTGTAAGCAAAAAAGAGGCAAGGTAACAGGACATCCCATCTCCTCCTGAGTTTTTCAGGGAGTCCCATTATCATTCCTTTGAGAGTTTTATTAAACCTCTCTACCAGTCCATTTGTTTGTGGATGATAAGGTGTGGTGAATTTGTATGTTACACCACATTCCTTCCACATAGCCTTCATGTATGCAGACATAAAGTTGCTACCCCTGTCTGATACAACCTCTTTTGGGAAACCAACCCTGGAAAAGATTACCAGGAGGGCTTTTGCCACTGCAGGTGCTGTAGTGGTCCTTAGAGGAATTGCTTCAGGATATCTTGTGGCATGGTCTACTACCACCAAGATAAACCTATTGCCTGAAGCAGTAGGAGGGTCAAGGGGGCCAACTATGTCAACCCCTACCCTTTCAAAGGGAACCCCAACCACAGGTAGTGGAATAAGGGGAGCCTTTGGAGTGCCACCAGTCTTGCCACTGGCTTGGCAGGTCACGCAAGATTTACAAAATTATTTTGTGTCCTCTGACATCCTAGGCCAGTGAAACAGGGGGACAAGCCTTTCCCATGTTTTAATCTGACCCAAATGTCCAGCCAAAGGAATGTCATATGCCAGAGTTAGGAGGAACTCTCTGTACTGCAGGGGAATGACCAATCTCCTGGCTGCTCCAGGTTTTGGGTCCCTTGCCTCTGTGTACAAGAGGTTGTCCTCCCAGTAAACTCTATGTGAGTCACTGACATCCCCATTTTGCTGCTTGACAGCTTGCTGTCTGAGACCCTCTAATGTGGGACAGGATTGCTGTGCCACACTCAGCTCTTCCCTGGCAGGCCCCCCTCCACCCAAAAGCTCAGCAGTGTCTGCTGCCAGCTCATCTGGTGAAGGTTCTGCACAGGGAGGAAATTCTTCTTCCTCAGAAGTTGAATCATCTGTAGAGCGAGGGATAGTGGGTAGGGATTTACCCTTACTACCCCTAGCTTTAGGGAGCACTTGGTCCATTGTTCCAGGATCCAAGTCACCCTGTCCTTTTTGCTTTTTGGCCTGAGCCCTTATCAAAGCAAAAATATGCCCAGGAATGCCCAGCATTGCTGCATGAGCCTCCAACTCCACTTCTGCCCAAGCTGATGTATCTAAATCATTTCCTAGTAGACAGTCTACAGGTAAATCTGAAGCAACCACAACTTTCTTTGGACCAGTAACCCCCCCCCAGTTGAGATTCACAACAGCCATGGGGTAGCTAAGAGTGTTGTTATGAGCGTCTGTCACTTGGTACTGGTGACCAAGTAGGTGTTGTTCAGGGTGTACCAGTTTCTCTATTACCATGGTAACACTGGCACCTGTGTCCCTGTAGGCCTGAACCTCAACACCATTGATTAGGGGAAGTTGCTTGTACTTATCCATATTAAGGGGACAAGCAACCAAGGTGGCCAAATCCATGGCACCTTCAGAGACTAACACAGCCTCTGTGGTCTCCCTAACAAGACCAACCCCAACTAAATTACCAAAAGTGAGCCCAGCTACTCCCTTGGATTGGCTATTAGTAGGTTTGCTCCCACCACCACTGCTATTACTAGGGGCACTAGAGGTTGTAGTAGGGGTTGTGGTAGTGGGAGGTTTGGTGTTTTTCTTTGGACAACTGGCATCAGTTGTCCAATGGCCTTTTACTTTACATAAATAACACCAATGCTTTTTTACTTGATTTGAAGAGGATGTGGACCCACCACCCCCACCAGAGTGTTTTTGTGGGCCTGATGAAGACTCATTTTTATTTTTGTCCCCACCCTTGTCAGAAGACTTACCATCCTTCTTCTTGCCATCCTTGTCACCCCCTGTATGAACTTTTCTGTTCACTCTTGTTCTGACCCATTTGTCTGCCTTCTTTCCCAATTCTTGGGGAGAGGTCAGATCTGAGTCCACTAGATATTGGTGGAACAAGTCAGACACACAGTTATTCAGAATATGCTCTCTCAGAATAAGATTATACAGGCTTTCATAGTCAGAAACTTTACTGCCATGTAACCACCCCTCCAAGACCTTCACTGAACAGTCAACAAAGTCTATCCAGTCTTGTGAGGACTCTTTTCTGGTGTCTCTGAACTTAATCCTGTATTGTTCAGTGGTTAAGCCAAATCCATCCAAGAGTGCATCCTTCAAAACTGCAAAATTATTGGCATCACTTTCTCTAACAGTAAGGAGCCTATCCCTACCCTTTCCATTGAAAGATAGCCATAGAATAGCAGCCCACTGCCTTTGAGGGACCCCCTGTACCATACAGGGCCTTTCAAGTGCAGCAAACCACTTGTTAATGTCACCCCCCTCCTTGTAAGGGGGAACTATCTTGTGCAGATTCCTGGAATCATGCTCTCTCACAGGATTACTATCAGGAATACTGCTGCTGCCACCATGGGGTTCAAACCCCAATCTCTGTCTCTCCTTCTCCATGTCTAGGGATTCCCTGTCTAGAGCCAGCTGTTGCTGTTTAAGCTTCAGCCTGGTCTCTTCCACTCTCAACTTTTTTAGTTCCCTTTCTAACATGTTGTCTTCAGGGTGGGTGGGTTGGGAATGCTTGGACACTGAGGATATGTTGGAATTAACAGAGGGAGATCTGTCCCTAACAGTTTGGACTCTAACAACCTGGCCTTGAGGAACAAAAACATCCCTACTGTGATGGGAGCTTCTATTACTACCAGCATTGCTAGGAGGTCTGCTAAGGGGCACATTTGGAAGAGAACCCTGTACACCTCCCTCAAGGGGCTCCCCTGAGTCAGAGTGTGAGCTATCTACTAACTTCTCAGATGAAGTGCCAGCTAGGGACTTATCATTCTCAATGAGCATGTTAAACAGAAATTCTCTAGAAGGGTTCTTTCCTACCACTAAACCTCTATCAATGCAGAGACTCCTTAGGCTCTTAAAGTTAAGATTGTCATATGTTGTATTGACCATTTTAAGAGAAGTTCCTACATCAGACATGATAGAAGAAGGTTTAGGGACAGTAAGAAGAGAGAAAAAGTTTCAGGACTTTTTAAAGAACAGGAAAAAAATCTTTTTTCAAACTTTTTGAAAGTTTTAGGAGTACTTTTCAGCACTTAGCAGAAAGTGTAAGAGAAGAAAAGCAAAACCTTTTGGTTAGGTGTACATACACTGAACTTGTTTTGTATATTTTTCTCTTATGAAAAGTACAATATGACAAAGTGGTAAGTAGTTACAAGTACTTATCCCACCGCTGCACAACCAATGTAGGAGGCTGGCCTGGCTTGTAGTGGGTCCCAGAGGTACTTACACCTTGTGCCAGGTCCAGTTATCCCTTATTAGTGTAGAAGAGGTGTTTCTAGCGGCTTAGGCTGATAGAAGGTAGCTATAGCAGAGCAGCTTAGGCTGAACTAGGAGACATGCAAAGCTCCTACTATACCACTGGTGTCATATGCACAATATAATAAGAAAACACAATACACAGATATACTAAAACTAAAGGTACTTTATTTTTATGACAATATGCCAAAAGTATCTCAGTGAGTACCCTCAGTATGAGGATGCCAAATATACACAAGATATATGTACACAATACCAAAAATATGCAGTAATAGCAAAAGGAAGTAATGCAAGCAGTGAAAAGTTACAATAGATTGCAATAGGAGCACATAGGTATAGGGGCAACACAAACCATATACTCCAAAAGTGGAATGCGAACCACGAATGGTCCCCAAACCTATGTGAGCTTGTAGAGGGTTGCTGGGACTGTAAGAAAACAGTGAGGGTTAGAAAAATAGCCCACCCCAAGACCCTGTAAGGTAGGTGTAAAGTGCACCTACAACCCCCAGAGAGCACAGAAGTCGTGATAGGGGGATTCTGCAAGGAAAGCCAACACCAGCAATGCAACAACAGTGGATTTCTGGACCTGAGTACCTGTAAGACAAGGGGACCAAGTCCAAGAGTCGCGACAGTGTCGAGAGTGGGCAGGAGCCCAGGAAATGCCAGCTGAGGGTGCAAGGAATCTGCCACCAGATGGAAGAAGCTTGGTGTTTTGCAAGAACGAAGAGGACTAGGAACTTCCCCTTTGGAGGATGGATGTCCCACATCGCAAAGAAGCTTGCAGAGGTGTTCCCACGCCAAAAGACCGCAAACAAGCCTTGCTAGCTGCAAGGGTCGCGGTTAGGGTTTTTGGATGCTGCTGTGGCCCAGGAGGGACCAGGATGTCGCCACTTGGATGAGGAGACAGAGGGGGCGCCCAGCAAGTCAGGGAGCCCTCACAGAAGCAGGCAGCACCCGCAGAAGTACCGGAACAGGCACTTAGAAGAGGAGTGAACCGGAGTCCACCCGAAGTCAGAAAAGGGAGTCCCACTACGCCGGAGGACAACTCAGAAGGTTGTGCACTGCAGGTTAGAGTGTCGGGGACCCAGGCTTGGCTGTGCACAAAGGAAATCCTGGAAGAGTGCACAGGAGCCGGAGCAGCTGCAAATCACGCGGTACCCAGCAATGCAGTCTAGCGTGGGGAGGCAAGGACTTACCTCCACCAAACTTGGACTGAAAAGTCACTGGACTGTGGGAGTCACTTGGACAGAGTTGCTGAGTTTCAGGGACCATGCTCGTCGTGCTGAGAGGGGACCCAGAGGACCGGTGATGCAGTCTTTTGTTGCCTGCGGTTGCAGGGGGAAGATTCCGTCGACCCACGGGAGATTTCTTCAGAGCTCCTGGTGCAGAAAGGAGGCAGGCTACCCCCAGAGCATGCACCACCAGGAAACAGTTGAGAAAGCCAGCAGGATGAAGCAATACAAGGTTGCAGTAGTCGTCTTTCTACTTTGTTGCGGTTTTGCAGGCGTCCTGAGCAGTCAACGGATCGATCCTTTGGCAGAAGGTGAAGAGGGAGATGCAGAGGAACTCTGGTGAGCTCTTGCATTCGGTATCTGAAGAATTCCCCAAAGCAGAGACCCTAAATAGGCAGAAAAGGAGGTTTGGCTACCTAGGAAGGAGGATAGGCTAGTAAGAAAGGTAAGAGCCTATCAGAAGGAGTCTCTGATGTCACCTGCTGGCACTGGCCACTCAGAGCAGTCCAGTGTGCCAGCAACACCTCTGTTTCCAAGATGGCAGAGGTCTGGGGCACACTGGAGGAGCTCTGGGCACCTCCCCTGGGAGGTGCAGGTCAGGGGAGTGGTCACTCCCCTTTCCTTTGTCCAGTTTCGTGCCAGAGCAGGGCTGGGGGATCCCTAAACCGGTGTCGACTGGCTTATGCAGAGATGGGCAGCATCTGTGCCCATCAAAGCATTTCCAGAGGCTGGGGAGGCTACTCCTCCCCAGCCATCACACCTATTTCCAAAGGAGAGGGTGTCACACCCTCTCTCAGAGGAAATCCTTTGTTCTGCCTTCCTGGGCCAGGGCTGCCTGGACCCCAGGAGGGCAGAAACCTGTCTGAGGGGTTGGCAGCAGCAGCAGCTGCAGTGGAGATCCCGGAAAGGCAGTTTGGCAGTACCCGGGTTCTGTGCTAGAGACCCGGGGGATTATGGAATTGTCTCCCCAATGCCAGAATGGCATTGGGGTGACAATTCCATGATCTTAGACATGTTACATGGCCATGTTCGGAGTTACCATTGTGACGCTATACATAGGTAGTGACCTATGTATAGTGCACGCGTGAAATGGTGTCCCCGCACTCACAAAGTCTGGGGAATTTGCCCTGAACAATGTGGGTGCACCTTGGCTAGTGCCAGGGTGCCCACACACTAAGTAACTTTGCACCCAACCTTCACCAGGTAAAGGTTAGACATATAGGTGACTTATAAGTTACTTAAGCGCAGTGGTAAATGGCTGTGAAATAACGTGGACGTTATTTCACTCAGGCTGCACTGGCAGGCCTGTGTTAGAATTGTCAGATCTCCCTATGGGTGGCAAAATAAATGCTGCAGCCCATAGGGATCTCCTGGAACCCCAATACCCTGGGTACCTCAGTACCATATACTAGGGAATTATAAGGGTGTTCCAGTATGCCAATGTGAATTGGTGAAATTGGTCACTAGCCTGTTAGTGACAATTTGGAAAGCAGAGAGAGCATAACCACTGAGGTTCTGGTTAGCAGAGCCTCAGTGAGACAGTTAGTCATCACACAGGGAACACATACAGGGCACACTTATGAGCACTGGGGCCCTGCCTGGCAAGGTCCCAGTGACACATAGACTAAAACAACATATATACAGTGAAATATGGGGATAACATGCAAGGCAAGATGGTACTTTCCTACACTCGGGCACTTGCACAGGGGGATACTAGCATAGGGAAACTAGCTAATGGGCACTGTCAGTTAGATAATGAGACAGGCAAATCAACACTGACATTAGGGCACTGGCACATAGGGAACTGAAAAAAGGACCATCAATACTAATATGTGAACAGTGACATTGGGACTCGGATATGGGACATAAATACTAATGCTAATGCTGGGACATCGAAACAGGACAGTTATGCTAGGACACTGTCACAGGGATGTCAGGGCACAAGGATATTGACACTATACAGTGGGACATAATATTAGACTGTGACATGATAAACTGGTATACGGACACTGAAAGAGGGACACAGCATTAGTGTACCTGCTGATACTGATGCAAGGGCACTGACACGGAGACACTGCCATTGGGAGCCGGACACTAGAACACCGATCAATGACACCAACATTGGCATGGGGATTTTGCTACGTGGCACTGGAAGTCGTTTGTTGACAGTCAAGAATATTGGCACTAGGACACTGGTAAGGACATTAACACAATAGCACCATAGTGATACTGACACAAGGGCATTTCCACTATGACAGTACTATTGGGACACAGATAATAGAACACCAACATGGTGATATTGACTTGGGGACAAAGACACTGGCATAAATAATAATGCTCTCCAAAGCCATCATGGGGTAGTGACATGGGGAGATTGTCATAGGGACTTTAGAATATAAACATTTAGATATTTATGCTTGAACACAACACCAGGTGATGCAAGGACACAATGACAGTAACACAAGGGCACTTACTGGGTGGATGAAATACTGACCTGTGGTTGCTGAGATAGGTTACTTACACTGGGATATAGACACAAGAGCAAGAGCACTGACATGGAGGCACATACATAGTGTGACAGACACTGAAATGTACACTGCAAACCTAACATGGACATTGGGCACTGCAACACTGCCAAGGGGCTATTGTTCGGAAACATTGTTGAGGTACAGAGGCAGGCATTAGGGCAAGTGGAAACTGACCCAGAGACACTGAAACTAACATGGTACATTGAATTTGAGACACTGGCATAGGCACATGGACAATAGCACAGAAACGCTGACTGGGGACAGTGACTCGAGGACACTGGTGCCAGGGCACTGTCACTGAGACATAGGTAGATGGGGAAATAGGGGCACTGATATTGATAAAGGAACACTAATGATGGGGAAAAAAGTAAAGTGACACACATGCAGTAACAGTGCCCACTAAGTCCACAAACACTAATGCTGAGGCATTAAGACAACGGTGCCAGCAGTGGGACATTGAGTCATAGATTCTACATGCAAAGAAGGCATGAACAACATGCATGGCGGTACTGCCACTTGGTCATTGGCATTACAGCACTAACACAGGGAAACTGTTGCATGGACCGAGACACTGGAACATCAACACAAGCATGCTGCGAGGGATATATTAGCACAGGGACAAAGCAATATCAATACTGAGAATGGAACACTTGCCCAGCAATAGGGCAGTCCATCACTGCCACTGAGCTAAAGCCACAGATATTGTGTGTTACTGACACTGGAAATGTGACACTTGGAAAATTAAACAGACACTGATGGAGATATTACCATTGGGAAACTGACTTAGGGACACTAAGGCAGTCAAAGGGACACAAGTGGACACCAACACTGGTACCAGGATATCAGCATTTGGACACTGACATAGAGATACTGAAATACAGACTTACACTAAAATCAAAATACTGGTACTCACAGTAGGGAAATAGGGCTGCACGGACACAGAGGTACGTACACAGGCACTAAAACTTACACAAGATCACTGACACAAAGGCACTAATGCATGGATACAAACATAGGGAGACACACCAGAGATCGCAAACACTTGGACTATAGGAAGAAGCTAGTCTATGGTCCCATCTAAAGAATATTCTTTAAAAGCACAAACAAGGCATAATGTTAGCAAGTGCTGATTGGCAGCAATACCTCCTGGCCTTCTTGTTTGAGATATGTCAGACTTTCGGTAATGACCCCTCAGTCCTGCCTAAAAAAAAACCAATCTCTGCCTTTTACAGTCTGAGTTGATAGAATACAACTATGGATTCTAAAATTAGTGACGGCACATGCTTTCTACTGCCACATTCCAATGGAGCTTCAATGAGGCCAGACCTGCTGCACGTGGAAGTTGCTGAATGCTAAGACTGTCAAGTCTTGATTCCGTTGCATGCGTCTTTCTTCCACCACCTCTTTTTCTTAGTCTTGCAAGATCTTTTTCACCCCTGTGTTCTGTCATCACGTTCTGAATTTTATATTCCTCCTCCTTTCTTTCTTTTCTGCCCACCCTGCCTTTGGTATGGGTCAAATCTGACGAAGCACTGGGTACAAGGCCCCGAACCAATGACTGTGCAGCTGCCTGGCAAGTTCATGCAGGTTAAGTAGTAGAAGCGGGGTTTTCACAACACTCCCTCCCTCAGCGATGCCCCTTCTTCCCCAACATACCATGCTTACCCCGTCTATCTCTCCCACTGCCTGTTCCATTAAGGTCTCTCTTACTGAAGATGATTTATATCCGCCTTGTAATCCATTCAAATATTGTCAATGGTTGTTTGATTTGTCTTACTTTTCCCCAACGGTGTCTTGAGGGAGGGCACAAAGGCCCGTGCATAGTTGCAATTATGCCCCATTTAGTTTCCTGCAATTTTACTGGATATAAGTATGCGGAAAATACCAGTTAACATAGTTTTCATGAACACTTCCAGAGTTCCTTGCTCGCTGTGCTTTAAATGGTACCTTTTAGTATTATTACCACTAATAGCAGTAAATGTGGAATAATGGTAACACTTAAAAAAAACTGCAAAATATGCTGCATTCTTTAAAATGTCACCATGTTGCGCCTTTAATGAAAAAAAATACTTTAAAAACAAAATATGGCGAGGGAACCAAACCAATGTCAAACATTGAGAACCAAAACCCTTCTGTAGTTATTCCTTGGGGCCATGTCCCCCTTAACATTTACCCCTGGCTACAGGCCTGGCACCTCCCGCACTGCTGCAGGGGCTAATGATATGCCACTGGCGTAAAAGCATTGCCCTGCCACTCCCCAATGTAAGTACCCACATACCATCTTTTAAAATAAAATGTTACAATTTTCCATGTTCTCTTATTTGAGTTGCAGACCAGGTTGGGTGCCTTTCTGCCTAGAGTGAGGGTGGGAATGAGACTTGAGTGACAGCGGAAACTCCAGGGAGGTCTCCAGGGCGTTGAAGTGAAGTTGGACTTCTACTTTGCTGTGTCCAGCACCACATGCGCACTTTAGGCCTTTTGGAACTGTGCAATATTAGGGAGCTGAGGGGAATGCAGCCAACGGCTGGAGCACAGGATTCCCCTGCCCTAGCCAATCCTGGCACTGCTCTCATGCTGTTTCTGTAGGAGGCATGCCCTCTTAAAGTATGCTGAATATGAGAAACCAGCTTCCAAAACAAGTTGTAAGTGGACAAAGCGTCGTTTATTTTCTTGTTTCTGTCACAGAATAAATTCAATATGTCCGAATAATCACCCCAGCGCCGCGCCGCAGCTCGCTCCCCCTCTGCTCCACCAACTGCCGTTTTCTCAGCGTCCTCGGTCCCTCGCGCCCCCACACGCGCATCCGGAACGCCGATAAAACGGCTCGTGCAAGCGGCTCTGCCGTGCGTGTAGATTAATAGCACACGCGCGGCAGACACTACATTTAGTTTTCCCTTTTTTTTTTTTTTTTTTAAACAAGACCAACCCTCCCATGAAAACAAACAATAAACCAATACCCCAAAACCTTGGAAAACAAACAAAAACAATACATCAGGTAATAATACATATTTCACTAGACACTTCTAAATGTAAGTAATGATACATCTTACGCTTTACATTCCCAAACATCACATTTTGCATTTCTTGAAAGAAATTAAACCTGAGCAAACCTGGAAAACCTCGCTTAACGGTACCTCATCGGTAATTTGTGGACTCTACAACTTTTCCTAACAGGCAACAGTTCGAAGCAAGCGTCCCCTTCCTTATGATTTAATGGTTCAACTACACCAGGTTTATATACAATCACGGGCTCCTTCACCCTTCCATTCAGCTCCAACGGGTCACTAAGCGACAAAGGAACATCTCTTGGTAAAACTTTTACCACTTTTCCCACATTCCACCAATTACGCCCACCAACCGAACAGCATTACCACACACTTTGTCAACTCTCAAAGGTTCAGAAAACTTAGAGTCACCTTTCTTGACAAAATTAGGTAGTTTGATCCGCACCCAATCTCCAACCACAAACCGTAACTCTTTTACACTCCTTTTCTTATCATAGTAAGTTTTTTGTTTCTCTTGAGCTTTCCTCATACCCAAACGAACCTTGACGTCAATGTGTCCTTTACACATAGAATGTTTGAAAAATTTGGAAAACCAAGCTGGTCTAAATAACGTGGCAGGCTTCCTCCCTCTCAGCGCTTCAAACGGAGACACCCCGTGCTAGTATGATGCGTTGTTCTGTAGAACCAGAGCATACTCTTTACAGCTGCATCAACCACACACCCATTGGCTAAAGCCCACTGGACACATTCAACAACCACTCTATTAAAGCGTTCAACCAAACCATTTGTTTGTGGTTGGTAAAGAGAACTTTTCAAATGTTTGACCGCACAATCACTCAGAAAACCTTCAACTTCATTTGAAACAAATTGGACTCCATTATCAGACACAAGCTCTTTGGGAAATCCTTCTTCCGAAAATATATCTTTCAGAAAGGACACAACAGATGTAGAATCAGCATGACTTACAAACTTCACATGCGGCCACTTAGAAAAGTAGTCAACTGCAACATAAGCGTAACGCAATTTAGATGGAAGTGAGTTGAACGGCCCTAACAAGTCAATACCAATCTTTTCCCAGGGACCTGCCGGACATTCAATAGGCTTAAGCGGAGGCGAAGATGTTTTAAGGGTCTTATCACTATTGGAGCAGACGTGACAGTCTTTGACTAATGTTTCAATGTTTCTGTCCATTTGTGGCCACCAATAGTATTCTCTCACTCTTCTCTTTGTAAGAGTAGAACCCAAATGACCTTCATGTGCTTTTTCCAGAATCATATATCTTATAGTTTCCGGAGGTACAATTTTATAATTTCTCAGTAACACGCCATCTTCAATTGACAGCTCATCAGATACCTTAAAAAATGGTTGAAAACTAAAATCCAAATTTTTCTCATGTGGCCACCCTTCCTCGACATACTTCATGACTTTAGTGAGTACAGAATCATTTGTCAATGCTTCCTTCCAGCACTTTTCGGAAAATGACCCAGTATGTTCCAATTCGATGGCTGCAATGAAACAATTTTCATCCTGAATATCCTCTTTCCCACCAGCATCTTCAGTGATGGGATACCTAGAGAGGTAATCTGCTCTCACATTCCTTCCTCCAGAAATGTGCACAACTGAAAAATCAAATTGTCACAACCTGGCTGCAAATCTTGCGATTCTTGGTGTGCTACTCCTGACATTAGTACCATTCAAAATAGAAACCAAAGGTTTATGGTCTGTCTGGAGTAAAAAATGTCTTCCCCACAGATAAGGTTTAAACTTCTCTATACCCCACCAACATGCTAATAACTCTTTTTCTATTACAGAATAGTGACATTCATTTGGTCTGAGCACTCTTGACGCAAATCCAATAGTATGCTCCAGTTTTCCACTGATCTGTGTCAAAACAGCTCCAACCCCAAACTTGCTGGCATCCACAGTCAAACAACACTCCAAATTATGATCATATGATTGTAACACACCAACAGCACCCAATTTTTGTTTGATATCATCAAATGCTTCAGCACATTCAGCATTCCACACAAACTCTGTTTTTGTTTTGAGCAGATTCGAAATAGGTCTGGTTATAGTGGCAAAATTCTCAATAAACCTAGAATAGAACTCACAAAGTCCCAAAAAAGATTTTACACCAATTTTGTCCTGAGGTGCAGGTGCTTTCACTATTGCTTCTACCAGACCTGGTCTGGGATAAACACCCTCTGGAGTCAAGACATGCCCCAAATATTCGACAGACGTTTGGAGAAACTGACATTTTTCTCTTTTTAATACAATTCCAGCACTATCGAACCTTCTCAGTACTTGCATCAAAATCTCATCATGTTCACGTCGATCAGCCGCATGGATCAGCACATCATCCTGAAACACACATACCTTCATAATATCCCTGAGCAGCGTAGACATTATCCTCTGAAACACTGAAGCCGCCGATGCCAGACCAAACGGCATGCGACAATATTGGTACGTCCCCCACGGGGAAACAAAGGCGGTGAAGTGACGAGAATCTGGTGTCAATTCTACCTGGTGATAAGCAGCAGCAAGGTCAATTTTTGTAAAGAGTTTAGCTCCAGAAATGCAAGATAGCATCTCTCTGACCTTTGGCAGAGGACGGGAGTCTACCCAGATCTCTCTGTTAAGAGCCCTCAAGTCAACACATACTCTTAGTTCACCATTTTTTTTCTTTGCGACAACTAAAGGTGACAACCATAACGAAGAATCAACCGGTTCAATGATTCCTTTCATTCGTAAACTCTCCAACTCTTTTTCTAATTCATCCCTGACACTAAATGGCACACCTCTCAATTTATGCTTTATTGGAACAGCATTATCTTTGACTTTTATTTTGTGTGTAAATCCTCTAATTCTACCTAATTCACCTGAAAAGACTTTAGGAAACTGATTAAGCAGATTTTTTATATCGGCGGAATCTCTTATGACAGTTACCTGATCACCAGTACCTGGACGCAAAACCATGCCAAACAACCCTTGATGGAACCACCCCAAAATGTTCAAACCTTTTACAGCTACATACACCTTCCCAAAACTGTGTCGTCCTTTGAAAATCAAAACATCCTCAAAGTACCCCCTTAAATCAATCCTCCTACCTTCGTACGACACTGGTGACCTGTCTGGTGGAAACAATTTTCGTGTTCCCCAATTTTGTTCAAATACCTCCTGAGTTATCATAGTGATTCTGGCACCAGAATCAGCTAACAACCTTAAATGTTTGTCACCAACCTGTATTAAAATGTAAGGATCAATGCAGTGATCAGGATTACTACTTTTTATGTCATGGTTACCCACAGCCAAAATCATTTCTTGCATTTCATTCATCAACTCACACATTTTGTCATCACCATCACCAGCGACAACATTGACCTTAGTATTGTCACTTTTGCTACTTTGAAACACTTTAGCAAAATGTCCTATTTTGCCACATAATCTGCACTGAACGTTTTTTGCTGGACAGATCTTCCCTCCTTTTAAATGTGATGGATAACCACACCTAAAGCATATGTTAGTTTGTTTGAAGAAACTATTGTGTTTGGCCACCTCTCCTTTGGTGGAAGACGGAATGTTCATTTTGCGTCTGTCGTCATATCTCTGGACTGCATTAATTTGTTCAACTTGTGCCCATTCTAATTCCTTGGCTGATTTGATCGCCGTTTCAATGCTTTTCGCAATTCTGATCGAATCCGATAAAGACGGATCCCCCAAGGACAGCAACTTTTGTTTGATAGACTTATCCGAACTGTGACAAATGAATTGGTCACGGATTAACTGATCAGTAAATGTTTCGAAGCGACAATCTGAAGCAATCTCTAATTTTTAAGGTAGCTTGGTCGAGCAGTTAGGCCAATTTTGGAGAAGTACAAAGCATTTTTTGTACTCAGAGTATCAATCTTGCCACTCACACACTCAAAGGAATAACTCAAGACCAATTTATAAAAAATACTTCAGAGTTTTATGTAATTTTTAAGACCAAAATTATCAAAATTGGCTAAGTACTTTTTGAGATATGAAGTTTTGAAGTTTCATAAAAAAATTGTCTTTTTGTACGTAATTACACACCATAGGAATCAATGAACAGTCACCTTTAAAAATACATATAAAATTACACAGTTGCTTTACCAAGTTCTTCTTTTGCAGGTTGGTCAAGGTCATCGGTGGGCACACTGTGCCAGCTGGAGAAGTTCAGGCGGCTCCTGGTTACGGCAGGAGCATCAGTAAAAGGTCGCTGGAGTTGGTGCAGGGACACTTCGGGGGACCACTTGGAAAAGGTCTGTGCAGGTAAGTTTAGAGGTGGTTCCTTGGGGACCCCTTAGACTGTTGTGGTCACAAGCGGTGAGGGACCTTTAGGGCACAGCAGGTTCTTTGTTGCAGGGCACAGGGTGGCCGGGTGCAGAGCGAGTTGGTGAGCCAGGAGCTGTGCACAAGGATGCCCTTTGGAGCTGGAGGTAAGTCAGTTCAAGGGTCGTATGCAGGACAACAGGACACTCTGGCGCGAGGTCCGGGGTATTCCTGAAGTCCCTTGAATGGGGCTTCCTTCTGGTCCTTTTTCAGCACCGAGCAGACTGGTTTTCCTAGTGTCTGGTGCAGCTGACCAATACCCAGGCTATTGGCACAGTCGACCACTGGAGGGTGCAGTGCCACAAAACTTGACACACTTGCAGGGTAGGTCCTCCCGGCTGTTGGTGTGTCATCGGGTCCAGCTGCGACTTCCAGTTCGGAGTTAGTGGCTGGTCAATGAAGTGACCCTCACTGGATTGCTGATTTCTTCTTTGTTGCAGATTGGTACCTCCACTCTGGAGGGAGTTCTTGGGTGACTGGCAAAACCTGGAGGTCCTCTGGGGTTCTTGAAGTCAGTCCAGTTTCCCAGCAGCTCCTCAGCGGCGACTGTCAGGTCCTGGGTGCAGCAGGCAGGGTTTGGCGCTTTTTCTTTGTGCAGGGCCACAGTTCTCGTGCCTTGGATCTTCTTGGTGATGGTCTTCTTTGTGTCATTCGAATCTGATCATCTGGTCTAGGGATGCCCACTAGATACTGAATTTAGTGGGGGTTTTAGGGGGAACCTGATAGTGTTGAATGGGACACCTACCTTTGGGTGGCTACACCCACTACAGTAACAACTTCCTGTGGGAAGGATCACTTCCCTATCTCTGATTGGCTATTTTCCTTCCATCTAAGATGGAAGAAATTAAATGGAGTGTCCTCCTCGCAGGCAACACCTTAAGGGTCATGCATGCCAGGTGGGGCCACTCCTCCTACCCTTTGTGTAGTTTCCCGCCTTTGCTCCCACCACAAGTGGGGGTTTGCAAAAGAGGTGACCATTTGCTGCTAGAAGCAGGCCTTGGGTTCGAGTTTCAAAGGCAGTAAGCCCTTTGAAGCTCGCCACTGGGGCAATGCACATTCTTGAGGGAGGGAGTGTTAGCACTTCCACCCAGGAAGGGCATTGTTCTATAAACCGGAGAGTTGGGCCTCCCTCCCAAGGTTTGTAGATTGAGTGTCTGGAGGTGGCAGGCTGGATAGGACCAGTCAGCAACCATCCCAGGGTAGTTAGCTTTTGCAGGGGGCACCTCTAAGATGACCCCTAGGCACTTTTAAGGATAACTCCAATAGAGGTACCAAGTTGCATTCACCATTCTGAGTTGTTTGATACCAAACAACTCAGGTTTCAGAGTGGCCATCATGTAGCTGGGAAGCTCGTATTTACCAGTGTCCAGCACATGTGCTATAGTGGCTGCTATGTTCACTCACTATGTCCCGGGTTTGGCAAGGACACAGTGGGGAATATTGCTCATGCAGCTATGCCCTCATATATAATATGGTGCACCCTGCCTTAGGGCTGGAAAGCCTGCCAGAGGGGTGTCTTACTCATAGTATATGCAGTGTGTGGTGGACAGGGCACACAGGCAGTGTGCCATGTTGAGTTGGTATTTTTGGTTTACACCAGGACACTCAGCCTGCAGTGGCAGTGCTGGGTGCTTCTGGATGCATGGCTCCAGAGGGGGGCACAACTAGTGCTGCTGCCTTCAGGAGCCTGCCCTTAGTACCCCATGCTCTGGGTAACTAAGTACCTGTTACTAGGGACTTACAGTGGCAGCTAAAGGGGTATCCAATTGTGCCAATGCATCACAACAATTGTAGGGAAAAAGCTCTGGCCCCGGGAACCTGGTAAGCAGGGGCTCTAGACACTACAATTTCTAGGCTACATCATACATCAGGCAAAATGTGGGGGCTAACCATGTCAAAAAGAGGCCTTTTCTCACACTAGCATAAACAGCAAGAAAGCAGCGTCTGGACTGGCCTGGAAGACCGGTGGCTATGTAGATCTCTATTCCCATGACAGACCTACAAGCTAGTCAATGCTGGGTCGGAGATTCACAGACCAGGGCCAATTATTGTACGTCTTTATTTTGAAACCATGCAGTGATTGCCCATGTTCTGTTCCTTGCTATGTGATGCAATGCTCTCTTCCCATCACACCCAGCGCCAGGGTTAGAATTGCATGCAAGGCAGTGGAAGTGAGAAACAGTGTCTTTATCCTGCATGTCTGTATCAAAACACATAGGGGCATATTTATACTCTGTTTGCGCCAGATTTGCATATTTTTTTACGCAAATCCAGCGCAAACTTAACTCCATATGGTTATATTTGGAGCTAGACAATTCTAGCGGCAAAATATTGGAGTTAAAGTCATGCCTGCTGAAAACTACCTTGCGTCAATGAGATGCAAGGCAGGCGTTCTGGGGCAAAAAATGACTCAAAGGCCCTAGTGTCTATTTATCCTCCTGTGCAAAAATCACGCACGGGAGGAGGAGGGCCTTAAATAATGGTGCGAAGCCTGCTTAGCACCATTATTTAAACCCGTGGTCAGGGCAGGCGTTAGGGGACCTGTGGGCCTTTTTCCTTGGCCAGAGACCATGGAAACAGCCTACAGGTGCCCGTCCCTGCCCCCAGGGACACCCACCCGCACCCACACCTGTAGAACACCTAAGGATGGGGGATCCATCCCAGTGAAGTCCAGGTAAGTTTTTTTTTTTTTTGCAAAGTGCCATGGGGGGTGGGGGGGCTAACTTGGGCCCCCCTACATTGCACTGTGCCAAATGGCCATGCCCAGGGGATTTAAGTGGGTGGTATGGCTTTTGTCTTTACTTAGACAGGAGTCATGTCCATGGAGGTTGTGCGTGGAAATAATGACGCTAATCAGGTGAGAGTAATTTTTTTACTCTAACCTGACTAGCACCATTCTTTCACGCACAACCTCCAGTTTCCCCTATGCCCCCACCCAGTTAGCGTCAATACTTTTGACACTAACTGGGCCTTACCGCCGGCTATCGTCATAGCTTAAATATGAAGCTTGGCTGGCATCTAGGAATGGTGCTAGCCGGCGGTATACTTTTTGACGTAAACCTGCGCTAACGCAGGTTTGCATCAAAAAGTATAAATCAGGGCCGTAGTGCGTGTACTTGGGGGCCGTTGCCAAGAGGCAGTCCAGTTCTGCTTTTAGGTATTGCATGGACAATGCATGCGCTGTCTCTTCAAGACATGTAGTTTACAGTTAGGGGGTACAGTCCACCTATGGTTTACTATTGGTTAGCTACACCATTGGTTGCTTTTACTTCACTTCTATTTGGCATGGCATGCATGCGTCTTATCATCTCTCCTCCCCTGAAGCACGGATTGCGTACTTGTTTCTTTCCACAGTTGCCGCTTTCAAAGCTACTTTTTTCTTAGTTTTGAAGCAGTCCACGAGTGCTTGTGTTTGCAGGCACTCCCATGTCCCAGTTCATATTTCTTATTTTCCCTCCCAGCAACCATCCTCCATTGCTACTTCTATCCCCTCACTTCCTGTCCCTGTTTTATCATACCCTCACACCCATCCTGTCCCATCTCCCTTCACCCGTCCTTGTGTCTGTTTCATCTCCCCCATCTGCTTGTCCTTGTTCTGTTTGTCTTATTGCCTTTCCCTTCCCTTTGTTTTGCCGGTGTGTTCTTGTCCATGGCTCTCAGTCTGAAGATTTTGATGTGTTCCTCCTTTTTCAGATCTTTTCAAAGCCAAGAGGACAGAAGCAGTGCTCTCTGGCAGGGAAGAGAGAAAGTTGACCCGCACCACACGGATGCTTTCTTTGCTTCCACATCCTGGCAGTTCGTCCACTTTTACCGCTTCCATGGTACATTCCCCATTTGTCTCATCACCACATGGCCACTCTAACAGTGCTAACCATCTCGTCGTCTGTGTATCCTTTGTTCTCTTGAACAGAAAAAGCATGGGGTGAAAGGGGAGGGGTATATTGAAAAGGCCCATGTTACCTGTAAACACACTTAAGTGAAAATACAGCATTGTGCAAAGTATTAGATGCTGTGCGTTCCACAGCTACAGTGAACACATATACCTTGCTTACAAAAAAAATCCAGTTATCTTGTTTTATTGTTACAGGCAATAACTTGCACTCTCCCTGTACATACTTGTCACTGTTTTGTAATAGTTCAAAACAGCCCAGTTGGAGCACAAAAGGCGCTCATCCCGAGAGGGCACACAATTGGAGGTGTGATTATTTACACTTTTTACTGATTTACTAGGAAATGCCAGTTTACTTTATGCTGAGCTGTGTGTTTTAGTCATGCAGTCACGTTATTTTTTTGAGAGATAAAAATGTCATTTTCATCACAGTTTAAAATCCTGCTTTTCAGAGCATTTCATCATTTTTAGATTGAGCCTAGGCAACGGCCTGCTATATTCAGTAAAATGACTTTGCTCCCACCTGCTGCTTACCATAAATTGACTCCAATGTTGCTCTTTTTTGCTGCCTCCTAACTGGTTTGCGCAGCCGATATGTCACTTCCGTTCTTACCTGAGGAACACCGGCCAAGTACAGATTAATTCCTCTTGATTAGTGCCCCTTCACTGCATGCAGGTACCATTGCTTCTAAGCCCTCCCATTTCCCCTGCTCTCTT
The DNA here is from genome assembly GCF_031143425.1 of Pleurodeles waltl. NCBI lineage: Eukaryota > Metazoa > Chordata > Amphibia > Caudata > Salamandridae > Pleurodeles > Pleurodeles waltl. The sequence goes on from NC_090437.1 coordinate 193,023,289, forward strand.
TTTCTATATAAATGCAGTGGCCATCTTAGAAGTGGGCTGAAACCTAGAATTTGGAGTAAAATAGTTGTACTAAATGAAAAAATCTACTGTTTCTAACTAAGTTTTATAACATTTCATGAACATTACATTATTCTGGTAGTACAAGTGTTATTTCCATTCGACATAACACTATCAAATTCAATGCACATATTTGATTTAGATTGACTGCTTTCAAAACACGATGGCTCTTAAATAATTCAGCTTTTATTTTTTATGATGTAAACATATGGATTGCCTGTGGCTGATCAAGATTGTGCAATATTCTGAAGTCATCATGCCGCTTCCAGAGTGCCCTGCTGCCTCTTCCTGTGTGGCATGCATCCGGAGCTGAGAGAAGGGGTCTAAGTTCAATTCCTGAGGAATATAGCTTCTACCACGTTGATAGGCGGTAGGTCAAGAGTTGTGGTGTTTTGCATCCCTTCCTCCTGAAACTTTGCAATCCTTCCTTGGCACGTGCTCTGCTCAACCTACCGGGCCCTTCCCTTCCTTTCTTTTCGGGGTCTGGACATGGTGACCATGGAAGGGCCTCTGGCCGTGCTGGGTGAGTGCACCTCTGGAGAGGCAGTCCAGAGCCAGAACAGTAACTACACTGTGTTTGTTTGCTCATGGGTGGGCATGTGATTCTTAATCCTAACAGCCTCCTATTAGTTGTTCCAACAAGCATGGTGTGGCCTAGGTCTGTGCCCACGTCTCTACAACTGCTGTTTTGTAATGCCTCTTTTTGTTGGACACTGGTCTCGACTTCACTGATGTCTTCTGCACTTCTGACACTTTTGAGGAATTATGGCTATTTTGGATTTTTATTTGTACAGCACAGGAGGCCCGTATTCATGATAAGCAGCTGCCACAGAGCTTCCCACTGATTACACTCGAGTGTAACATTCTATGGTTTTACTACACTGCCTTGGACAGTAGAACGGAAGTTAATTTTTCTATTAAATGGCAAGGCTGAAACAAAAAAATATGACTAAATACAAAAACAAATGACTTATAGCACTATCAGGCAGTGCTTAATGGGCTGGTCTGACAGGTCGAAGTGTGGTCTGCTTTTTGACGCAGTTCATGGGCCTGTTTAATGGCCAGCTAGGCTGTTTTTTTTTTACACTACAACACATCTCGTCCTTGCACTTCCATCAACCCTGTCATCTCCCCCCAACACATTTACTGCCCCTCTCCCTCACACTCCCACTACCCCTTCATCTCCCAATCCCACTCCCCCCTCAACACTCCATCTCCTCTCTATACTGCTTACTCACACATACTAACTTTGTGTACCTCCCCAGAGTGCTGTGCACTGGTACACCTCACCTCCCCCCCTGCCCCTCCCACTCATCCCTCTATCTCTCTCTTTTGTTCTCTCACCACTCTTTCTCACTCACTCACACACTGTTCCTGCCCCTCTCTTGTGGTTCACTTCAGATCTTCAAGCAGTTTCTTTCCTGTGTGTCAAGGTTCCCATCCCTCAAACCCACACTCTCCCCTTCTTCTTAGGGTGTCTTGTGCATACACAGGCGCTCCCCTCTCTATGCGCATGTTGCCTGCTCTCCCCTTATTTTTTCTCTTTCTCACACACTTTCTGCTCCCGTCTCAAGTTCATACACCACTTCCTGAACAAACTACCTATCCCTCTCTATCTTCCTTTCTATCTATTCTGTGCAGCTCTCACCACTATCTATTCACCATGCTGCATAATTCTATTACACAAATAGTATAAATAAGAAATATGCAATGTAGCTGGTATATACATTTGTACAGTTCAAGGTACACTGCCCAGTCCTCATTGTGCGTGGGCCACAGGGCCACAGGCCAAAGTCCAAGGCCCCACGTGTCACCTGCATTAACACAGAGAGAACACTGCAGGGGTATCAGTTGGGAAATAGGCAGGCACCTCAGGGGGCCTGGGGGGCACCTCGGCCGGCAGATGGAACAAGACCACTGTTTCTGGAGGGGGCAACATGCCTTGTGCTTGGTCATGGGGAGTGCAAGGCCACAGTCTCTCGAGTGGGTGACTTGCCCCATGATCTGGAGAGGCCAATATGCCCTGTGCTTGGTCCTGGGGAGTGCAAGGCCACAGTCTCTCGAGTGGGTGACTTGGCCACATGCTCTGGAGGGGGCAACATGCCCTGTGCTTGGTCCTGGGGAGTGCAAGGCCACAGTCTCTCAAGTGGGTGACTTGCCCACATGCTCTGGAGGGGCCAACATGCCCTATGCTTGGTCCTGGGAGTGCAAGGCCACAGTGTCTCGAGTGGGTGACTTGCCCACATGCTCTGGAGGGACCAACATTCCCTTTGCTTGGTCCTGGGGAGTGCAAGGCCACAGTCTCTCAAGTGGGTGACTTGACCACTTCCTCTGGAGGGGGCAACATGTCCTGTGCCTGGTCCTGGGGAGTGATAGGCCAAAGTCTCTTGAGTGGTTGTCTGACCCACTGGTACTGGAGGGGTCATCGTGCTCTGTGCTCTTGATCCTGGGGAGACTGGGGTTGGTGGGTGTCTGACCCACTGGTCCTGGAGGGGGCATTGTGCCCTGTGCTCTTAATCCTGGGGAGGCTGGGGTTGGTGGGTTTCTTACCCACTGGTTCTGGAGGGGGCAGCATGCCCGGTGCTCTTGATCCTGAGACGACTGGGGTTAGTGGGTGCCTGACCCACTGGTTCTGGAGGGGGCAGTGTGCCCTGTGCTCTTGATCCTGGGGAGGCTGGGGTTGTTGGGTGTCTGACCCACTGGTTCTGGAGGGGGCAACGTGACCTGTGCTCTTGATCCTGGGGAGTTTTCTTGGGCCAGGCCGCACAGCAGCCCAGGGACACAGGACTGCATACTGTCCGCCGGCGGTGACAGCTGTTCAGTGGTGGTGCTGCTGCTGCTGGTGGGGGGAGGCTCCAGCCCATCCCCTGCAGCCTCGGATGGCTGCCACTTGTGGTGGTGCTGCTGCTGCTGGTGGGGGGAGGGTCCAGCCCATCCCCTGCAGCCTCGGACGGCTGCTCAGTGGTGGTGGTGGTGCTGCCAGTGGGGGAGGCTCCAGCCCATCCCCTGCAGCCTCAGATGGCTGCACAACCATGGTTGGTGGTGGGGGCTCTGTCAGAGTCACTGCCCCAAGCCCCTTGTCCTTCCGCCTGCTGGGGCTGGCTCCTTGCCCTTCCTGGCAGCATCTGGGGCTGGCTCCTTGCCCTTCCTGGCAGCAGCTGGGGCTGTCTCCTTTCCCTTTCTGGCAGCAGCTGGGGCTGGCTCCTTGCTGTTCCGGGCAACAGCTGGGGCAGGCACCCTTTCCTTCAGGCTGCCTGGTGCAGGGTCCTTCACCCTCTGGACATGTGCCCTGGATCCTTTCCCACCACGAGTGGATGTGGTGACTACTGGGCCCGTCGACTGGTTGGCTGAAGTGTTTGCCTGGGACGGGGGTGGAGGGGTAGGGAAGAGGTCAGTGGTGGATAGGAAAAACTTCTTAGGGACATTGGGGTGGGAATAGGAAGAAGGTTTGGGAGTGGACTAAGAGGGAGTGGTTGTAGGAGGTGTCTGCTGAGTTAGGGTGCAGGTGCATGGACTGGATGCTGTTGTGAGGTGGATGGCTGTTGGGCGTCTGAAGTGCTCGCGTTTGTGTACTTTAGGAGGGGAGGACAGACACAGTGGGAGAGGACACAGGGGAGGTGTGCATGGCTGTTGTAAAGGTGGCTGCCAGTGAGGTGTGTGTTCTGCTAGGTGTGGCGGTGATGCTGGTAGTGGATGAGGATGTAGTGCGTGCAGGTGTGAGTGTAGACGGAACTGGGAGGGAGGTGGAGGAGGAGGAGGGGGACACAGTGGAAACTGTAGATGTTGGTATGTCTGCATCTGGATGGTGTTTGTGTGAGTGCCTGTGGGATGATGTGTGGTGCTTGTGTTTGCCTGTGCCACTCTTGTGTGTTGTCTTGTGTGCATGCTCGTCTGCCTGTGTGCTTGGGATAGGTTGGGGTTGAGGGGCATGGGACTGGGAAGAGGAAGTTGGAGGGTGGAAACAGGGTCAATGGCTGCCATCAGAGAGGAGGCCAGAGCCTGGATCGATCTCTGTTGGGCCACCAAGCCAGTGTGAATGCCCTCCAGAAATGCATTAGTCTGTTGCATCTGGGCTGCCAGCCCCTGGATGGCATTCACAATGGTTGACTGCCCTACAGAGATGGATCTCAGGAAGTCAATAGCCTCCTCACTCAGGGCAGCAGGGCTCACTAGGGGAGGGCCTGAGGTGCCTGGGGTGAAGGAGATGCCCACCTCCTGGGTAGCGGGCACAGGCAACACGATTGGGGGCTGCTGGCAGCTGTACCTGTAGCTGGGGTGGTCACAGAGGTGTCTGCCACCACCAGGGAGCTTCCATCGGAGGAGGTATCTGTCCTGAATAATAACTGGGTCACAGTTAAAATTTGGACATACAGGACAAATCTCACTGACCCATTACAAATTGACATCATGCATTGTACTGTTGTAGGCCCATTGTTCAGTTTGTTACCGGCTCCTCAGATTTCTACTGCTGCGGATGAATAGGAGATGGAGACATACCCCGTGTACAGACCCTGGTGGACTTGGCAGCAATGGAGGACAGGCACATTATCCTCACCTATAGACTTGACAGGGCCACAATCACAGAGCTGTGTGCCCAATTGGAGCCTGACCTGATATCTGTTATCTGTCACCCAACTGGGATCCAACCTCTTGTGCAAGTTCAATTTGTGCTCCATTTCCTGGCAACAGGTTCTTTCCAAGTGACAGTGGGCTTGGCAGCAGGAATGTCACAACCAATGTTCTCAATAGTACTGACAAGAGTGTTGTCTGCCCTGATTAAACACATGTGCAGCTACACTGTTTTCTCCCAGGTGGAGGATTTGGCCACAGTGAAGGCTACCTTCTATGCAATGGGACATATCCCAAACATACTTGGTGCGATTGGTGGAACACATATTGCATTTGTCCCCCCGTCAAAATGAACAGGTGTTCAGAAATCGTAAGAGTTTCCACTCAATGAATGTACAGATGGTGTGCTTGGCAGACCAGTACATCTCCCATGTCAATGTGAAGTATCCTGTTGGCGCCAGTCAGCATGGCGGTAAGTGTGATTTACCGCCAATGGCATAATGAGGGCCATTGTCATTTACAACACCAACAGCTCTAACACTTACAAATGCAAGACCTACTGCATTACAAATACTTGTTTCAAGTTGTAGCACTCCATAAGAGTGCTTGTTGTACAGAAGCTAAGCTGGAAGTAACAAAAGAAAGCAATATGACATGGCCAACAGTGACCGTGTCATAGCACTTTGTTTCTTTACTTTAGCAATGCTATTGTACAATATGACTAAATACCATTGACAAAGCCAATAGCTCTTGCATAGGTAAGACCTATTGGCTTTGAAAATGCTTGTTTATTTTAATTTGGCGCTGCAGCAACAGCCATTAAACTGCAGTGGCATACAGTGACCTCACTTCATGCTCATCGTAACCTATTTACAATATTTTAGCGCAGGGGAGCGCCAGAAGGCTTCTTGCTGCGCTGCCCTGCAATAAAAGAGCAGGAATGCACTTTTTCTATAAGATACAGCACATTCCTGTCCTCTTCCACTGGAGTGGCACACTATTGGCTGCTGTGTGCCAACGCAGGCACCTTTCTACCATGGTGCAAGGGTGTCTGCATTGTAGGAATTATTGTTTTTGTGCAGGAAGGAACACCTTCCTGCACAAAAACAATCAATGGAGACGTTTTCCTCCTATGGATGCTGCAGAATGCAGCATGCATAGAAGGAGGAACAAACTAGGAGAAATTAAGTTATTTCTCCTCGTTGCAGCTCCCCTGGGGAGGAGTAGGCTTTTGATGCATTCCCAGGTTTACAAACCCTTGTAAATCTGAAATGCTTCAAAATGTATGGGTGTTGCGAGGGAAAATCCATCTCAACGCTAACTAAACCCCTCTTTGATGCAGAGTAAGGAAATGCAACGACTTGCGCTGCTTTGCCTTACTCAATATCTCTAAGGCCATGAAAGGTCACGCAAAGCACTGGTGCATCAAAAAAAGTGACGCACCGGCAGCACCAGCCGCTTGTAAATATGCCCCATAGTTCTTAGTGAGTGGACTGTTTTGAATCCTGCTCCTTTTTGTCCTTATTATACATGCAGAAACTTTTCAGTTCTCAGCTTTCCTCCCTTGTCATTCACTCTAAATGAAACAAGCAGAAATCTGCTTGTTTGCTACTTTTATTAATTGTATGGTAGACACGGCCAGCTGAGAAGAATCACCCCTGCCACTTAACCTTTCAGATTTTACGCCTAAAAACACTCTCTCCTTGTGTTTATCCAAGCTGCCTTATACTAAGAATGACCATGCTAAAAGGGTGCATGCCGGGAGAAGAGATGTGATGAGTTGGATATGATCGTGGAGGGCGTGAGATTCAATAAAACAGGAAATCAGATTAGTTATTAAACTAATCTGGAGGTCGAAGAGTCTTCCCTGTGTTAGTTTGTCAGACGCACCGTGAAATGTAAAAATGCGAAAATGGGTCCAGTGTTTGGGGCAGAGGGTGATTGTTATTTCACATATGTTATTAGTGTTTATGAAAATGATTTAATTATTTCATTCTTTCTCATTGTGAAACCATTATTGAGTTAATTTGCTGTAGCTACGCTGACATGATACAATTCACGTATAAAATCATGCCTCACCACTTTTGTAGTTTACCAGCCACTACTGAATGTGATTGAGAATTGTATTTCTGTCACTATATTCAGTACTATATACATGCTATTTTGGAACAGAAATAACAAGACTTAGAAACTAATTTCTTTTACACACAAGCACTGCAACACAGAGAAATGCTCTTTCTTACTTACTGGTATCCTGATAATACATTATTTCAAATAGGACAATTAGGCCCATATTTATACTTTTTGACGCAAATCAGCGCTAGCGCTGATTTGCTTAAAAAAGTTTACTGCCGGCTAACGCCATTCCAACACGCCGGCTGGGTGCCTTATTTATGGAATGACGTTAGCCGGCGCTGCGGCCTGGTTAGCGTTAAAATAAATGACTATAACCAGGCAGCGGAGGCGTAGGAAAGACTGGGGGTTATGCGTCAAAAAATGGTGCAAGTCAGGTTAGAGTCAAAAATATTGGCTCTAACCTGACTTGCGCCATTTTTGACGCACAACCCCCATGGAAATGACTCCTGTCTTAGCAAAGACAGGAGTCATGCCCCCCTGCCCAATGGATATGCCCAGGGGACTTCTGTCCCCAGGGCATGGCCATTGGGCACAGCGGCATGTAGGGGGGCCCAAGTTAGGCCCCCCTATGCCACTAAAAAAAAATAAAAAAAATATATACTTCCCTGCACTCACCATGGGAGGGTCCCCCATCCATGGGTGTACTCCAGGGGTGGGCTAAGGTGGCAGGGAGTGTCCTTGGGGGCAGGGAAGGGCACCTGTGGACAGCTTCCATGGTCTCCCACCTGACCCAGGCGTTAAAAAATGAAGCATATCCGGCTGGGTGCCATTGTTTAAGGCCCGCCTCCTCCCGTGTGTCAAAATGACGTGGGAGTATAAATAAGGCGCACATGTCTTAGAGTAATTTTTGGACGGGAACGATTACCTTGCATATCATTAGCGCAAGGTAGATGTCCACGCTAAAAAATGACTCAAACTCCATGGATTTTGGCGCTAGACTGGTCTAGCGCCAAAGTATAAATATGGAGTTGAGTTTGCACCGGATTTGCGTAAAAAAATGACGCAAACCCGGCGCAAACAGAATATAAAAATGCCCCATAGGGGCATATTTATTTTTGTTTTGCCCCGAATTTGCATAATTTTAAAAAAAATGCAAATTCAGTGCAAAACTAACTCCACATTTATACTTCAGCGCTAGACCCATCTAGCGCCAAATTTATAGTTAGTCATTTTTTGGATGTGTAAACCTACTTTGTGTCAATAAGATGCAAAGTAGGTGTTCCCGTGCAAAAAATGACTCTATGGCCCTTGCGCCATATTCATCCCCCCGTGCAAAAATCACGCACGGGAGGGAGAAGGGGACAAAAAATGGTGCAAAGCTTGCTTTGCACAATTTTTTAACGCCTGTGTCAGGGCAGGCGTTAGGGGACCTGTGTGCCTATTTCCATCGTGGAACACCATGGAATAAGCCCACAGGTGCCCTCCCCAGGCCCCAGGGACACCCCCACCCATAACAGATGGACAGCGGAGGATGGGGGACCTCATCCCAGGTAAGTATAGGTAAGTACAGGTAGGTATTTTATTTTATGTTTTAAAGTGCCATTGGGGGCCCTGAAATAGGTCCCCCTACATGGCACTGGGTGCAATGCCCATACCCAGGGGACCCTGGTCCCCTGTGCTGGCCATTGGGGTGGGGGCATGAATCCTGTCTTTTCTAAGACAGGATTCACGTGGCATGGATGGTTTTAAGTCAGAAAATTACTCTAGGCAGGTTACAGTCATTTTTTTTACTCTAACCAGCCTAACGTCATTTTTTGGTGCAAATCCCCCTTCTTCCATACCGCCAGCCCCACCCGACTAACGTCATTTTTTTTTACGCTAGCTCACCCTTTGCACCGGCTTGCACAATTCCATAAATATGGTGCCCGGCTGGTGCACAGAAATGGTGCAAGCCTGTGCTAAACTTTTTGATGCAAAACTGCGTTAGTGCAGTTTTGCACCAAACAGTATAAATCAGGGCCTTACATCCTCATTACTAGTGGCCCGGTATTGGAGACGATAGTTATTACATTCAATAAAATCCAGCACTGAGGATGTTTGAAATCTACTAGGTGAGTTAGTTATTGGCTATTACGAGTTTGGGGGCAATAATGTGCTGCTAATTGCACTTAAATCCATCAGTTTCGGTACTATAGAGCATTTTACTTTGGTTTGATCTGCTGAAATGTACCTGTGGAAAACTTCCAACTTGCGATGTCCGCCATAAAACGTATAATTTCTGTATGTTTGGTAACAGGAGTTCCCTCACAAACTAGAATCTACTGGGATACTTGTACAAAGGACCTAACTGTATTTTGGCCTAAGTGGAAAGAGTATCCCCAGACGTGGGTCCTGTGCTCACCGTGCCACTGGATTCAACCTAGCCTGGCTGATAAAGGGTGATACCCTGAAACCTGTCCCAGGGAGGATCTAGCCTGGCAGTTCAGGCTGGACTGTTCCCATGGGGAACAGGGTCAAGACTGATTTGCATATGGCTGGGTCCAAACTGGGGTGGCGTGGTAGGCAAAGGAAGATGGATTAAACCCAGATCTGTGACAGGGGCTGAGCATTTGAAAAGTTTCAGCACTCCATCCATCATCCTTTTGTGTTGTTATACTTGTAAAAATTACCTTAGTGTATTTTGACTAAAATAATACGCACAGTTGCTTGTGTAAAAAATGGGTGACATTTCATTTTTACACCTGTTTTATTAATAGTGCCAAGTGCATGTGGAACACATTGATTTGCCCAGTCTAGTTTTTACATTAGTACTCTGTTTTAAACCCAGCAAGATGCAGATGTTAAAGTTAATATCTTTAAATGGGTCTTGAGCAGGTACATTTGTATCCATTGAACACCATGTTTACCACAAAGGGCTGATCATGGCAAAAAACAAACTCATAACCAGGGATAAATCTTAGTTGCCTCAGACTATATGCACTCCATTTAGGCCCGAACCTAAATATAGTGTGTAGACTAGCCACATGTGCATTCCAAAGAACGCTTGGGATAAACAATTTATGAAAAATTAATGATTAATCTTGATAAAAAATATTGTGTTGAAACCTTCGTCCAGAATCCATTTGAAAATACCGTTTTAACTGTAGGCCCACTGCTTATTTCTCCTATAATTACCGCTAAAAAAGAAGTTATGCTGGTGATTAATCTTGTCAAAAACAATGATTAATTATAAAAACTAAAAAGAAGATGTAATTTCTATATTTTAAATCCTTCTTTAAAAATCAGTTTTTTTTATTATGATGGGATTTTGTGATAGTTAGACAGACACAACATGAGAAAAGGCATTTAGGAGCTCTTCACATTTATATTCCTTCACACCATAAACTGTCTCTAGACAGTAGGAAAAATACTGTTATCATTGTCCAAGCTAATGATAAAATAATTGATCATCCTCAGAAGAAAGAAACGCTTAGAGGCTCAGTTGCATTTGAACCTGTGATTTGCACAGAGGTCTCTACAGCAGGTGCTTACCGCTGTTCACTTTTACCAGCCATTGAAATGTAAAAATAACCGTCTAAAACGTCTGTCATGCTTTTGTCCCTGTGTGTAATTTAAGTGTGGGCCACGTGAAACTACTACAAACTATGTTGCTGCTTCAAACAAACATTGCGGTATGTTCGAATTACAACAGCACTATCATTCTCGTACACTCATCTGCACTATGAATCGAGAAATGGCATTAAAAAAAATCAGCATTAAAGGACATGCAGCTGATCTACAGGACATTACAATTTTTGTATCAGTGGTCTTTCGCTGAGATTTTAAGCAATTTCATACCAAGTAGCTAATGTGGGAGCACACCCAAGATTTTTAAAGTCCATATTTCAGATTCTTATTACATTTGGATAGGATCTATAGCTTTCAAGCAATGCATGTCATGTTAGTGGTATCAGAGAGGAGTGCTGGTACGAGGTTGTCATGTCAAATCTTATGCGTTTAGTTTGAAGCCCCAGCATTGTAAGTTACCAGAAATATCTGCAAAGTAGTAAACGAACCTTAGCGTATTATTTATAAAGAGATAAAAAGATGATTTACCACAAATTTCTAAAAGAAGTACAAAGTTAGTACTGTAAACACTTTCATGATAATATTACAGAGTCATAGTTTTAACCCTGGGTTACAAGAGTAGGCATTTCGAGCAGTGTTTTAGAGGAGTGGCTAGGACAATCCCTTGAAAATATGGTGAACATTTGCTTTCAGCTTAAGGGGTATTTGCAAGATGTAAACGTGAGTTCAGTGCTTACTGCAGACACCATCTATGATCTGAAAAGCTTGAGTTCAAATCCCAGCAAGACAAGGTAAGCTTTCCATGTTTACAAGGCCAATTGAGTAACATTCAATTTTCGAATTATTATTTAGAACATTTAGAAACTGCAGAATGCAGAGTGCAGCGCTGTGTAAATACAAGTTATTTTTTAAATGGGTTACCCATGCTCTCTAAAATAGACTTAGAACATCCAAGTGTAAGTGATGAAAGTGTAGTAAGCACTATAGGTATGTAATCGACATATGAGGGTAAATCTGCACACTGCCTGTGTTGCTTTTGGTGAAAAGGTTAATAGAGTATATTAAAAAAGTGATAAAAGTGTGGGAAAGCAACCCTGTTGCCAGTTTTCACATGAGCTGTAAAGGATGTGAAGGCAAGTTGAAAAATCAGCTCTAAGAATAAAATATTGTCCGTTTTTCTAACTCTGCTTTTGCATACGCTGACTAATGTGCAGGTTGGCCACGTGTAAGATTGGGAAGAAAGTTAAGAATTAGTTTTTTTCAAGAATATATTTTACCTCCATATGTTTCTTCTAACAGGCGCAAGTTGCACGTCCCTGAGTAGACAGACATTGTGAATAAGTAAGTGATTCGAAATAATAAGGATTAGTCTAAGAAGTGGATTTGCCACATTTTCTTAGTGTTGACTAGACAAATTGGTAATAGATTCTTTTCAAGAGAGTCAAAGCATCCCATTTTCAGGTTATTCTGCAAATGGTTATTGATCCTTCCCAAATCCTCAAGGCTGGGTAAAGCGGTTCTGTGAACTTGCATCGGAAGGTGTGCAGGTGTGTCATGCCACATGTCACGTCATAGAAGGACAAAATCCCAGCCTCGTAGTCCAGGAAAACTCCAACTTTTTCAGGGTCATTGTCAATTGGTATTGGCGTACGATCCCCTTTGTGGAATGCCCAGTATTCATAATCAAACCTCTTGATGCACCATGATCCTCTATTCCAACCCAGACGGCTTGTCTCCGAATCTCCTTTCCTCTGAATGGATGGGTAAGTGGCCCCAATCCACCATCCTTGCCCAGCATTCAGCAAATCCACCTCCCAGTAATGACTTCCTGAACAGTAGGCATCCCTGCTTATTACTTGCCACAATTTATCAAATCTCTGTGGGCTGTTGGAAAACAATTTACTCATCCAGACATTGAATACGGTAAGACGATCCTCAGACAACCTCAGCCTGGGATGCATGGTATCAGGATCGAGAGAGGGTGATCTTGCATCTGTGGAGGAAACAAAAATAGCAAACAGAGATGACCAACTAACCAAGACAACATAAATGAACAAGACTAATAGACTGTAGGATAAGTCACTTAAATCTGTGGGGTTGGTTTCCCATCCGTTTTTTCTGACTGTGTACATAATGTTAATTAGGTTAATGACAACGGTTAATTGACGCAGGGCTTTTTCCTATGGGAGACTCCTCACATTGCTGGAGTTGCATCAGTTTAGCGAAGCTAGTCCAGCAATGCATGAGTTTAGTGCAAACAGATGTGCCGGAATTACTGACGCATCTGTGAAAATGTGCGTCTTGGAGCTCTGTACTGTAAATACAGTGCATCCACGGCATCATTAGGGGATGTGCGGGGAGCACAAGAAATCTGACACATCGATGATGATGCGTCAGATTCTTGTAAATGAGGCCCTCAGTCTGGAGGAGTGCATTTTCTGAGTAACGGTTCTTAGAACAGAGAGGACTTTATTTCCAGACTGTGTAAGTTATCCCTATGAAGATAGTATGTAGGGGGTGGAAAGGTCTTGCAACCTTCCAACCTAATCCTTAGGAATGTGTGACATGTGGAGTGGGTCATTTTTGCATTGATGTTTCTGGTGGGTACTCTGGTCTTATGGAACTCTGCCATACCAGTGTAAGATACGTTTTGCCTGTCACTTGTTGGGTTGTGATGAGTCTTTTACAAGCAGCAGTTGTTGTGGATTTGTATGTTAATAATGTGTGCTGAGAACAAGAGGTGTTCCTTTGGTCCAGGTGCTACTTTTCTGGCCTTAGGATAGGTGTCAATACATGTTTCTGGTTGAACTCCTAGCACCTCTTTGGTACCCTGTCCCAGGGTTTAATTCTAGGATTCCATATGATAGAATAAGTGGTTTGGGCACTTTCCAATAGTTGGAAGGGATTATTCCTTTGTCCCCCACTGCCGTGTTTTCCTGTTTTCAGTCTAATGTCTTATGCCCCAAGTATTCACACACTGATATTTTATACTCGGTCAGTTCCAAGACTATATTATCTTGTTTATTGTCTTGCTGTCATATTTTTACATCGGATTATAGCATCCATTGGAAGTGTCTTCTATATGGTTATTGTCCTGGATACCCATGTGCTAGTGTCTGCCGTTTTTATTGTCTATTCTTTAAAGGAGGAGCTGTCTTGTTCTCTTGTGTCTTTGTACTATGTCTATCCTTGCCAGCCTGGAGAGAGTCTTAGTTGGGCTTGACACCTGTCATTGTAGGTGAGAACTGCATAGGGCAGTCATCGTAGGAGAGTTTTGTGTGTAGAGGGTGATGATGTGTGAATGTGTGAGAGATCATAGGAGGTGGCATGGTATGAGTAGGAAGCCCGAATTCCTCTCACATGCATTTGAGAGCTGGGGGTAGTGGTGCATACCTACGTATGTGGTACAATGTATATGCATGGGTGAAGGGCCTGTAGAGCTTATGTATTTCAGTGTAGTGGGGAATGCTGGGGTATGCTAAGGGGTCTGATGCTGTGTAGTAATTTGTAATGGTGTTGAATGGAAAGGGTGTTTGGTGTATGTTTGAAGGGTGAACCGAGTGAAGTTGAGTAATTGTGCTGTATGGTGTAGTGAAGGACCTAACAAAAATACAAATACTTGTGTGGAATGTTGTGATTCAGCATTGGTTTGGTATAATGCTGTATATATGCCTCGTCTTATTTTTGATGTAAGAGTGGGGAGGGAAGTCATGGTACACAATGTACAGTTGTGTGTCTAATGATGTATTTCTTTGTGGTGTAAATTGCTATAATGTTGTGTAGTATTGGTAATGTGATGTGCATTGGTGGGCTAGGGTGATAGAGTGTGGATGTGTTTTATTGTAAAATGATATTCTGAATGCTTCTAGGAGCAGCACTGTATTAAAGAGGAGATGAGAAGAGCAATTTGTTGTGTGGGTGTATGGAAGGCTTTGGTTCAGTGTCTACCGGCAATGTAAAGAAGTGATATTTAGGGGTAGTTTGATGTGCATGAAGTGCTTAAGAGTATTGAGTGGTATTCTGTGGAAGGTATGTGTGGAAAGATATGGAACGAGGCAGGAATGTACTGTACTTAACTTTGTATAGTGCAGTCCTTTGATAAATCTAGAGTAACGCAACACAGCGCAAATCACTGCGTTGCATTACTCCGCCCTGGGAAGGCGTTCCATGAGTGAAGCGTGGGTGTTCCCACACATCCACCCATGGATTTTGGCGCATTCCCAGATTTATCAACACCGGTAGACCTGGGAATGCATCAAAAACCTACACATCCCCAGGTGAGGCATACAGAGGAGAAATATCTTCATTTCTCCTTGTTATCTCCTCTTTCTATGCGTGCTGCATTCTGCAACACACATAGAAAGAGGAATATGCCTTGAAAAATCTTTTTTGTGCAGGAAAGTTTCCCTTGCTGCACAAAAACAATCCTGCTTTCAATGCAGGCACCATGGTGCATGATTGCCTCAGTTGGTGCTAGGCAGCACATTGTGCGCCAGTGCTGGGAAATGACAGGAATGTGCCATACAATGTTAAGTATGGCACATTTCTGCCCATTTCTTATCATGCAGAGCATCAAGGTGACTTGCTGCGCCACGCTGCGTGATATACTGGTGAATATGCCCTTTGACTTTAGGTCTAAACTTGGACTTTAAGTCTAAACTTAGACTTCAGGTCCAAGTGTAACTTTGTGAATTGGGCCTGAAAGTCTAAGTTTAGAATTCATATCTAAAGACATACCTCAGGTCTAAGTTTACCTTTGTGATTAGGGCCCTCGGTGTCCCTTGAAATCTGTGGTGTATGGTGTAGTGGGGCTTTTTTTGTTACCAAAATTTGTATAGTTCCTTTGCAGTGTTTGTGAGTTCCAGTGGTACTTTCACTCTCGAGCCCTTTACAGTTCTACTGAAGTGGATATGCTTCGCTAAGTGTATGACATTGATGTTGTACACATGATGATATGTGCCTCGTAGAAGTTCTCATATGTTCTGTTGGTAACAGAAATATAAATATTTCCGAATTTGGATGTGCTGCTGAGGTGATGACGCTTAGACAATTGTGTGGCTCTGTCCTATGGAAGACAGTATGGCTCAAAAACTATACAGCCCTAAATCAGATAACTCTCATTTAGGTAATATGAAATAATGAATGGGTAATATGGGTAATTAGTAATATGCTACTTTGCCATCCTTTTCATACGAGAAAACTGTACATGTGCTGATGTCCTGATATTGGTATTATGGGTCTTGGCATTACAAGCATTAATCCAGTTCTCATCTTGATGCCAATCAACCAGGTTTGGGTGAGGATATGTAATCACAAACTACAGCAAAGATGATGCTGAGTTCTGTTATTGATGTCCCTGTAGTGATAAAGTGCTGGGGACCCTCGAAGGGCAGAATTGAAGAATGTGCAGGTGAGGGCATCTGCAAGCCCTTAAGAGAGAAATGCCATGATGGGTAGAAGAGGTAACAGGAGTATGGCAAATCAGGCGGAGGCAAAGAATAAAAAAGTAGCATAAGCTTAACCTTTTGAGCGAGAACACCCTGTTAAATGGTGAGTGCACTAATAGACAAGGATTAAAGGAAGAGTATGCCCCAGCAGGAATGTAAGTGCTTTGAAGAATAAAGCAGGGTGAAGGAATTACCTGGATGTGCGTGTTGCCCAACAATATTCTAAGATAAAGTAAGTCCTAATTGCAGTGAGTACATTAGTCCAGCTCTATCCGAGAGGAAAAGGTAGCTAGACTTCCATTTATGCAAGTAATTTAATGACGTGAATCTGCCAAACTATCGTTATTTTTTGTACATCTATGTGGTCTCCAACCTTTTCTATAGTGAGAGCTACCTCTGATTAGTGATTATCATTGTGAGCTACTGAAGATTGAGCAACGTATGCATTGTTACCAGACACCCCAACACCCCAACACCCATCTTCATTGACTTTAAGCCTAATGTCAATAGAGCCAGATACTATGGCTTGAACAAAATACTTCCTCTAGGGGAACTGACACAGCTGTTGTATGTAAGTAAGAACATGTTCTTTTGAGGATGTATGAAAATGTTTGCGTGTAAAAGAGACAAGTGTTTATGGGTGACTGAGAGCCTATGTCGTATGTCCTTGTGGAACAGGACATAACTTTCACCATATGTGACACCATTTTGTGCATAACACAAACATACAACCATTTTTTAAAAAATAGGAGAAATTTAAAGTATAGAAAAATGTTCTGCAAAAATGCTCATAAAATTGAATTTTTCCAGACTTTACATTTTTCCCACTTAAAATAATGGCTGTATTTTCCATTTATAAATATGGCACCATGTCTACCAACTACTGTGTGCAAGGTGCCCACTTTGTGCAAAGGGAACACTTTGAACACTTCGAAATGGGAGAAAATTAGTTAACTTTATGCTTTTATGGATTCCATAAACCTCATCACTTACATTTTCTCCCATTTCTATGTGTCACGTTTACAAACAGCAGGCATCTTGCTCCCAGTGGCCTGTAGAAACCGTGCCACATTTATAAAAGAAAAATACAGCTCTCTATTTAAATGAGAGGAATTTAATGTGAAGAAACATGCTTAACATTAAGACATAATTGGCTTACTTGAAAGTAGAGAAAACATTAAGACTTAATGTTTCATAGAAATATTTTTCTTCACTTTAAATTTCTCCCATTTAAAAAATGACTGTATTTGTCAGTTATAAATATAGCACAGTGTATACTTGCCACTGAGAGGAAGAGGCTTGCTGTTTGTAAATGTAACACTTTAAAATGGTAATGTAAAGTTAACTTTACATTTAAGTTGCTCCCAATTAAAAGCATTCATAAACATTATTTTTTTTCTCATGTTCCACTACTGAGTTGACAAGAACTTTTACTTAAGAGTTAAATACCTCAATGCTTCAGTTCATCACCTCTGTTCCCCAGCATGGGTCATATATTTGACTGAGCACTGATATCTGCAGCCTGATGATGATAATGTAAAATAAACACAGCCTTCCCTTAACCTTAAAAGGAAAATGTGACCATGTGTTTATTAAAAATGAACTCAAGGCTAGGAGCTTCTGGTACCTCACAATCGACTGGCTGGTGACAGCTAATCTTTTATTTTCTGTTATGGTTACATCTCACTCTCTTTGTCCAATTCCAATTCCAGTGCCTTCACAGCCAATTCATAGGCACAGGTGCCTCTGAGGTTTATGGTGCACAAGCAATTTCAGGAAAGGTCACATCCAACGGTCCTTGTGCATTGTTTTCTAGGCCTTCGAAATCTGGAAGGCAGGTCTTATTCCCAATAATGTTTGCAAAAAATACCTGGATATTTCTGATCAGCGTAGGTAATGCATAACCTGCACACACCTCACTCTAAATACAAACTTTTCTGCAGAGTAGTTCAACTCGAGGACTACATGCACCTATTATTCAACAAAATCAGGTTGGATGCATCATCTCATGTCAGACAGCAGTGTCATAAAAGATTCTGCAACACTGTATTCAACATAATGATTTCTAGAAAGTCATCTTTGAAATCACCCAGAGGACAAAGTATAAAACGACATCATAGAACTGTTTCATCCACAACATATTCCTTGGTGACTATGGGGGTCATTCCGACCCCGGCGGGCGGCGGGCGGCGCCCGCCGGGCGGAAACCGCCCAAACACCGCCCCGCGGTCAAATGACCGCGGGGACCATTACAACTTTCCCGCTGGGCCGGCGGGCGATCTTCAAAAGATTGCCCGCCGGCCCAGCGGGAAAGCCCCTGCAAAGAGGAAGCCGGCTCCGAATGGAGCCGGCGGATTTGCAGGGGTGCGATGGGTGCAGTGGCACCCGTCGCGATTTTCAGTGTCTGCAAAGCAGACACTGAAAATCATTATGGGGCCCTGTTAGGGGGCCCCTGCACTGCCCATGCCAGTGGCATGGGCAGTGCAGGGGCCCCCACGGGCCCCACGACACCCGTTCCCGCCAGCCTCTTCCAGGCGGTGTACACCGCCAGGAACAGGCTGGCGGGAAGGGGGTCGGAATCCCCATGGCGGCGCTGCATGCAGCGCTGCCATGGAGGATTCCCCCAGCCGGGGGAAATCCGGCGGGAAACCGCCGGACCCGGCTGGGCGGAATACCTGATGTAGCACTGCCAGCCTGTTGGCGGTGCTACATCCGGCCTCCACCCTGGCGGTCTATGACTGCCAGGGTCGTAATGAGGCCCTATGTCCTTGATTGTAGAATCAAGAGACAAAGGGGTTTCCAGCAGCTATTTATAGCAGTGGAACAGGATCCCTGTAGACCTGGACATGGTGACCACTGAAATGGCCAGTTACTCTTAAATGCCCAAAAAACCACAAGTACCCCAGAATGCTAATGCGAAGTGGTGTATGAACACCCCTATAGGAGTTAGTGATACTCAAGACAGTTATTGTTGAAAACTGTGCCACTTCTTAGGCTGCTGAGCCCTCCTCTACCCTAAGGTGGCATGCTTTATCATAGAGCCTATTGCTCACCCATGTTCTAAGCATGGGGGGGGGCTCAACTTCATAAAGGGATGGAGTACTTATAACAGGAGCCATAAAAGGCTTCACTACCACTGAGCACACCGTATTTATTGTAACGTTGTGAGGCAGAAAGAGAAAAAAACGAAAATTTCCTAGTGGGTTGCATATGTTTTTTTTATTGAGGCCCTTTTGTGGTAAGGTTTCTGGCATTTGTCAGGACCAAAGGAATCCCTCTTTTTTCTCCCTAATGGGAGAATAGATGGTGCCCCTATGTGCGGTCTGTGGGCAGGTCATGAGAAATAAAAAACAAAGAAATATAAAAGCAGTACAGATTATGGTAGGAAATTAATTCCTGGGTCCCCTTGTCCCTACGTCCACACTTGTCCTATTAGGTAAACAGAGGAGGGACTGCTTTAGTCCTGACAAAAGCCCAGATCCTTATTTAGGTAGTTTAGAGGGCTGAAGGATTCTGGCTGGCCACTTATGGATAAGAAAAAAATCCTCTTAGGATACAGGTTCTAAAAAAGCATTATGCCTACTTCTAGGGTATTTAGATTTTCTCTTTTTCCCTCATGCCCTTCCAGTAAATAGGACACAGTCAGTGACAGTGTCAGCCACTGCTTTTTCCACTCCTTTCGTAAGTACTTCCTCATGTTGGAGGTTGAGTCCAAATATAGTTTGAAATGAGTGAGGATTGGGCCCTATACTGAAGCACGCTACATCAGGGTGAGTGAGGACTCATCATCCTAAGAAGTGGGACATTTCTCAACAGACCCCCATAGGGGCCCTCATAAGTCACCCTGTATTAGCATTCAAGGGTACATTAGGGTTAATGACATTTAATTTAAGATGGTGTCTCTGTTCCCCATTTCTCCTTTGTTTGTGATTCCCTCTATCAATCCATTACCTCTGCCAGCCTGCTCCCATTGCTCCTCTGTTCCAGCCCCTATGTCATCTACTAGGTCAGTAAGAGATTCCTCACAACGCTCTGCATGCTGGGTGTAGGAAATTGGGTTACCAGTTGTGGGGGGTGAAACCCTTCTCAAGCAGCAACCACATTCTCTTTCAGTGTGAAACACAAGCAAACCCCAAATTAACCTGTGCTTGACCCTCTGGTAGCTTGGCACAAAGCAGTCAGGCTTAACTTAGAGACAATGTGTAAAGTATGTATTCAGCACTTCAAACAGTAATAGAGTGAAAACACAACACAAGAAAAACAGCACACCAATTTAGAAAAATAGTGTAAAATGGAATACATTATTTGAGACCAAAACAAGAAATATCCAATCAGTTGATCCGGAGATATGCAATTTTAAAGATTTTAGTGAAAATCATCCCTAGAAGCACAAAGCACGAAGTCGCACCAGACTGGGACAAAATCATGAGTTCAGGCTGAGCGCAATGGAGTGCAGGCTGGATACAGGGACCAAGTTAAGCCTGCTGAACAAAGTACCTTAAATCCTGGCTTGCGCAGCATTGCAAGATCCCACGTTGAGGATGTGTCACACAGCTGTGTTTATGAGGAAGTTTTGGGGCTGCAGTGTTAAGTCCTTTGTTGTCATTGAGGAAGCAATCGACAAAAGGCTTGTGAAGGCCTGCGTCAAGAACACGCAGCTGTGATTCTGAAGAAACTGCGGGCTGCAATGCGAGGTCTTGCATCGTGGTTGCATCCGATGCAACTGCAAGATGTGTTGCGCTACATCGGTTCTCCTTAAAAGCCATAACTGTGTTGGCAGAGCACCTTCAGGACAACTCCCAAGGGTCTAGGACTGGGTTGGCACCATTTGGGGGTAGGACTTACAACAGACAGAATCCTGGTGCTGGGTTCAAGGTGGCTGGAGCCTTTTCTGTCCTTGAGGCGTCTGATCAAGAGGCTAGCTAACTAGCCCTTAGAGTCACTCTGGTTGTCCTGTGTTCCAGATGCAGGTCCAGTCCTTCTTACTCAGGTAGCAGGGCAATAGGGCAACAAAGCCTTCTTGCAGAGCAGCACAATAGTCTTTCCAAGTCTTCCACAGATCCAGATAGTTACTGAAGAGTTGGACTGAGGGTCCATTATTCATACTGTGTGCCCATTTTGAAGTAGGAGAAGGTGCTGTAGGTTTTCACCCAAACAGGTGCTTGTAATTTCCTGCCTCTCTACCCTGGCCACAACTTGTCTGGGCAAAAACAACAAGTGATGGACGGAATGCTGAACATTGTCAAACACTCACCCCCAGTCAACGATCTGGGTTTAATCCATCGTTCTTTTGCTCACCATGCCACCCCAGTTAGGACCCAGCCATATGCAAATCAGTTTTGACCCTGTTCCTCATGGGAACAGTCCAGCCCGAACTGCGAAGCCAGGTCGTCACTGGACCGGAAACAAGCATCCTGAGACCGGTTTCGGGGTTTCACCCCTCATCAGCCAGGCTAGCTTGAATCCAGTGGCATGGGAAGCATGGGACCCACGTCTGGGCATACCCTTCCCACTTAGGGCGACAAAGCAAAAACAACAAGTGATGGACGGAATGCTGAACATTGTCAAACACTCACCCCCAGTCACAGATCTGGGTTTAATCCATCGTTCTTTTGCTCACCATGCCACCCCAGTTTGGACCCAGCCATATGCAAATCAGTCTTGACCCTGTTCCTCATGGGAACAGTCCAGCCCGAACTGCGAAGCCAGGTCCTCACTGGACCGGAAACAAGCATCCTGAGACCGGTTTCGGGGTTTCACCCCTCATCAGCCAGGCTAGCTTGAATCCAGTGGCATGGGAAGCACGGGACCCACGTCTGGGCATACCCTTCCCACTTAAGGCGACAAAGCAAAAACAACAAGTGATGGATAGAATGCTGAACATTGTCAAACACTCACCCCCAGTCACAGATCTGGGTTTTATCCATCGTTCTTTTGCTCACCATGCCACCCCAGTTTGGACCCAGCCATATGCAAATCAGTCTTGACCCTGTTCCTCATGGGAACAGTCCAGCCCGAACTGTGAAGCCAGGTCCTCACTGGACCGGAAACAAGCATCCTGAGACCGGTTTCGGGGTTTCACCCCTCATCAGCCAGGCTAGCTTGAATCCAGTTTGGGGCCACAAAAGACACGTGTCAAATCCTTAGTGAGTGTGCTCTGGCAGTGGCTTTGTGATGTACAAGTATGGTAGGAAACAGATCCGCCCCCTCATCAAGCAAGAGATCGCCCATCCTGCAAACACTTAAACCTCTTTGTCTCACTGTCTGGGAACAATACATCAAGCCCAACTGCTATTACACCTTGTCATGTGACCCAGGATACAGGCTGCAGCCATCAAATGGTTAGGTCAAGAAAATGCCAACTTTCTAAAAGTGGCATTTTCAGAATTGTGACTTAAAATATGACTTAAGGGATTTAAGTCACAGTCCTTTAGACACCAAACTCAACATTACCACTGGCTTCCAATTGAATGTTATTACTTTTTAAATGTAGTAGAGGGTAAGCCAATGTTCTTCTATGAGTGAGGTAGGTCTTACAGTAGTGAATTTATGGGTTTTTCACTATCAGGATATGTAAAAGTTAAACGTACATGTCCAACTTTGTACGTACACTGTACCATGTCCTCTGTGTTCTTTAGGGTCTACCCTAGAGGTGACTCGTATGTATTAAAAAAAGGTTTAGGCCTAACAAAAGGTTTATGTTGCCAGTTGGAAATGGCAGTTTAAACGGCACACACAGTGGCAGGCCTGGGACATGTTTAAAAGGCTACTGAAGTGGGTGGCACACTCAGTGCTGCAGGCCCACTAGTAGCATTTAATTTACAGTTCCTGGGTACGTGTAGTGCCACTTTACTAGGGACTTACAAGTAAATTAAATGTACCAATTGGGTGTAAACCACTTTCACTATGTTTAAGGGAAAGAGCACAAGCACTTTAGCATTGGTTAGCAGTGGTAAAATGAGCAGGGTCCTAAAGCTGACGGAACACAGTCAGCGGAAACATGAGGATAAAAGGATAAAAGTTTGGGAAAAACCACACCTAGGATGTCAGGTACAACAGTGAGACTCTTGAAATCAGCAGCCCCTAACCTTGTGTGGTCAGAGAAATCAGTCACTGTCTTATGCATTATGACTACCAGTTCCTTCTTTAAGAAAGGCATCTGGTCATCAGAATCCTGTCTGATCTTAGAGGAATGGCATTTATTGTACTTGTGAGTATGTCCCTGCCCTTCGGTCCAGGGGTAGTCAAAGGGTTGATGTTTTATTTTGAGGTTGAGTACACCACAAGCCCTCTCACCAGATAACCTAATTGCTGAAGACAGTCATCTTGGTCAAGATGTTTTTCCTCTACTTGCCTTCACACTTTACTTATCTACTGCCAAGTACTATACTGTAAATGTGGAATTACAAGCCTGAAAACTTCCTAATGGGCCCATGCATGCCAATTTAGAAAGGTCCCTGTGCCCCTTCTCTAACTGCACAGCAGTTAATTATGACCTCTAGCATCATACATTTGGGACCTAAGCATATGTGCATACTTGCATCTGCATCTGTGCCATCCCAGCTTATCCTGGTTGACATCTTCAAACAAGAGGCACAAGGGGCATCACACATGAATGGACTATGTCATGGTGTCCTCTGCAGTCATATGGATTAACCCTTTCCCATCATAACAGAAGAAGGACACTTTTAGCCCTACGCTCAGCTGCCCCACAAAGATTGGGACAATCATCGAGACACCCAGCGCTTCACCTCTGCTCTCACAGGGTTCTGTGGCATCCCTCCCCAAGCGCAAACAGCATTGTTTGCTATGACCCTACATGTCTTGTAGATTTCACAGCGGCATTTTTGTGGGCCTCCTAGCGCTGTAATGCCCCCTTGCATACATTATGCCTGGCGCAGACATAGGGGGTCATTACAACATTGGCGGTAAAAGCCGCTTACCGCCGTGCAGAAGACCGCCAACACACCGCCGCAACCACGGAATTCCGCCACGGTCATTATGACTCAAAGCCCGGAATCCGCCAAAATCTATACACCCACACAAGTCCGCCACACCAAATGTAAGTGATAAACTGGCGATAAGAAATCCTCCACCGTCACGCCAACAGGAATACGCCCACACTATCACGACCCACGAATCCACGCAGTGGTTATTCAACCGCGGTATTCCATTGGCGGTACACCCCGCCGCGCTCAAAATACACACACATTTACAAAACACTACCACATTGGACAATTCGAAATACACACACCTGATACACATACACACACCACTCCCACACACCCAATACAATATAAAACACACACACACATCACCCACAAACCCCTACGACAACAATTGCGACTGAAGGCCAGAGAGAGACACCACCATCTACAAACGAGCATCCACAGACACGCAACACCATCCCCGACATAACATCCACGTACCTCACACAACACACCACTAAATATTACCCCACACATCACAACACACACCACCCCACACATCACCCACACCATCACATGGCACCGCAAAGACACCTGAGGAGGAGCTCAGGGTCATGGTGGAGGGAATCATCCGGGTAGAGCCACAGCTATTCGGATCACAGGTGCAGCACACCTCCATAGCTAGGAAGATGGAGCTATGGCGAAGAATCGTGGACAGGGTCAACGCAGTGGGACAGCACCCAAGAACTAGGGATGATATCAGGAAGAGGTGGAACGACCTACGGGGGAAGGTGCCTTCCGTGGTCTCCAGACACCACATTGCAGTACAGAGGACTGGCGGCAGATCCCCACCTCCTCCCCCACAACTAACAACATGGGAGGAGCAGGTCTTGGCTATTCTGCATCCTGAGGGCCTCGCAGGAGTAGCTGGAGGAATGGGCTCTGGTAAGTCAAATCTTTCACTACTTCATCCCCCACCCTACCTGCATGCTATCACATACCCCCACCCTCGCCCTCACCCCCATCACTCCAACCCCTCCCACATGTCCCAATATCACAAACCAGCCATCCCAACACCAAGCCCTGCATGCAACACCAAAGCATGGACACCCATCACCAAAGCATGGCCACTGCATATACCCATACACCCCCCTAAACCATCATCACACAAGGTCCTACACAGGAATGCAAACACTGGGGTACACGGTCACCCACCCATTGCACACCATGGCACACACACATGCAATAATCATGCTTTTACACCCCTGCAGGACCCCTACCCAATGTCACCGGACAGGAGGGTCCAGACATGTCCACTCCACCCACAGAAGAGGCCCACAGTGATGACAGCAGCTCTGTCCAACTGGATCTAGACGACCAGCACGGCCCATCTGGGACCTCGGACAGTCGGTTCCCCTCACACTGGCACAAGCCACTAAAGGGCTTCGCCCCCTCTGGAAACACCGGCACAGCACCCACCCAGCGTGCCCATACCTCTGTCCCCAGGACACGTCAATCAGAAGTGTATCCACCACTACAGGGAACCCAGGCTAACCCACCACCCCAACAACAACAGGGACCTGGGGGCAGTGGCAGTGGGCACACGGTTCAGGGGACAGAGGCCCAGGAACACAGGGGAACTGGGAGGGCTGCTGTGCGACAGGGGGAGGACAGGCCCAAGGAACCCACTCTCCACGAGGCCCTCTCCAACATCATGGGAGCCTACCACCATTCCCAGGAGACGATGGCAACAGTACTGGCCAAGTTTCAGGAGACCCAGCGGCTGCAGGAGGAACAGTATTTGGGCTTCAGGGAGGAACTCAAATCCATCAATTCCACCCTGGGCACCATTGTAGGGGTGCTGAAGGAACTCGTCAACACCAGGAGGGACACTGTGGCACAACAAGGGGCCCCTGACACTAGCCTGGACGATGAACTGCCCACCACCACCGCCGGCGCTAGTGGACAGGAGGCACCGCCATAGGACCACCACACCAGCACCCCACCTCCTGCAGAGGGAGAACCACCCCGCAAACGGTCCCTGAGATACAGGACAAAGACAGAGAACGATGCCATGACCCCCACCAAGAAATGAGACCACCCTGATTGTCATCCATTTGCCCCACCTTGTCACCCTGTCCATCCTTAAACTGTCCCAGCTCCGCTTCCTATGCCCCTTTAGACAATGCACCTGTGAGACTAATAGACTGGACTCTGCCATGGACATTCCTCCACCATCACCCCTCACCATTTTACAACCCCCTCCAATATTGAGCACTTAAATAAACTCCCTTAAAGCACAAAACAATCTGGAGTCTGTCTGTGATTTCGAAATAGTGTATTAGCAATTACAGTGCCAAAATGCTCTTTCAAATGTAATGTCAACATACCTGTGTCACACAGCTATAGTCCATGAGGAAACAAAGCAGATGTCACACAGTGGGACCCCCATCTGTGAAATCGTAAGGGAAAGTGACAACTCAGAGACCATAAACTGGGTGAAAATACAGACAGTAGAGAGGTATTAGATTTAAGTTAGATGTAGCAGGCAGTGTTGTCTTCTTACCTGTGTCTCACTGGAAGTATTGCTGGATCACCGTGTTCCTGTTGTCGATGTCCTCTTCTTCTGCTTCCTCGTCTTCACTGTCCACAGGCAACACAGCTGCCACAACACCTCCATCTGGACCATCCTCCTGCAGAAAAGGCACCTGTTGTCGCAAAGCCAAGTTGTGAAGCATACAGCAGGCCAAGATGATCTGGCATACCTTCTTTGGTGAGTAGAATAGGGAACCACCGGTCTGATGGAGGCACCGGAACCTGGCCTTCAGGAGGCCGAAGGTCCGCTCTATAATCCTCCTAGTTCGCCCATGGGCCTCATTGTAGCGTTCCTCTGTCCTTGTCCTGGGATTCCTCACTGGGATCAGTAGCCATGGCAGGTTGGGGTAACCAGTCACCTGCAAATGGCGAGGGGCAACTGTTAGACACACACTAACTCATAGAGACAACCCCAGACCCAGACACCTAGTCACATTGTATTGGGTCCATGTCCTCACCTAATAGCCACAGCCGGTGCCTCTGTAGTTGCCCCATCACATAAGGGATGCTGCTATTCCGCAGGATGTAAGTGTCATGCACTGAGCCAGGGAATTTTGCATTAACATGGGAGATGTACTGGTCTGCCAAACACACCATCTGCACATTTATGGAATGGTAATGCTTCCGGTTTCTGTACCCCTGTTCACTCCTGCGGGGGGTACCAAGGCCACATGTGTCCCATCAATGGCACCTATGATGTTGGGGATATGTCCCAGGGCATAGAAGTCACCTTTCACTGTATGCAAATCCTCCACCTGAGGGAAGACGATGTAGCTGCGCATGTGTTTCAGCAGGGCAGACAACACTCTGGACAACACGTTGGAAAACATAGGCTGGGACATCCCTGATGATATGGCCACTGTTGTTTGAAAAGACCCACTTGCTAGGAAATGGAGTACTGACAGCACCTGCACTTGAGGGGGGATTCCTGTGGGATGGCGGATAGCTGACATCAGGTCTGGCTCCAACTGGGCACACAGTTCCTGGATTGTGGCACGATCAAGCCTGTAGGTGATGATCACATGTCTTTCCTCCATTGTCGACAGGTCCACCAGCGGTCTGTACACCGGAGGATGCTGCCATCTCCTCACATGCCCCAGCAGACGGTGCCTATGGAGGAGAACAGCGAGCACGGAGTCAACCAACACTGAGGTACGTAAACACAGCTTACTCTGAAAATATTCATAAATCAAAATTTGCCTGTATGAGTGTTTAGGCAAGGCCTAGGTATGTGTAACGCAGTCAAAAATAATGCCATGTGGGCCCCTGAAATGGCGGATGCCTGACCTGTAAGGTGGGACAAGGGGATATGAGGTAACTGCGCTGGCGCTGTGCACCGTCGCGGTAGGCGGTCGAAGACTGCGGCGCAATTTTGCATTGGTTAACATTGGACCCTATGGGTCCCAGGAGCCAATGACGATGTACGCTGGTAGTGATGGTTCGCACCGCCACGGACGTGACCGCCATTTTCTCTCTGTTCAATCACTCGATACCTGATCTTCGACAGGAGAGGACCTACACTACAAGTGCTGCTGTGACCTCAGTCTGGAAGAGACAATGGCTCGTGTGTCTGGGGAAAGGGCCCCTGCCTTCAGCACAGAGGAGTTGGAGAAACTCGTGGATTGGGTCCTCCCCCAGTACAAGCTACTCTACGGTCCTCCAGACAAACAGGTGAGTACACTGTGAGCATGCTGTATGGGCAATGCCTGTGTGGAGTAGCGTGGATGAAAGATAGGGGGAGGGGTTCAGAATGAGGCGTGCATGAAACGACGGTGAGTGCATGTGCGTCATGGCCAGGGTAGGGATGTGGGCCAATGACTTTGACGGTGCAGTTGGTAATTACTTCTCTTTTTCCCCTGTACAATTTCTGTAGGTCAGCGCCCACCAGAAGAAGGACATCTGGCGTGCCATCGCCAAGGAAGTCCGGACCCTGGGGGTCTACCACAGACGGAGCACCCACTGCCGGAAAAGATGGGAGGACATTTGCCGCTGGAGCAAGAAGACGGCGGAGGCCCAGCTGGGGATAGCCTCCCAACGTGGGAGGGGTGCCCGTCGCACCATGACCCCCCTGATGTTCAGGATCCTGGCGGTGGCGTACCCGGAGTTGGATGGGCGCTTCAGGGCATCACAGCAGCAACAAGGGGGTGAGTACACTCTCATTCTGCTGATTCAGTGTGCATTGTAGATGTCTGGGTGGGGGAGGTGGGCTGTGGGTTCCCCTAGGCCAGGGCGAGTTTGGTAGTTAAGTTCCCTTCTTCAGGCAGGCCCTGTGGCACCTCACCCCACCTGTGTACAGTGCCAACTAAACCCAGTCAGGCTCCTGTGACATCCATGTGTGAAGAAATCAGCCATAGCCTTGTAAGCCATGTCCCAGGGATTGAATAGTGGACCCCAAGTGCGCGGCGTAGTGCAGAGGGCTTCTGTGTCTGTCGTGTCCGCCAACGGTAGCGGTATTGCATGCACTGAGCATGTCTTTCTTCTGTCTACCCCCCTTTTTTGTGGTCTGTTCTTGTGTGCATTAGCATCATCAGGCGGAGGAGCAGCGGCACTGGAGCAGGAGGGAGCTGCATCCCACATGGCACTGGAGGGTGACACTACGGAGTCTGAATACACCAGTGGGATGGAGGGCGAGGGGAGCTCCACGGCGGGGTCAGGAGCTGACACCAGCGATACGGACTCCTCTGATGGGATCTCCCTCGCGGTTGCGGCCCCATCTGTGCCCCCCGCATCTACAGGGACAGCCGCCACCCCACTACCAGCATCGCCCTCACAGCAGCCCCTCACTGTTTGCCCCGTGCCCGCTCACCCAGTAGGGTGGGCATCACCTTCGCCCCAGGCACCTCAGCCCCTGCCCCAGTCACCCCTGCTGCCCTCAGTGAGGAGGCGATTGACCTCCTCAGGTCCCTCACTGTTGGGCAGTCTACCATTTTGAATGCCATCCAGGGTGTAGAGAGGCAGTTTCAACAAACCAATGCATACCTGGAGGGCATTCACTCTGGTCAGACAGCCCTTCAGCAAGCTTTTCAGACTCTGGCCTCACTGTTTGCCCCGTGCCCGCTCACCCAGTAGGGTGGGCATCACCTTCGCCCCAGGCACCTCAGCCCCTGCCCCAGTCACCCCTGCTGCCCTCAGTGAGGAGGCCATTGACCTCCTCAGGTCCCTCACTGTTGGGCAGTCTACCATTTTGAATACCATCCAGGGTGTAGAGAGGCAGTTTCAACAAACCAATGCATACCTGGAGGGCATTCACTCTGGTCAGACAGCCATTCAGCAAGCTTTTCAGACTCTGGCCTCAGCACTGATGGCAGCCATTGTCCCCGTCTCCAGCCTCCCCCCTCCAACTTCCTCCACCCAGACCCACACCCTTGTACCTCAGCCTATCCCAAGCACACCATCAGACCAGCATGCACACACCTCAACACACAAGGGAAGCTCTGGCATACATAAGCACCACTCATCCCACAGGCACTCACGCAAGCATCACACACATGCAGACACAATAACATCCACAGCCTCCACTGTGTCCCCCTCCTCCTTGTCTCCCTCCTCCCCCCCTGTCTCGTATCCACTCACACCTGCATGCACTACATCCTCAGCCACTACGTCCATCACCAGCACACCCACCACCACACCCCGCTCACGTGCAGTCACCACCCCCACTACCATTCACACATCCCCTGTGTCCTCTCCCAGTGTGTCTGTGAGGTCACCTCCCAAGGTACACAAACGCAGCCACACACCCACCCAACAGCCATCCACCTCACAACAGCCTCCAGCCCATGCACCTTCACCCAAAGTCAGCAAACGTACACCTCCTACAACCACAACCTCTTCCTCCACTCCCAAACCCACTCCAGCTACCCGGCCCAGTGTTCCTAAGAAACTTTTCCTGTCCAACCTTGACCTCTTTCCCTCACCTCCCCCACCCCTTCAGTCTCCTAGGGCCCGACTCTCCAGGTCCCAACCTAGCACCTCAGCCACAACATCGGCAGGATCAGTGGTGCCAGTAGTCACCGGATTATGAAGTGCACCAGGCAGCAGGGCAGCCAGTGTGGCAAGGAGCCACAGTACGGACAGTCCCCCACCTGTCAAGCATAAAATGTTGGACAGTGCCCGGCGGGAGAGGGGAAATAAATCAGCCACCAAAGCCGCTCCCAGGGGTACAGTTGGGAGTGTGGAGACAGCTGCGACACCATCCAAGGTGGGGAAGGGGCACAGTAAAACCGGCAAGTCTGGGAAGATCAGCACGGCGGACAAGACCGCCAGCAGCCCCGCTGCCCATGAGACGAACGCCAGCAGCCCAGCTGCCAAAGACAGGACCGCCAGCAGCAGCCCGCTGCCCAGGAAACGACCGCCAGCAGCCCCGCTGCCCAGGAGACGACCGCCAGCAGCCCCGCTGCCAAAGACAGGACCGCCAGCAGCTGAACCGCTGCACAGGAGACCGCCACCAGCAGCATGGCAGGCCAGGACAAGACTGCCAGCAGCTGAACCACTGCCCAGGACACAACCGCCAGCAGCACCGCAGGCCAGGACAAGACCGCCAGCAGCTGAACCGCTGCCCAGGACACCGCCACCAGGTGAACCGCTGCCCAGGACACCACCGCCAGCAGCACCGCAGGCCAGTGAGCGCCAATGATTCCGACGCTACTGAGTCCGCAACGGGCAGGATGAAGCACTCTGGGCACAAAGCCCCCTACAGAACCAATGGAGTATCACATCCACTACCTCAGTCCTTGGCAGGATGAAGCACTCTGGGCACAAAGCCCCCTCCAGAACCAGTGGAGAAAGGCATCCACTACCTCAGCCCTTGGCAGAATGAAGCACTCTGGGCACAAAGCCCCCTCCAGAACCAGTGGAGTATCACATCCACTACCTCAGTCCTTGGCAGGATGAAACACTCTGGCAACAAAGCCCCCTCCAGAACCAGTGGAGAAAGGCATCCACTACCTCAGTCCTTGGCAGGATGAAGCACTCTGGGCACAAAGCCCCCTCCACAACCAGTGGAGTATCGCATCCACTACCTCAGTCCTTGGCAGGATGAAGCACTCTGGGCACAAAGCCCCCTCCAGAACCAGTGGAGAAAGGCATCCACTTGAGAGACTGTGGCTTTGCACTCCCCAGGATAAAGCAGTGGGCAAACTACCCACTGGAGAGACTTGTGAGACTGTGGCTTTGCACTCCCCAGGATTGAACAGTGGGCAAACCACCCACTGGAGAGACTTGTAAGACTGTGGCTTTGCACTCCCCAGGATTGAACAGTGGGCAAACCACACCACTGTAGAGACTTGTGAGACTGTGGCTTTGCACTCCCCAGTATTGAACTATGGGCATGGCGCCCCCTCGTGGATCTGGCGTCGTGCACTCAACCAGCTGAGGTGCCCCCCCTTTCCCCTGAGGTGCCTGTTTTATTTCTAACTGATACCCCTGCAGTGTTCTATCTGTTTGGAGTCTGGTATTGAGTGTGGGCCTCGCCCATGCCTTTTGGGCCCAGTGATCCATGGACTATGATGGTAGGATTCCTTGGACTTGTGTTCTTGGTGTATATAATTGTATATGGTATAAATGTATATATTTGTTAATATTTTTTATGTATTTAATTGAATATATCACAATTATTTGACTCATTTCTTTTTGTCCTTGCATTCTTCCAGGGGGGGTTTGGGGGGTGTAACTGTTATGTATCAATATGTATTAGCGTGTGTGTTGTAGTGGGAGTGGGTGAGGGTGGGGGTGGGGGTGTTGCGTGTTGCGTGTGTCACTGTTTTTTGCCCTCCCCTGTGTCGTAGGTGCAGTACTTACCGTGGTCTTCGCCGCCGGCGTTCAGCTCCTGGTAGAGGAGCAGGAAGATAAAGGCTGGCAGAATCTGGAGCTCGGGTTCCATGGCGTCCTGATTCCTCGTGGGGTGTGTAGAGGTGAGCGTTTTCCCTTCGATTTCCAGTTTCCGCAGTGTTTTTGTTTGCGGTGAATCCGCCCCGGAAAAGGTGGCGGATTGATGGGTTGTAATAGTGTGGGCGGTACATTGTGTTCCGCCTGTCTGTTGGAGGTAACTGCCGAAGTGTTTGTTTGTACTGCCGTGGCGGTCGGAGTGTTAAAGTGGCTGTCTATGTTGGTGGTTTCCGCCACGGTCGTAATTCCATTTTTTTTCCGCCGGCCTGTTGGCGGTTTTACCGCCGCTTTAACACCGACCGCTAGGGTTGTAATGACCACCATAATGTGGTGCAAGGGGCTGCAAAGTTGCAGAATGGAGCATTGAACCTCTTTGTAAATACGACGCAGCAAAAATGACTTCCTAACATCACATTAGCATTAAGGAAATGACGCTAATATGATGCAGGAAGGCGCTAGGGGCTTGTAAATGTGCCCCTATGTAGTCTGATAGAGGAAGAGGATTGTGGGTCTCATAAAAATTACTTTGGTGGGAAGTGTGGTTGCCTGCCACATAGAGGAGAATAATGATGAGGAACATTGTTGAAGTGGTACTGACACAAACACACACACACACAAGGGCACATTTATGCGCCCCTTTGTATCTCTCTTGCACCATGCAACAAGGTGCAATAATGACACAAATGAAAAATTAGATTTATGAAGCCGCACAAGGTCACCTTGCGTGGCTTCATAAATCTCGGGTAATGTAACACAGCACAAATCAATGCGTTGCATTACTCTACGCCACAGAGGCATTTCTATGGGTGCTTCGTGGGTGCTCCCATGCAACATCCATGGATTTTGACGCATTACCAGATTTACAAGAACAGGTAAACCTGGGAATGAGCCAAAAAGATGTGCCTCCCCAGGAGAGGCGTAACAAGGAGAAACATATTTATTTCTCCTTGTTTTTTTCCTTTTCTATGTGTGCTGCATTTTGCAGCACACTTAGAAAGAGGAAAAGGTGTCTATGGATGTTTATGTACAGGAAGGTGCCCCTTCCTGCACAAAAACAATGCTGAATGCAACGCAGGCACCCTTGCTCCATGGTGCCTATTCTTGTCCTTTCCCAGTGATGCAGTGCAGACCAGAAAGGCGACTTGCTGCACTGAGCTATGTCACTTTTTCATAAATATGGCCCTTCATGTTTTGCCAGGGTATTGAGAGCAACTGTACAGTAGTATTCTAAAAAAGTATTGTAACATCTTGCCCATGACACATTTCTCTTTTCCTTCAAATTTAAGCCACTGAACTGATTGATTTAATCCTTGGTGGGCAATATTTTATTTCTGGGATTCAAAAGGGTTTGTAGATAATATATCACTGGATACCTAGTATACACCCCAGGTAACCTTGTGTGGCATACAGGCCAAGTCTATCCCTCCACAAATCGGCATAATGGAAAGAGTTTCTGTGTGGACCTGGGCGCGTATAGTGAGTTCTAGTGAAAAGGAATACCACACAATACTGGTAGGATTAAAATACTCTGACCAAATGATACCCAAAGAGTAGCTACTAGCTTGCCAGAGAAGTATTTGCTAGGCACTAATGTATCTTGAGAAAGTTTCAGACCAAAGAAGTATCCAGGAATCTTCTTACTGGGTTTGGTCTCAAGTATGTGCTTCCTGACCAGGTGGATATGATTAGTGACAGAGAGCTTGACACTGAGCTCAGATGTGTCTTACACTAGATGCAAGAGCCCACAGAGTTTTCCTAAAGACAGTCCCAGGAAACCCTACATTGCAAGTTGGTTGCAAGGCATCCTCTACATTTCTGGCTAACTACAAACTGTGTGGGATATAAAATGGTCTAGGGGTTGAGTTTGCATAGCCTGTCTCCAGGGACATTTCGGTCTCTCTGTGGTGTCAATTCTGTCTCGCCACTCCATAAGATTTATCTTCCCTATGGATTACAAAGCACTGAAACAGAAGTTTAAGAAAGGGTCCCAGCCGTCACTGCGTAACCTTTATTGTGACAATAAATAAAAATTGATACAATAACACCAATTTAAAAGCTCAGTGCTAAAAGAGACAAATATAAAATCGGTAAGTATAAAAAATGCCTGCACATTGATTCTGTACAGAGCGGGTCTGGTTATTATAAATACAGTGAGGACAAGCTTACCCCACGATTGTGTAGGGATAGCGAGACAGTTCATGGCATCATGCAAAACCTTTTAGAATTTTCCAAATCAGGCAAGGTACATCAGCCTGTTAGTGCTTAGGCAGTAAGCCCAGGCCTCTTTACAAGTATAAATTCCATGGTTTAAAAATAAGGATGTCAGTAAAGTGTGTCGTGCATTTAAAAATACCGGGCAGCACCACTGTAGGTGCAGCATCAATTCTTGCCTGTAGTCGCAAAATCTGCAAAGTTGACAGTTTGATTTTTTCGTCCAATCTGTTTCATTTTCTGAAATCTGTAAAGTCATTAGATTGAGGCATAACATTGAGCGCCGTGGCCATCTATTTAAGGGTTCTTTAAGACAGGTCTGATTTTTGACATGTTGATAAGATTTGACAACTAGGAGGCATACGGGGCATCTCCACATTTTTTTATGTCAATTTTGCAGGAGATAGCCATGACTTGTTTTTTCAGTGCAGACCTGACAGTCATAGGTGTAAGTGCTGAGACTGAGTCTAGGTTGACTTTTAGGTCATCGGCCGCAGCTTCTAAGTATGTTCCCCAGGGATTGTCCTTGATGTTGTAGACTTCAAAGAAGGCTTATTGATTCCTGCGGCGGCTGTGACTAATGATTGTCATAAATAATGTGCTATGCTGGTCACTCCATCTCTTGCGTAGGGAGGCCAAACTCCAGCCGTAATAGCGTCTACTTGGGTATTTCAGTAGGGTAAATTTGCACGTGTAAGCATTACATTGTATCTTATCTATTGCTATTGATAGTTTCCCACTGTAAACTTGGTTCCCATAGGAAACGGTGGCAGACGTTTACCACGTACAGCTTGAATTGCCTCAGCCGATAGACTATGCAGATGATTATTTAGTTAGCAGAGAGCAAATGTAATAATAGACACTATTTCATGAGATGCTGCAAGTGTACGTCATACTTGCGGTTGTCAGAGATTCATATTCCCAAATGATTGTAGGCTGTTGAATAGTTAATCTTCATTTCCCCTGCTCTCCATTGCAAAGTCGACTTTTATTTGTATTTACCAAGTATCATCACTTTGGTTTTTCCAGCGTTGGCTGTGAGTGTGTTACCAATGTTCCATACATTTAGCTGATCCAGGGCTCTCTGCATCCCATTTCTTGTATGCTCTTAAGAGGATAAGACCGTCTGCATATTGAACTATGGGCATCTAAATGAACCAATCCTTGGTGGTATTATTTTGGCTTTTGAAAGAAATTGCCACAAGTCTGCCATGTATAGATTTAACAGAATTGGTGAGAACAAACACACGTTTTAAGCATTGGTTAGCCGGTATTTCGGATGTGACCTATTCTTCATTATTATGCTTAATGCAGACCCATGTGTTTAAATATAGACAGATAATTGCCTTCAATAAAATGGAAGGGATACCGCGTTGCCCTAATTTTGACCACAGTATGTTCCTCTCCACACTACTGAATGTGGCCGAATAATCTATGAAGCAGGTGAAAAGCAGAGGACTAAAAGGTTCTGTTGTTTGATAAAACAAGTAAGCTAGAGAGACCAGTTTGTCACTTTGACGAGGATTTCGCCCTAAAACCGGTTCTATAGTTGGGGACTATATGTTCCTTTACCGACCATGCCTCAAGTTCCTGCAATGAAAGGTTTGCATACGCTTTAGCATCTCTATCTAACAAGGCAATTTTTCAATAGTTTGATGGATCGTTGGTGGGACCCTTTTTGTGAACTGAGTGCAATGTGGATCCTCTCCATTGTGATGTTTGGGCAAACTGAAAGCAGTGATAATACACAGGGAAGAGAATGCTGACTCATAACTCAATGTCAGCCTTGAACAGAGCCCCAGGCAGCCCATTTGGGCCCTTCACTCTATCCCCTCTGATTGTATTTAAGACTTTGATGACAGCCTTTTTGGTAAACAGGGTGTATTGTTGTTTGCTATCTTGATGCAGAGTCCATGATGTGGCTCCAAGCCACAGTTGATCTTTGGTCTGGGTCATGATTCCTCAAGTAAATTACTCATTTAAAGGATGAAAGGAAACAAGTTGGGGGAAGTGATCACTGGCATATAATTGTTTAATCTCATAGTTTGTATGCACAATGCGTAATCACAATGTATATGCACAATGTGTATAACGTGACTTGCAAATTAATAGTCCAGGGTGGAGATATCTATATATGTGGGTTGTATCTTGCAGACTTCATTGTTCTGACTTGTGTTTGCTTGCAACAGGGCTAGGTTGTAGGCTTACTGAAGGTCATTCAGTTTGCCCTCTGGATGGGCCTTCATAGAAGGATTTTGGTCTTTCAGGAGAAGCATATTGAGGTTAGCAAGACTGAAAACTCCAGTAAGGACTATCATTACATTGGGTCTGTGCAGATAAGATCTTTCACCGCATTGCAGCAGTCAGCCAAAATTGTGTATTTGTTACCCTTATGCAAGTTTAAATAGATTTTGGCCAGTAGTAATCCTCTTGGCTTAACAGCAGTATTGCACCCCTCAATTATCACAACTTGCAATAAAGAATTGGTGGTGTAGACCCTTATGACTTAAACATGCAGGGTGGCAGAAACATATATAGAGAGACCTCCTGCAGGTCGCCAAGAGTATTTGGACTTTATTGTTGGCTTGTGAAATTTGTGGTATCCTGTTATAGGAACAGGATTAGTTGCTCAAGTTTCTTGCAGACAAATTATGCCCCCAGTGTTAATAAATTTTGTAAGCCTCTTGCTCAGTCAATAGTCAACGAAGACCAGCAAACTTCAATGATACTAATGTGATTTATTTTTTGAATGGTTCAGCTATTTTCGTGATACTCGTGGTGGAAGCCTGCAATGTTGCTTCTAGCCAGCTCTAGGCCTCTTCACTTCCTGTGGGGCTTTCAGCTTGAACAGTGTGTTTGCCCAAGTAGCCTTCACAGTAGCAGTTCCTTATTGAAGCTCTTTGGTATGCCTTAGGGTCCGAGGCACTGTGAGCATTGTTTTACATACTTATGTAACATGACTCCGCTTGTTCCTGCTCCCAAGGGCCCCCAAAAAGGATATTCTGATTGCTTAACTTCTGTATGTTGATGCTCCAGTTTTCAAATTCTGCACGTTCATTCAAAACTGACATCACCTGAGATAGTGAGCTCCAGGTCACTACTGTCTCTTCTAATTTTGGAGAGTGACCCGTTCACTTAAATTGAACTCTATGTCACAGGATTTTAGGTATTTCTAGGAGGGTATATGGTGCAGTAACCGCAAAATGTTTGTTCAGTTGAGGATGTCTTTATTCCCCTTTGAGATGTATTGTGGACAGAGTATATGTTTGAGTCTCTTTAGTTCCTTGGGCCAAGGTGGTCGTGGCTTCATATAGCTTGTTGTTCCTGGGTGTCCTTGACCGGGCCTCCAATCCTTGCGGTACCCTGTCGAGAGCGCAGAAGCTCTCCTTGTGAAGGTGCTCCACCCTTGCACAATTGATTCCTGATGGGCAGGGCATTAACAGTAGCTCTTGCTCCATGGTGGTCTCTCTAATGGAGACATTGTTCTGGCCTTTGGGGGAGGACTTCTGTTCTTGAGCTACAGTGTTAAACTCCGGTTGTGCCCCAGTAAGTGAGAGTTGACCATAATATGTTCAGTTTGTTTGTTGGGCCGATCCACCTGGAATATCCTGGGTTGTGCCAGCCTAGTACAGCTGGTGCTAAAGAAGTATTAAGTTAAGGTTGACAAGGCAAAACTGAATTCCTTGTTCTGCCTGGGGTGTCTGAATAATCATGCTGATTGTATCCTAATGTCTGTCCTTCCTTCGTTTGTGGGTGGCAAAAGATGAGAAAGACCTTCGGGTGGGATGTGGGGTTGGGTTCCCTTCCTTGAAGGTCCTTTTATGGTCAGTCTGTCGAGTATTCAGTTGAATATTATTTATTTTTCTCCATCTTTAGTTTCTCTCCTTGTTAAGGGTTTGATGAGTTGAGGATTCAACTGGCTTGAGTCAGCACCAGATTGTTGTAGTGGTATGTCTGCATCATTTGCTGACTTTAAGCCCACACAAGGGTTGTTTTTAGTCAGAGATGCTGCAAGGTTATTGTTTTGGGTTTCTCTCATTGCTGGGTATTTAGGTTCTGTGGTGGGTGTCAGCTTTCCTTCAGATTCGAAGGAAATGGTAAGGGGCAATTCCAATGCGCCATCCATGGCCCCACAATTAGGCCTGTGCAGTTAAGTTTGCTTTAGGTTCTCCATCAATCAGTACTGAAAGTAATTCTATAAATGTGCACAATTTAGCAAGTACTGGCATACAGAAACAATCACAATTTTATTTTAAAATGTCAAGTTTGGATTACGGATAGGCAATTTTTAGGTCATTGTTATCTATAGAGTTGGCAACTGATTGCATTAGATTAATTAGCAGCTCTAGTTCATGTGATTACCGTGTAAGAGCATTGGTGGCGGCCAGTGATGAATTTGATCAATATAGGGTGGTTTTCATTGGCACAAGCGCCTGTTTTAGTTAGCCATTTTATGTTTAGCTCGGAGGAGAACCCTAGATTCGACTGTTCCAGTGCTTTTAAGATTGTGGCATCCGTATCATTTAGTATGAAGCTAACAGGCTCACAAAGTGGGGGAATGTGTATTTACCAAGGTATAGAGGTGTTATCATTGACAGAAAAAGCATTGTCTCTGTCAGAATCCTGTTCACAATACACTTGTGCCACTATCTTCGTAGTTGTTCCATGATTACTCAAATGTGTAGTGTGATTTAAGGATAAAGTGGTGAGGTATCGAAAGAGAAGTAGGGTCAGTTGACAAAGACCTGGAAACATTTTGGAACTCCCCAGTACACAAGGACCTGAGCTGATATTGGGCAATGTCTCAGGTCTAACAATGATCACAAATATGGAACAGTGGGAGGGAGGTAGTATTGGATCCCTCACCAACAAAGCAGGAGATAGTAGTAAAGTCTATTAAACCTAAGATCTCTAAATGTAGGTTATATGTTTAAATTTGTTATGGGATGATAGCCAGAGTAAAGTAGAAGACCTGATTTTATAATATATCAAAGCACACCTAGTCTCACTGTCTCTCACTGTTACATTTGGTTTCACATCTACTTTCATAGAAAGCCTCGAGAAACTGAGGCTTAAGCCTAAAAAATAGAATGAGATAATATATTTATGTAAAGCAGACCTGAAAAGACTACCTTGCATGCAGAAAATATTATCTAACATTGTGATATACAGCAATAAACAAAATTGTCTGACCACTAATGAAGAAATGGGATACTGAGCCTGCACTTTCCATCATTCAAGCTCATAGTAACATCACATCTGATCAAGCACAAGTTAACAAAACATTCTAGGACTACTTTGGTAAGTTTTATGCACAAGATGCACCATTATCCTCTAATCAGCTGACAAACGCCTTGAACGGAGTGATACTACCAGCATTATAGGAGTCCAGCAAGTAGAATCTAGACAGTCATGTTAAGATTAAGGACAGATAACTTGCTAATAATCTCACCAATATCCAAACAACTGGAAAAACTCAGAAAATTCCATAGCGAGTTGTTGGTCTCCCTACAGATGCACCACTGGAGCCTGGGAAGCGGAGGTTGAAAGCTTCTCTGAAGTCATAAAAACTCAGAGTAAATTTTGGATAAGAGTCAACAAAAGAATATCACAAAGTTACCCTAACTCCCCTGACCGGATGATATTTTTGATACTGACGCTAAAGTACAACATATTGCCTCGTGAAAGGAACTGCATTGGGGGTAACGCTATGTAGGCTGCTAGAAGATCTGTTTGAAGATGAACAAAGAATGGATTAGGAGAAATATTTGCTCTGTGACTTTTTTTGTTCATTGTATATTACAATATATATAACCATGATTCTTTGAAACTCTGGAAGGATTTTAAACAGGAAACAGAGAGATGGTTCATTACAACTCTTTCTCTGGGATGTGAAGGTTTTACAGATCCTATTCCTGAAGGCTTGACTGGAATCCCTGGTGGAGGGAAAGTGAGTTGCACTTAGCA
Source organism: Pleurodeles waltl (assembly GCF_031143425.1). NCBI lineage: Eukaryota > Metazoa > Chordata > Amphibia > Caudata > Salamandridae > Pleurodeles > Pleurodeles waltl. The sequence goes on from NC_090437.1 coordinate 193,063,592, forward strand.
GTGTCTCAACAATCACAAATGGAGTTCTGCTCTTGAGTTAGCTGTTTAGAATGGTTCAGCACACTGATCAAAACAGATATACCTAAACTTGACTCCACAAAATTTCTTGTTTCATCCCAATTACTAGCGCCATGATTGTATCTCTCTTAAACAATGTGCAATATGTCAATATGTTTATTCAAACTAGTGCTGTTCCCCATGGGTCATCCCTTGCATTTGCTTATTCCCTTGCTTTCTATCAATATATGGTGGTGTTCTCCAAAAAATAGGTCCAGAACTCCATCAATTTTAATATGAAGGCATACTGCTTGTAAGTGGTATTTTCATCGGTTCACATCATACCCATATGTGTGTGTACATGTTGTAAATGTGTATTCATCTCCACTATAGTTATTGAAATAGATAACTCACTATTGTATATGGCTGATGACTACAACTACCATGATGCCCTGTTTTGCATCTGCAAAACAATAGTGCATGTAATGTTGCTCTAACTTCCTTTACTTCCATATGTGCACACATCTCAAGAAAGTCTGCATTTGCCAGTCACCATGTCAAGCTATGTATGAAAATGGCAATTGTTGTGTTCCTTAGGCATGTTGACACATTGTCATAGCTACATGGAATTGATGTAAATGATCACCTAGTTCACAGTATACTGAATCCAAGATTTCCTACCACGTGATGTGGCATGCTGAATGGAAGAGCTATCCACACACAATTTACTCTGCACTGTTCATATGATGATCATTGCCAGTTGTTAGATCTGGCATCCTTGGCGTAGTCTCCCCTGTCTTTATTGCCTCTGCTTCCCATGTTTTGACTGTGTTCTGGACTCTGTTTTTGGTACTCTGGGCACCTTACCACTGCTGACCAGAGCTAAAGTGCAAGTGCTCCTGCGTAAAGTGTATGTGTAATTGGCTTTTCCATGATTGGCACATTTGATTTACTAGTAAGTCCCTAGTAAAGCGCACTAGAGGTGCACAGGACCTGTAAATCAAATGCTACTAGTGGGGCTGTAGCACTGGTTGTGCCACCCACATAAGCAGCCTGTAAACATGGCTCAGACCTGCCACTGCAGTGTCTGTGTGTGCAGTTTTGAACTGCCAATTCGACCTGTCAAATGTACCCACTTGCCAGGCCCCAACCTTCCCTTTGTATACAAGTAAGGAACCCCTAATGTAGGCCCTAGGTAGCCCCATGGCAGGGTGCACTGTATGTTAAAGGTGGGACATGTACTGATGTGTCTTACATGTCCTAACAGTGAAATACTGCCAAATTCGTTTTTCACTAATGCAAGGCCCATCTTTCTCATAGGTTAACATGGGGGCTGCCTTTAAATAACTTTTAAGTGCTGTTTCCCTTTGGGAGCAGATAGAAATTTGGAGTTTGGTGTCTCTGAACTCACAATTTAAAAATACATATTTTGGTAAAGTTGGTTTTTAAATTATCAGTTTGAAAATGCCACTTTTAGAAAGTGGGCATTTTCTTGCTTAAACCATTCTGTAACTTTGCCTGTGGTTTCCCTGTCTGGGTCAGACTGACAGTTAGGCTGTTTGTGAATCCCCTCTAGACAGTGGAACAGAGAGAGCTGGGGTGTAGCCTTCATATCCTGATGAGCCATCTGAGCTAGGGTGGAGCGAGAAGTGGGCACTTACTCCTGAATGGGGTGTGCCTGCCTTCACACAATGCAGTCTCCAACCCCTTGGTGTGTGTCTGTGGCCAGGCCTGGGCGAGGCAGGATCCTGTGAACAACAGAGACTTTCCTTTGAAGTTTGCCTACTTCAAAGGCAGAAAGGGGTACAAGTAGTGGACCGAGAACCCCAGGTTGTTAGATTATTTGTGGGATCAAGAGGAACCTCTGCCAAGGAGAAGAGCTGAAGAGCTAGAGGAGGAGTACTGTCCCTTTGCCTGTGACTGTGCTTTTCTGGGTTGGCCTGCAGTTGCTGCTTCTGCCTGAAAGAGGACAAAGACTGAACCTTATGGTATATACCTGCTTGTAAAGAATCTCCAAGGGCTTGGATTGAGCTTGCCTCCTGTTCTGAAGTCTCAGGGCCATCAAACACTTCCTCTGTTGGCACCTGGACTCTCTGCTGAGGCTCCTGCCCTGCCAAGTGGTGTCCACCCAGTCCCTGGGCCCTTGAAAGGTGAAGCTGGTAGAACAAGGACTGAAATCCACGCACAGGATGCTGTGTGGGGAAGGTTTTGACGCACCACCTGCAAAGCGGCTGAAAAACGACGTGCTAAAATCGATGCTCCACCTGCATCGCGGCTGGGAGATTGACGCATCACAGCTGGAGAAACAACACAACACCTGCTTGAGGCTGCTGATATCAATCCAAACTGCATGCAGCGCGGTTTTCCGACACCGTGCGACCGGATTTCTTGCACATCATCGCCGGGCGTCAAAAGTCAATGCAAGCCTGCGTGGATGCGATGTGCCCGTCTGGAAATCAACCCATCGCTCTCTTGCGGGAGAGAAAAACGATGCAGCGCCTACCCAACGGGAGAAGAAATCTACACACGGTCTCACTTGTGAGTAAGAAATCGACACATCGCTGACGTTTTCGACGCACGCTCGCCCGTGCGGCTTTATTTCTGATGTAACCCAGGTACGTTGTGTAAAATCAATGTTTCCGTTGTTTTCTATTGAGTAAGAGTACTTATTCTTTTGAAAATTCATATCTTGACTTGTGTATGTTGGATTTTTGTCGTTTTGGTCTTGTTTGATTTAGATAAATATTACCTATTTTTCTAAACTGGTGTGGTGTCCATTTTGTAGTGTTTTCACTGTATTACTGTGTGTTTGGTACAAATACATCATACATTGCCTCTGAGATAAAGCCTGACTGCTTGTACCAAGCTACCAAGGGGGTGAGACGGGGTTATCTAGAGTGTGTATCTCCATAGCCCTGACTACAGTGAGGATCCCTGCTTGGAAAGAGTGCAAACTGACTGCCAACCAGAGACCCCATTTCTAACACCAGTGTTTCTATTAAGTTGAACCACAATTTGTCTAATGTTTTTTAGGTTGCTAGGCCTTGAAACAGTCTAGTACTCTAATCTACTCACCACTGTGTTAGGTCGTATGTCTGGTACATGTAATGTACACTTCAGAAATACCATTTTGCATTTCAGGCCATCTCTACAACATCATCACTGGAGTTTGCATCTGTGTAAACCAGCCTGCATGTGTAAAACAATGAAAATCACACAAAGGACTAATCATTCTATCAGTCAGATTTTACTTTTTTAGGTTGCCCCATTTGTAGCTAAAGACACATGAAGAACAACCAGATTTTAATATCATATTGTCTGCATTCTTCTCAGGTCTAACACTACAGGCCAGTGGACCACCGCCTGCCACTCAAGACACCTCCACTCTCAGACTAGGATGCAGCCTTCAGAGAAGGCTCCACTCCTGCAAGACTGGATGATCGTGAGCAGCCTGGTCCATCTGGTCTGTCTGGGCAGACAGCTCCAGCGAGTCACTCTTGGCCCACACCTACACCTCCCAACCCAGCTGCAACCACATCTCAGCATCAGGACACCTCCACTTCCTATGTACAGACGAACTTCACACCAATCTTGGGCCCCTCAGTCTTGTCTGCTTTTGAGACAGAACCAATACCACCTTCAGTTGTGCCAGGACCCAGTAAGATGGGGCACACTGCCTCTAGAGCACAGGGTAGTGGGGGTATGGGTTGTGGGAGGGAATCTGTGGGCAAGCTGTGAGGCCACGGGCGTCCTTTGTCAGCCAGACCACCATTGACCGAATATGGGGAGCAGTACAACAGTAACAAGGCATGAAGGGCCGGGTTTTAACTGGGCTCCGTGAGATCAAGGAGGAGCAGAGGGAGCTCATATTGGAAATCTACAACCATAATCACAAAATAAGCCCCCTGACAGGGGTGCTTTTCGATATCTATCACCACATCCGCAGGGCTTTTCTCATACCATCTGCCCTAGTATGTGGTCCTTCTACATCTAGACCAAGAACACCACTGCCAGCCTTAGACAGGGAGGTCCCGCCACATGAGGAGCCTGCTCACCCTCCGCCAGTCCCTGCAGTGGACAGTCATCTGGACCAACAGGAGAGGATGATAAGACCTCTACCACCACCTCCAAGAGATGCAGATCCTAATTACCTCCAGTGTGTGTCTAGCATTCACTCTGTGGACTATTTCACAGACACATTTACCTTTTTTGAGGACAGCTGCATTTTGTACATTGGACTCCAAACCTTTTGCCTCTACTACTATACTTCCATCCATCATTATACACTTTTTTTTGCTCTGTTTTATTGTTTGAAACACTTTTCCATTCCTTTGAGTCATGTACATAAATGATAAGGATACAAACTACAAGACTGCTGTTGCAATTATTGTGGCATTTCATTTTTCATGTCTGTCTTCTACCATCATTTTGTCAAATCTATTGAACAATTAGTTGCAAAGGAAAATTAGATGTGACAAAGAGGTAATGTGTTACACATTTCATTCAAACAAAACAAAACCCCAATGTATTGGTGTCATACATTTGTAGGTATTAAGTCTTAGACGAAATCAGAGCTGAGTTTCACAAACCATGCATAACCCCAATAGTCTGTGGCATTTGGAGGTGGACACTCCACGACTTTGACTCCATGGAAGAAAGGGAATATTTCATGGGATCAAATTAACCAGGCATGCTATCATTGATGCATGACCTCTGCTAGAGACAGATATCCTGCCCTCTCAATAGGAATCCTACATGAATAACACCAATAGTCTACATCATGGCAGTAACACAATTTGAGGCCACGTGACCATTACAGGACACCGTGGTAGTATCTAGTGCAATGTCACAACCACCATTCAGTGGTGTGCTAAAAAAAGTTCTATCAATTATGAGACACAACAGCAGCCATCTACAGTGAATACAAATTGAGGATTTAGCCAGTGTGAAGGAAGAACAGTATGCTTCGGCTTGAAATACACATGGTTCGAACAAGTTAAGTAGCACATATTGTCTTGATGGCAACATCCCACAGAAAACAGGTCTGATTCAATCTCAAGAACTACCATTCAGTCACAGGGCAAGTTGTCTCCGTACAATATCTGTCCATCCCAAGTAGGTGTCTGTCCCAGGATCAACACATGTTCACATTGTACTTTCCAACAGCAACATCTCACTGCAAATGTCACAGCTTTGAAATGTCCAAATGCAGATGGTATGGTGAAAGACCCTGCAACAGAATAACAAGGGAAAATTAATGATTTCACATATACAATTTGACTCGAATGATAAGTTAGGAGGACACATATACTTAGCCCAAGTAAAGTTGATCTATGTCAATAACCACAGTAGTCAATAGGGAATCTCTGATCCACAAACATATTTGCCTTGGACTTTCCTGAACTGGCCATTCCTACCGAACTGCCATGGGAGACTGATATGTTTACTATGTCACAAGTTGCTTTGATTTTGGAGATTACAATATGTAAGGGTACAATTACACTCAGGTAAAGAAGTGGTCAATCACATCTTGATGCAGGTCAATTCCATCTTCTTCACCACTGTCATCTTCACTGGGCATTTCAAGATCTTCACCCAGTGGTTCTTCATGGTCTCCAATCTCTGAAATGATTAAGATGTTCAGTCGCAGGGCAATGTTGTGCAACATGCAGCAGGGAACCGTGATTTGGCACATCCTATCTAGTGAGTAGAGGAAGATTCCACTGGTCTTGTCCATGCACCTAAACCTGGACTTGAGGAGCCCAAAAGTCCACTCTACTGGCCTCTGAGTTCTTCCACGGGCCTCACTGAAGTGGACTTTCCCTTGTGTTGTTGGATTACTCAGTGGTGCTAAAAACCATGGTCTGTTAGGATAAGCTGAATCGCCTACATGGACGCAATATATCTATAGATTAATATCATATCAAGCCAATGTACCCTTCTAAACTAGGATTCAAGCAAATGATCCTCAAGTCATATTGTACTTACCAATAAGCTAGTGCCTCTCAGGTCCAAGTTGTGACATTTACAGGAGTATGGTGCTGGTCCGTAGTATAAAGGAATCATGTGTTGACCCAGGAAGGCGGTCACAAGTTGTGACATTTGCAGGGGTATGGTGCTGGTCCGTAGTACAAAAGAATCATGTGTTGACCCAGGAAGGCGGACACACACACTTGAGATGTATAAATCCAGTAAGCAGACAAATTGCACATTGATAAAAGGGAAGTTCCTCTGATTGTGGTATACCCCTGTTCCCTTGCATGTAGTGGCACCAAGAAATATGTGTGCCATCTATTGCTTCCCTTCACAAAGGCCAAATCCTGTTGTTGTGGGAACTAGGTGTAGCTGATGATGTGTTTCAGCATTGAAGAAAGAACTTCTTGTAGCACACCACTGAAAGCTGGTTGGGACATGCCTCCAGATACTGCCACAGTATATTGAAAAGAGCTAATGGCGACAAATTGATGTTACTGCTGTCGTATTCATACTGTGAGGCAGGAGATCAGGAACCAGCTTTTAACTTCAGAAATCCCTTTTTGCAGGTCATTTTGTTATGTGCAAATAGCACATGAAATGTAATATTTGCACATAAGTATTAATATCATTTTTTTCAAAATACCATCAACGGAGGTATAACTTCCCCCGCAGCACGTTTGATGACAAACACAGTAGTGGTTCTCTTTTTAATGTGTCATATCTTCCCAAAAACAGTGTTGTTTGCATCTGACATTTGTATAGACTATATCCTCCATTTTGAATGCTGGTGATGCATTAACAATATACAAATACACAGCTTCACACCCTAAAATGGCCGCTGCTTGACCTTGCCGTCAGTGCATTGGCTACCCAATGGCCGTTGGGGGAAGTTGACAGCGTAACAGGTGGAACAGTGCGTGACGGACCCTGCATAGGCTAACGTGTGTGACAGCTACGGACGAAAGCCAATGGCTGTGTCTGTATCCGTCATGGATCGCGTCTGCCGCGTACCTGTATGTGGCGTATTGAAAAAAAGCTCACTTGCCTTGTAAAACTGCAACCAACAGGACCTCCTCCTTTTTTGATGCTATTAACCGACCTCTGGGAGCCAGGGTGACCGGGTCCCTGCCTTCTCACCTGAGGAGCGGGAGATCCTCACCAGACAGGTTCTGTCCCTCTACAGCCAGCTGTATTGGACCCCAGAGGAAAAGGTACATGTTTGAGTGGGAAATGTTTGTTAAAATCACTTGTTCCCTCTTTGTCCACAGGCTATTTGGTCCCCTTTTCGTTCATGACTGAAGTATTGTGATTGGAGAGTAGTAGGCTGAATGATTTAGCTGGGTACAGGGTATTGATTGAGGATGTTTGAAATGTTGATGCATTGAAATGAAATTAACCTGTAAGAATTTGCTGAGTTTTCAGTGAATGTTGCTCACGATTCCTGGTGTAATGAGACAAAATGCAGGCCCCTTACTTCCAATGCTAGTAGGCACTGTATCAGTAGTTTAAGTAGAAACATACAACCCAGGTCGAAATGGTAAAAATCTAAATCCCAAGTAAAATCTTCATATTTGTGGAGTTGTCTGATGCTGTTCTGTCAAGTGAATGTACAGGCCATATTTGAGAACAGGAGTATCTTTTTGTTTTAAACATGTCATGGTGCCACATATTAGAAAAGGTATTTACTGTGTTGCCAATCTTAATAACAAAGGATCGCAATCAGCCATACATGTATGTCCCATTACTACACACACTTGTTCATACATCACCCAAAACCATGCTTTCACTGACACATGGAAGCCCTCCCATACTGCCCTTAGTCACTCTATGTGGTGTAAACGATGTTATCTGACTCTTAGAAGGTTAAGCACAAAGAAAATGTAGCTGTGTGTGTGTGGTTTAATGTACAGGTTGTTTAGCTTTTAGTTGCTCACAATGAGTTGGACTAACCCGAAATGGGTCGCACTACATGGTAGGTTCCCTACCCCTGGCTTCGATGGTGTATTTGTCCTGTACCGGTAACATGGGGAAAAAATTTTTGAGGCTACTCCGGAGATCACTGCAAATGAGTGTCTCTTAGGAACTTTGAAATGTTTGTAGATAATTTTTACTTCCTATTCTTGGAATGCTTGGGAGAGTGGCTACTAAACTGTGCGATTGTACTATAGGCAATCAAAATCAATCAATATGTCTTTTGTTGTCATTTGTTCTCATCTATACAGGTCAACAACCATCAGAAGCATGAATTGTGGAAGGCCATTGCAAAGAAGGTGCGGACCATGGGGGTCTCTAAGTGGCGCAGCCTGCACTGCAAGATGAGATGGGTGGACCTTCGACCCTGGACCAGGAAGTCAGCAGAAGTCCAGCTCGGTCAGGCCTCCCAATGAGGCAAGCACGTGGACCGCAGCCTGCCCCCACTGATGGTCTGGATCCTTGCGGTGCCCTTACCTGGGGCTCGATGGGCAGCTGAAAGCCCAACAGCATCGTCAAGGGGGTGAGCTATGGTATGTAGCTAATCTTGTTGTTTAACCTTTAGAATATACAGAAAAGTTGATTGGCATTAACATGACGGTTGACACACATCCAACGCAGACGAGGATTTCAGGAGGTGAACTTTTTCAGACAGTGTCTGATGCTGTGTTTCGAATGTATTTTTGTTCTAAAGTTTGCCACTAAATTCCTCACCACAAGCCAAGTACTGTTTAGAGCACACACATGGCAACATACGAAAAAAGGGGTACCTGCATTTTCTCCATGTTATGAAGGACATTTGTATCAAACATGCCAAATTTGAGGATCGGGTCAGGTGTGATGCTCCATCACAGATGTGAGTAGGTAATGTAGGCACTATTACTGGTGACATGGCATAGTAAGCACTAGTGAGACAGTTGCAGTTTCAGACTTTACATCGGTAAGTTGGTACAATGAAAATATGATCACGAGCATCTGCACCGAAAATACTGGAAGCCTGTACAATGGAATGATTCCTTATCTGAAATCTGTTTGAGAAATGTTTCAATAGCAAAAATCAGTTCATTTCATGTAGATGCAGAAGTCATGAAGCTAAAATTTAGTCATGCTTTTTAGTGACCCAGGCATCAGCAGGTTTCATAATAAAAGCTTAACGTAGAGAAAAGCTGCACTGACACATATTTTAGAAAGTGTTCATGTTTTATTTTGTGACGGACACCATTGTGCCTACCAGAATTGATAATGTGCTAACAAGATTTAAATACTGTCAAAATATATTTTAAACATTAGAGTAACTGCTAGTAATCAAACGAAATTGATTTATGTTTATTGTGTGATATATAAATATAGAGCTACATGTACATAAAAAATAAATGCACTTCTATGTCGTACCTAATGTGATGCTTTAACAAGGATTGAAATTTATAATGAAATGTTCTTACATGTTCTGATGAAATTATTATTAATGCTGACATTATAAGTTTCCTAATTTGTGTGTTTTATTTATAACAATATAAATGCATTATGTTTCTTGTGTTAGAATAACTAGGCCTGACGACTTAGTATCTTCAGTCATGTAAAAGTGATGAATCATTCTTTATCTCTAGCATTAATTTTTCCATTAGGTTGTTTTTATGAATAGTAAAGGGTCGCATTGTTTAACCTTACAAGATTGTTTCTAAATGACCTTGATTCTGGAACATTTAGGCCTGTGGACTAAACGCAAAGTAAATTGTTTCTTTCCACATGGAAAGAAGACGGGTCCATTGTAAACCCTGAGAATAATTCCTCTTGTTTCAAATTGCTAGAAAATTGAAACTGACTATTGGGTTTACACGGAAGAAGCAGATAACTTCAGACCAAGCCTGAGAAAACTTTGCCATGTTGCAAATTTGAATTGTGCCTAGACACTGATTGGATATTGCCCCTTTTGTGTGAAGTAGAACCACTGAACTGTCAAATCAGAGATATCTGTGTACTTTACTATAGGGATGGACTTCGTAGGTTTCAGTTAGTTACTTGCCAGTTGTTCTTTAGTCATTCTTTGGTTGTCCTATTGTTGTCTTCTGGTTGCTTTCTGTGCAGCTTGTGTTCTGCACTTATCCTGATGGTGCTTCTAACGCACTATGCTGATGATCTACATGCTTTGCTGACGAAGACATCTCTTGAGTGCTGTCTCTGGGACAGGTATATCTCCCTGTGAATTATTTCCTTTGACATGCCCTTTCCAAATAGAAGTTAGTATGCTGACCCCTGTCTATTTTATATTTTCTAGCTTAGTTTCTTTTAACCCGAGATAGATTGTTTCCAAATGTTTTTTGTCTTCCTTTGTATTCTGTCAGCATGTGTTAGCCCGCTTACACACATGCATATCCTAATTTGGTTAGTTCTAAGGATAACCCATGTCCAACTCTGATTATTACAACTCTGTTTAATTTGATTTGTCAAATGTCAACACGGTCTGATTTGAGACATATTTCTATTGCTCAAATAGTAATGTTAATGATATGTATTATTTTGCTTGAATGCTTAATGGTGCTGATGCTACGTAGATTAAATGTGTTTTGGTATTTTGGTAGTGATTTATCTTTACATTTTGATTCTGCACATAATTTACATAAGTTTAGCTTTGTGGATGTGAAATATAGCCTTGAAACTTCTACTGACTGGAGTTTTCCTTCTGTGGCCACATGTGTCATGGGGTCTAAATTTGTTGAGATAAGTGTGAAATGATTGCTTATGGTTAACCACACTCTTCACTGGGTCCAAAGGGTTGTTGACATCAGTGAAGCATTTTGATTCCTTTGAGGGATGATGAAAACACATTTGCAGCTTCAGTCCCTGCATGGTATGGGAGTTAGCATGGGGAATTTCTAGACTGTGAGCTAATGGTTTGCGGAATTCGTCCGTAAAGGCATGAGATACTGATGATTAGGAAGCCAGGTTTGAGTGCCTTGAATCTAGTTTAATATGCAGGCTTGGCAAATGCTTTTTTTTTTTTTTTACCCAGATATCCTCAAACTGTTATATCTGTGTTTACAGCATCATCTGGGCAAGGAGAAGGTTACAACTGCCACATTTGTGGGGAAGAAGCTGCACACTGTGGTCCTGGTGTAGACATCACCAACACCGAGGGACCCAGGGCCATGAAGGGTGAGGAGAAAGGTGAGAAGGCCACGAGTGACTCATCATCTTCTTCAGAGGCCTCCACAGATTACCAGACCCTAGTGGTGGCTGGCCCTAGTACAACTACTCCATCTGCATCGCCATCTGCCCCCACGTTTCTATCTCCATTCTCCCTCTTACTCCACCCCCAGTTGGCCATAGCCACTCCCCAAAAAGGGGACACTGACACAACAAGAAACACATACACAAACATGCAGATACCACACACCCCCCACCACAACCACAAGCATACCCACAGACACCACACCCAGCATGATAAACACCCATATTCACCACCGATACACCTGCAGACACCACAATCACCGCAACACAAACACCTACACTCACCACTAGCACACCTGTAAACACCACACCCACCACGACAAAGGCATCCACACTAACCATCAGCACACCCCCAGATACCACATCCACCACTACACAAACACCAACACACACCACCAGCACACCTGCATCCACACACACACATGTATATTGAATACAAATGCCCACACTCACCCACAAAACAGACAACCAGTAAAAAAAAAAAAACACAACATACACCACATACACCAAACCCTCAAATCAAATACGCACACAATCAACAGACACATGAACAACAGCCACTGATACTCCCTCTAACTCTCAACCCTAAATCCCTCCCGGTCACCCCTTTTCCCCAAGGTGGACCTTATGTTTTCCCTGTTCCTGATCGCTTCCTCATCCCAGAAAACCACTTTCAAACAGAGCACCCCACCCAAACATCTATATACCCCTTCCCTTCCATACCCCAGCCCAACCCATCCCTTCCCAAATCTCAACCCACCCCTTCCAAGTCCAAACCCACCCCTCCCAAACCCCGAAAGGACCCCCCCACCCAGTAACACCACTGAGGTGCCTGCTCTCTGCCCTTTAGATGCCCCTTCCAGAGAAGGTTTATTCTGACAGGCAAACTAGGAGGCAAGTGATAGACATGCACCCCAGATTGGACATGATGCCCTGTAGCATTTTCAGTTTTTTGTTCATATTATGCTTTTCTGAAGTTATGAGAGAGTTATCTCAGTTATATATATATATATATTTAAGAATAACGTAGTCCTGGCCTCATTTTTTGATTGTTACAAATTGTTTGCTGATGATGTTATTTATGCTAGTGTGTGTGCCATGCACTTAATCTCACTTGTGGCAGTGACAAGCACCTGTTGTATAGTTCAGATATTTTTTTAAATGCATACATTAGTGTTGTACATTTGTGATGGACATGTTATTTTTGGTAGCGCGACCACGGGTAGGTGTAATCCACCCCCAGCCGGAGAGCTTCAACTTGCTATATGAACCTGGCTATAGGCTTGCGTGATCCCAGGAAGCCCTTACTTGAATTAGAAGGGGTGACGATTAGGCAGCAAACCAATGGTCATAATGGACTGATGTAAGTGACTGACGTTACTTACCTGTTTTTTGACTGTCAAATTTGATATGTTAATAGCTTACTCAGCTTTTAGTAGGAGGAGTTTCTTTATACTAGGTCCTGAGGAAGCGTCATTGGATCCGTGTGGACCGCTAAGACGCGAAACATGTCGACCCGATTGTTGAGGTGGGTCTTGTAGTTTCTTGACCCCCATAATAAGACAGTTAGTCAGAGAGTGGCTGGTCATTATTTCTGTCCAACTCTCGTAACTAATATTTTAATCTTGGTCTCCACCCTATACAAATCGAATAAAGTGAAATATATAGCTATGGTTCTGAACCAATTTTAGTTTCTTTTTTCAACCCTCCTCAGTGTCTTCCCCTTGATCTCCTTAGGGTGAGTGTGGCAAGATCTCCGGCAAAGAGCCCCCCGTTGGGTGGTGCCCGTCAGACATTGCAGCGCCAGTCTGACGAGGAGCCTGTCCGATGATGAAGCATGACACCCAACTGGGTGTGTGAGGACTCGTGCTCCTAACTAATAGGACCCCATAACACGTGCCTTACAGTCCCCTGATATGTTTTCTTTCAGGAACAGTGTATCACTTTATTAGCATGTTATTTTTGGTGCCAGCATTCATCATGTTACTTGACACTTACACCAAAATATATATGATTCTGTTATTGTGTCTGAAGAATGCACATGTGTTTATTTTTACATGATGTACCAATGATAGGCACATATGCATTACACTGGGAGCCTGACACTTCAGGGTTAAATTACATCTACTGTTTGTCATAAACTGCACACACCAAGGGGGCATGTGACATCTATATATTTCTGAAATGTTTACAGTTTAGAGGTAAGATTGGTTGTACATCCCAGTGCACTTGCTATGGTATCATGGGTTTGAGTAGTTCCTACTAGGTATACTGTTTATGTATACGACATGGTAGTTTAGGGGACATAATTGCACACACCTGTAAGGACACATTTTTATTTGGGATTGCTATGGGTTTTTATAGGTGTCCACTGCCATGAAGGCAGTTAGTACTGGATTGGTGGGTGCTACTAATTTCTCAGTGTGTGTTTATAGACATTTCTAAGTATGACATTACAGACATATGCATTGCACATCAATGTACTGTTGGTTACAAACCTTTGTTAAACAAGCTCAAGTCCATTGCTACTGCAAAGCGACAATTCTCAGGATGACAGGTAAAACAGAGACATACCTTCTGTTCCGGCGATGACAGGGTTGATTTTCTCCTTGGTCCAGGAGCAACAGCAAAGGCAGGACTTGTACTATCTGATTTTTGGCAGCAGCAAATGGGAAAAGTGAAATAAAGGTGTTGCGTGCTTTTATCTCTCCCAATCTGCCAAATCAGGTGTGAAGGTTTAGCTGCCACAGTTGTGTTGGCGGGAATGCACATCATGATTGGATCAGCTGTGAAAGGGGCTTGAGTCCTGCTGCCAGCTGCTTTTGCCTATGGTGACATCAACGTGGGTGGAGATTCTTGGCGGCGAAGGTGGTCCATCGGCGTTCTTTTGCCTATGGTCCCACTAACAAATAAATAGCGCAGGCGGACAACCATTGGTGGGACCATTACCTCCAAGATCTAAATCAGGCCCTTAGTGGGCAATAACTGTACGTTTATCAGAAGAGTTTTATACAACGTGCTGGTCCACTTGGGATTTACATTCGCGTAAAGAGTGGCAGCAAGTCTAGCAGTGAAACAATGCAGTTGGTAGCTGACCACACGTGGATCGACCCCTTTGGCTGTTTCACAATAGCCAGTGGGTATAAGAACAGTAAAACAACTATAGGGTTCCAGACATTTTTACTTTAACAACGCTTCAATTCCCAGAGGCCCTTTTGATTATAGTAGGAGACTTCAACCTGGTTATACAGGAGGACATGGACAGATCTGACCCGAGACAGCAACAAGGCAGACAGCAACAAAGCGTCATTGAACTGATAGACATATGGTGGGAGGCACAGCCAGGGTTGAGACAGTAACCCTACTTTTTAGATGCTAAGGGTTCACTTTCAAAGCTAGGCTACCTCTCAGTGGCATAAAGAAACTTGAGCGCCCCCCCACCCCCCCGGACAAAGTACATGGAGCGGGCCTCCCCTCCCCGGCCCACCAACCACCACTTTTACTGAAGGGGCCCCTGTGGAGCTTAGCAACCCCTGCTCCCCCCCAACCCCCCCCACTCATCCCTCCCAATAAAAGGGGCTTGTGATACACCACTGCTACCTCCTTGTACGGGGAATACAGACCTGGTGGAAGTGTAAAGACACTACATTTATTTTATGTCAAGACCGGAGGCTTGTATTATGCTTTTATTTCGTGTTCCTAATTTAATATCAGCCAGGTAAATGAGTAACAGACAGTAAAGAAAAAAATACACATCCCAGCTGCCCTGGGTGGTGAACTACAGATAGAGGCTGCAGGCGTTACATTAAAATCTCTATAAATTATCCCGTCAATCGTTGTATTTTGTCTTTCTTGCTGCTAGCATTCAACCGGATAAGTCATTTTTCTTTTCATTACATCATTATGTATGATGCCTTGCCATGTAGAATAACTATTTTGCCTCTATATTATCCTGCTTGCATTTAAAATATCTTCACTTTGCTTCATTCTCGGCTGCCTGTAATGCACTTGAACTAACTGCTCCCTTATGGACCTCCATACTGACTCACAAGCAGGTTTTCTCAGCCGCAGAGACCATTTAGGGATTTCCCTCAGAGGATTTTCTCGTTCTGGAGCGTCGCACCGTGCTTTTCCTGCCGCCTCCTTCAAGACTCAGTTTCAAGTCCTGTTCATGGCATGTCCAGTATTTCCTGCCGTTGCTCACACTATTAAGATACTTTTCTGGTAAAAAAAAGATATTACAATGCCCTGTCCTATTCCCTTTTCTATGCTGCCATCTATTGGCAAGCATACATTACACCTATAATACGAATGGCAAAACAGATGACTGACGAACAACAAGGACACAAATGAGGGTTTTAGTTTTTTTAAATGGAATTTAAAACAATTTATAAGTTCTTCAGTCTCCACGGACGTTAATTCCTTCATGCAGTCAATTTTCCAGGACATTGGCAGGAGTGTCTTTTAGGCAATTAAGGCCCAGACCCTTGTTGGTGGTAGTAGTAGTCTTCCTCGCAATATACCGAATAAGAGCCATGATTCTTACTGGGTTCATTTTCCCACTAAACCTGTGAAGAAATCGTTTTCAAAGGGCCCAATTTCTACTCCCCTGGGGTCAGCGACTTCAGAAAAACAATCTCATAAAAGCATTACTAACTCTGTCAGTGTTATGATTGGAGATCGTTTATCGCCACAGTTCGGTGGTGAGAATTCTTATACACGACCCACTTTACTAGAGGTAGGCAAACGTGCAGAAGAACGTAAACATACATATAAAGATATCATTTTCACTGATGCGACCACTCCGATGTTGTTCTATTTACTCTAGACACGGATTCTGATATTTAAGATCAGACTGATTCCATTTGGTTTTCTTCCACTAAACATAAGCTGAAGGAAGTTTTGAAGCCATCTTCTGAAAGAGGTGACAATATTTCCCACAGGGAAATACTGGATTTTTCCAAGGAGGCCTTGTTAGACCCCTCATTGCCTTTTGCATCCACTGTCCACAGATTAGTCTGCTTCCCCTTATATGGAAGAATATATTAAATTTAGGATTCAACGACCATTGAATACACTCATTAGAAACAAACTAAAATCTGAATGACCTAGACCTTTCATTGGAAACAAGGTTCTGACAACTCCTGCCATTGATACAAAACTAGTGATCTTTTTCTCTAAAAACAACAAGGACCTTAAAAAAGGTATCGACAGGGAGGGCTCCACCTGTCAAGACGAAGTTCTTTATTTAATAGGTCCCGCACCAAAAGAAAATCCCAGTGACCTCTCAAACTGGATCCAGCAAGTTGTCTGTTTTGTAGACAATGATAACCCTGCTATCTCTCTTGAACACCGTAAAAGTTTATTGATAAAACTAGATCCCAAGTTAACAGAATTAGCCTTTACGGAAATGGGCCCTCAGGCTAACGGTCTTTTAGTTGATGATTCTTTCATAAAGGAGATTTCCTGATCCTTAATGCACTCAATTCTAGCAACAAAGCACAGCTGCTCTGGAGAAGGGTTTTGGGCAGTGTGTTTTCACCAGGACCGGCTGAAGGGTGAGCTGTTCAGCTAGTCACTTTCGCAGCACAGGTCCCAATATTCAGACAATTCAAATCACGTGGGATACTCTTACCAGAGACCAACCTTCTATCCTCAAAGACGTCCCAGTAGCAGAGGTCCCTTCTGAGTGCAATCCAGATATAACAACAAGAATGGTAGGCATACAACTAGATCCTATTGAATTGGTGGGACGGATTTCAAAATATCATGGTTGGTCAAATCTATCACATAGAATTTTTCAGCACTCCATATGGGCCCTAGGAACCTTTGGGTGTACAGGCTAGACTGGAATTCTTGGTCTCGCTGGTGTTTGGGATTACATTCAAATCCTTTTTTATCAGATATCACTACCATAGCTAATTACCTTGGTAACTTAGCAGCTTCAGGCAAATCTTCCAGAACGGTCAATAGAAATAGATCAGCCATTTCCTTTGGACATATTTATAGTACAGGTAAGCTGGTGGGGGTACACCCACTCATCTGCAACCTTCTCCAAAGAATAAGGCTAGGTATTTCACGACTCCTAAATACACAGTTTAATGGGATGTTAATGTTGTTTGGAATATGTTAAAAATTTGGTCTGATAATGTTGATTTATCTCTCAAAGCATTGTGTGCAAAACTGATAATGCTGTTATGTCTAATTTCACTTACAAGCATTTCTGATGTCGGGGCTTTGGATCTTTACTCCTTTATCTTCAGAAGAACTTAAACGTCGATTTCTTCTGTGGAGTGTCCTACTTTCACACAGCCTCCAAAATCGTCATCGTTCAAAGCCTTAAGGAATACAAATATAGAACGGCTTCTCTCAGGACATCCTCTGGTCAATCATATATTTCTATCATTAAACCTCACTCTCCTGTGTCTTCTCTCACTCGGGCAAGATGGATGAAATGGCTCATGTCTCAAGCTAGTATTGATATTTCCCATTTTGGTCCTCTGTCTTCTTGTGAGGCCTTCGCTTTTCACGCTTTTTCTTCGGGAACATCCTTAGAGGATATCATGATTCTACGTTAAAAACATTTTATTGCAAACCAATTATACATGCTTCTTTTTCAGTGGTTGATTCGCTTTACAATAAGCATAATATAAAAAATAACATAAAAAGCGTGTTTCCCAAATTAACATATAGGAAAGTCATTATTTTTTTAAAGACACAGAGGCGACTATTCCATCCCTGTGATTACAATTTCCTCTTTTTCACTCACACACACTGTGGTTATTACTGCTTGTTTTTTATTGCAGATCCTCAATCAACGGTTCCCCAACCAAATTGATGATATTGACCAACAGGAATAGATATTAGCAGTTTTTCTTATGTTCATTTGCATTTTCTTCATCTTTCCTTTAGTACCTCGATGACTTGCCTTACGCAACAAGAAAGAGGATGAACAATGATTGAGGGGACTACTTATAGAGTCTCTAATGTAACAACTTCTTGGCCTCCATCTGTAGCTAACCACCGAAGGCTGCTGAGATGTGATTTCTTTCCCTTACTCTCTGATAACCATTTAATTACCTGTCTGCTATTGAATGAAAAGCAAAAAAACATAATACTTTCCTCTGTCTTTAATAAAATTAAGACTTTCCTACATGCTTATTTGGAAATTCTGCATTCATTTACATTCTTAAATAGGGATGCATTACTGGCGGGCTTCACTGCAAACCAACCACTGACGAGGACATTTCCCCATCTAGCTGAATAAGACAGTCCTTCCAAAAGTGAACAAATGCAAAATGAGAACTCAGTTTAATCCAGAGGTTGCTAACAAGGGAAATGCAGGGTAACATGATAAAAGGGTTCCAAAAAAAGTCAAAAATGATTTGTAAATGGGACAGAAGAATTGTTAGGGGATCATATGAGCCATAATTTAACAGCAGGAAGGTGTCTGGATGCAAAGGTGGCATCACATGTAGAGAACAGGAACTCTTAATGCTTTTATTGATAATTATTAAAGATTAATGAAGGGAAACCACCTCAATGTAGTTTTTCCCTTCTTTTCAGATCTTTTTCAGTCGGTTTAATGTGCATCCAATGGAGGCCTAGCCTACTGGATTAGGTGAGGCCTTTGAGACATGGAAGAAGAGAAAATAAATGTGAATGATCCACATGCAAGGGATTATGCTGTTTAGAGAGTGGCCGCTCATCAATAGGAGTGCAAAGCCAATCTATCCACAAATCACCACCTCATCCTGCAACTAACACCTCATTGCTACAGCTGTCAATGAAAACAATTTCACTGATCATTTGTTCACATGTAATTGCTGTAGTATTATGTTGCTGGCTGGGCAGCCTAGCCTCACACATTCACACTACATAGGTGGCATGCTGCATTAGCCTCAGTCAATACCTCACACCAGCTAATGAAGCTTCAGTGGGGCTTATCATTCATAAGTACATATGCCTTATCAGATGGAGCAATGTTTGAGTCATTTTTGACAATACCTAAATCAAAGTTGAAGAAATATCCTTATATTTTTTATTCCATGCCATAAATCCCAGATGAGATATGTAATTGATAAACTGCTGTTGCCTTACTACACATCATGAACAATCACATATAGTAAGGACACATATTCCTTACACGTATTTTACTTTATGTAAATATTTCTCAACACTCATGTACAATCATTTATAGCTTTGAAAACGCTCTGGTAGAAATTCAAGCAGGGAAAGACATATGATCGCTGATCTTCTCTGATGAAGAGATTGTAATTCAGATCCTGGGACACTATGAATGTCTATTGGCTCTGTAAATGCACCCACATTGACAGATAGGTGATAAATTATGTATTTGCAACACTGGCTAATATGAGAATATACTATATTAGACAAAAGGTCTTGCATTTTGTCTTCAGATAATGGACAAACACAATCAGTGTAGTGGATGTTAAGGATTTGGGATGTTTGATCTCTCAACATGCAATATTTAGTTAAATAATGCATGGTATCATATACTAAAGGGTGTGCCTGCTCATCACTGTGGAAACTGTGCATTTTTCTGGCTGTTACCTAAAGGGTAAAGAAATTCTTCTTGACTAGGTCCCAAACATGCATGTAGGCTTTCCCTTATATATAAAACACGTTCACAAAAGATTGTAATTGTTTTCCCTGATTCCTCCCTGGGAACCATGTAAAGATAGAAATATACAAAACGGTTACTTATTTTATCAACTTCAAAAGAATAAATAAAACTGAATCAGTCTGATTTACAAAAAATAATAATTCTGCATCCGTAGAAGTACGCCTATGAAAGGTGAAGACTTACTACTTTTTAGAACTCACAAAGCTGAACAAGATACAGGTTTCAAGGAGGACTACTGGAAATGGCATGTAAGATTTTTGGATGTTGTTATTTCCCAGTGGAATTTTTTTTTCCTATATTCCTTTGAAGTTTGGGGTTGTTCTCATTCCCCTTCATAAGCTGTAAAGGGAGTGGGTTGCGGCAGATCTCTGGCTACTTCCAGGGTGGGAAATGGTCAGTGACGAGTTTGTAAATGTCTCCAAACCCAAATTTGTGGGCGTCCACAAACGCTTATGGCAAACCATGCCTTAATCAATTCACTGCCCAATCCTTGTGTAGGGTTTACTGCGGTGCTGTGTACCCAATTGTGGCGTACAAATAGGCAGTAGTAAGTGTGATTACATCTGCAATATATCTGTTTTGTCGATACCCAACAGCTGTTAATAGAGCCATGTTCAACCGTTAACATATGTTTTTAGCCAAAATGGCTTTGTGACTCAGCCAAATGTTTTTTTTTTCACCACTGTGAGACCTCTCTAGCTCATCTTCAATGGAAGTTCTTTATGATAAATGTAATGGATGTTTAAATACCTTTCACTGGAGTGTATCCAAGATGGAGGATCTGCACTCCCGTAAAACAGCAAACTGTTCCACCTTTGTCAGTAGTGTCTGGCCACAGGCGGGGGGGCCTTGGTGGTTGAGGACCACAAAAGTGACATTGGGGTGTCCAGCCCAGCCACCAGAGATACGGAACCAAGGGAAAGTCCTGAAGCGGCTCCGTGCACAGAGCCCACAAGATGGCGGTTACCCCGCAAAGCACAGAGCCAGAGTAGCGGTGAGTCCAAAACCAGCAGTACACAGCCTCATGCAGTCAGGCCGCTACATCTGGGGCCTACTGTCAGTCCACAAGAGGTGACTGCGGTCCTGCCGGGGACCCCATTTGGAGGATGGAGCAGGGGCCCCTCTGAGCCTGCAAAAAGCAAGAGAGCACCAGAGGAACTGGATGGGCAGTGATGGCGATCACCAGGCGAGAGAACAAACAGTGAGGAGTTGGAGCCATATGTCAGCACTGGGCACAATGTCTAGTGGAGAAGTGTGCTTCTCCCCCACCCCACCCAACAGGGCCGGGCAAGGCAAGTTACACGATGTAGGGGGCTGGGTCACCCACTTCCAGAGACTACCGACCACAATACCACAGCAGCTTGCAGGACAGCGGGACTCCCCCTGGTGGGTGCGCCCAGGGCCCCTAATACCGCCCTGGTGGCGGGGGGTTGTGATATTCTAGTCTCTGAGGGTGTCCCCAGAGCCTTTAGGACACAGCTGCTGTGGATGCCAGAGGAATTCAGCACCACAGGAGAGCAGAGGCATGCTGGAGACTTTGGAATGGGAGGACCCGCTACCCCCCAAGTGCAGGCGATCATGGTGTCCCACAAATCCTAGATAGGAATCTCAGATATATATCAACAAAAGCCTCCCAAAAGAAGATGGATGCTGCCAAGGATGCCTGTGAGCAATCCATGTGACAGTGACCCTCTGGAGGCACCCCTAACTAGGACATTCATCGCAGGTCTCCTCACTTAAATCGGGAAAGATCTCAGTACGCTGTGGCAGGAGATGAAATTAGACCTCACAAGTGTCATATGGCAGAGTTGGGCAAGCAAGTTTTCCATGTTGGAGGATGCAGAGGATGCCAGAGAGGAGGTGCTAGATGGTCTCTGCTGCAAACTGGTGGACCTTAGGGAGTGCAACTCAGACCTGCAGCGACACCTGGAGGACCTGGAAAACAGATCGCACCGTTCCAATATCTGCATATGGGTGGTGCCCGTGTGAGTCAAGGGAGCGGACATCGAGGGGTAAGTGGTGCATCTGTTCCTACATCTCAAGTCTAGAGGAGGTGGAAGTGAAACTGGAAAGAACCCACTGTGCCAGGCAGTCTAAGCTGCAGTCACCATTTCCAACAAAAAGAGGTGATCATGGTGGTGGTAAGGGAGGCAGGACCTTTCACATTTAAAGGAGTGTAGATCTGGCTGTACCAGGACCTGTCACCGGGTACCTTAATAAAAACAGTGAATGCTGCGCCTCATCACGTCTTGCCTTCATAACAAAGGCATTCTTTACAGAGGGGAACATCCCTTCTGGCTCATTTTCCAGTGAAAACAGGAAGCACATTCAATTTGCACCTTGTCAGAGGCCCAGGCCCTCCTCAACCTACAGCAGACACCTGATGACCGTCCCTGGCGACAGGAGGAGGATCGGAGCTACAGGTCGATGTCAGGGTTTCTGGACCAGAAGAAGCACCTCCAAAAGTCCTCCCACATCGGAGAAAAGCTGCCGCAAGAAAATGGCCCTGCCACAAGAGTTACAGACTCAAGATTCTGCCTTCACCAATTCTGAAAGTTCGAGGGGTGAGCAGTAGGCCACCAACACAGCGAAAGACCAGAGGCTGGCTGAAGCCCAGAAAACTACTGTTGGCAATGGCCTGGATGGGCCACATGGGCAATCCCTCAACTGGGCTGGGGCAGTGGGATTACCATGACTCAACCCCTTATGAATGGGCCAGCGTAGGGCACAACACTGCCCTCCATTTTGGACTCATTTAGTTTGCTGTCATGGGAAAAGTGGTGTTTTTGACATCTCTGTTCCACTATTTGTAACCTGTTTCACTCCAGGTTCCGATGCAAGGCTGCACCCTCCATTCCCCCAACCCCTATTGGGGATCCAGTTACATAGATACCCAGGGGACCCCTAGGCTGCCTCTACTGCAACATGCAACCCATCAACACCTAATGATTAAGATAACCAGTTTGAACGTCAGGGGCCTCAAAGCACCAGCCAAACCTATCAAGGTCCTGAAAATGCTCAAAGATTCTGATAGTGACATTTGTTGTTTACAGGCGACATCTTCTGAAACAGGACTGTGGTCCAATGAGCTACTGGGGGTTCCCTTGACAATATTTGCCAATAGGCCACAACAAGAAGGCAGGGATTGCTAACCTGATCTCCAGCAAATGTCAAGGGCAGGTGTAGCAACCTTCTATAGAACTACCAGGCAGCCTTCTTACTCTCCAGATTTCCATCACTTCCTAGTCCTTCACACCGGCAACACTGTACGCCCCTAACCATTCAAAGGAGCAGTTCATCCGCAAAGCCATATCCATGGTTGTCCCTTCTCACAGTGGAGACATTCTTCTAGGGGGGAGATTAACTTAGTACTCGATGGCAAAACAGACAAATCCGTCCAGAGGCCGGACCAATCCAGTGCCCTTTCCCCTACAGAAGGTTAGTGGCTGGCGGACCTGTGGCTATCTGATGTCTGGAAACATATGCACCACCAGATCAAGGATCACTCCTAATTCTCTGCATCCAGACGGTCCTATGCCCAGCTTGGCTTCTTCCTAGTGTCCCCGTATGTCCTGCAAGCCAAGACGCAGGCAGAGATCGGGTCTCCGCGGGGTCGGACCACTCACAAGTACAAATCAACTTCACAGTCCCCCACTAGCTGAGCTGAAGCCATAGATGGAAACTCATTGACCATCTGCAGCACTTGAAAGAGGCCCAGAGATTCAGAACACAATGCAACCCTATGTCCAACACAACAAGAAGGAGAATACATCCTTAGCTCTGCTCGGAGATACTCTAAAAGTGCTGGTTGGGGGTTCCTTCATAGTGATAGCAGCCCGCCACAACACAGAGAGATGCAATAAGCGCCTAGCCCTAGAGGTACAAGTAAAGGCATTGGAAGATGCTCACAAACATTCCGGGGCACATTAGGTGTACTGGTGTTATTAGGTTACTGACACTAGTGCAGAAACAGCTAAAAGCACTGGACTAGTACAGGGTGGAGTATGCCCTACTCCGCATCAGGCAGTAGGTAGTAAGGCAGTATGGTTGGCAATAAAATTGGGCACTTTCGGATGTGTAAGCAGCAGGCCAAGCAGCAACAAGACAGACAGAGGCCCTAACAGACAAGGATATATCCCACGCCTTTGGAGCATTCTATGTCGTATTGTACACAGCTGACGAGGTGGAACAGGACAAGCTGCAGCATAATGTGTCCTGCTTGGGACTGGCTCTTCCCCCTCTGGGACAAGAGGTGGCCCTAGAAGAAGACATCCTGATCGAGGAGGTCATTTCTGCTATAGCCAAATTACAGACTCAGAAGGTCCCCAGGAGTGACGGCTTCACAGCTGCGTTCTATAAAACCTTTGGTCCAATTTTGGCACACTCCTCATGCATCTCTTCAACACCTTTAGTGACTCCGGAGCTCTCACACCGAGCATGTCCAAGGCGATCATGACATTTCTCTCAAAACAGGACAAAGATCACAGCACATGCGCTTCTTAATGCCCCATCTTACTCCTTAACGTAGACGCAAACATCTTCACCAGCATATTGGCTGGTCACCTTAAGAGATGTATGCAGGGAATGGTGGGCTCCAATCAAACGGGGTTTATCCCAGAAATGAGTTGTAGTGATAAAACAAAACAGATACTCCATTCAATAGACAAGGTCTCACCTGCTCACAATCTGCCTCTTCTCCTCTCTGTGGATTCAGAGAAGGCCTGAAACAATGGATCAACAGTGGCTATGCCCACCCATCCACCGAGTCGGTGTGAATCGCGTACTCACCTGCCCACCAAGGGCCCCAGACAGGGCTGTCCCCTATGCCCGCTACTGTTAGTGCTATATAAGGAGCCTCTGGCTGAGCATGTTCGGCAGAGTGGGGAGATATTAGGCATCACCTTAGGTAACCAAGAGCACACAATCAAGATCTATGCTGATGACATCCTCTAGATCCTCTGGGACCTGCACCAGTCCCTCCCAGCCCTGTTGACCGAGATGGAGGTGTTTCGGAGGGTATCTGCATTTAAGATAAATTTACGAAAATATCCAATCCCGAATTTCACAATCCCGGCAACATTAGAGACCTGCTACCCTTTGATATGGGCTCCCTACTAGATACACTAACTGGGCCTAAAGATCTTTGGTGGTACCTTCACATCCACCACAGGGTCTCCCAGCCGGCTGCATGGGCATCATTTGGCAGATCTCTCACACCGTTCGAGAAATGGCTCTTTCTCCAGAATGATAATCTCAGCCGTCTACCATTCCTGAGCTGGTCTCAATAGCCAGTTTAACAGCCTGCTCAGTGCAGGCAGGAAGCAGAGTGAGAGCACACCCTCTCAGATGAGGAGTGGTCGGATAAATATTACAGGCTAGGACATCGGCATGCAGCATGGCAGGTAGGGAAACACTGCAGAAACTCACCCATATTGGTAATATACCTCTGCGCGTCTAGTGTAGTGGCAGACCTCGGCATTGTGTGTGATGCCCAAAGCTTAAATGGTACTGAGACTCAAGGCTGCAGGATATTGATGAAATGTTCAAAACTGCCCTTCCACAATTTCCAGCCTACATTTTACTTGGCCTCTCCAATAAACTGGTGTATCCCCTGAGGTTGCACAGAGGTAGAGCAATCACACTGGCACTGTGTACGGCCAAACCAGCACAGTGGGGTACAAAGTACTATAGCATGTGGATTGACTCCACAGGTTATGGGACTTACTGGGCATGGAAAAGATTATTGCAGTGATGGAACACACTCAACACGTATTCAACAAGACCTGGGGCCCGTACATAGCCCATCTCTCACAGGAGTTCAAAGAGCTACCTGCCGGGCAGACGTAAGAGTGCTGAGATTCACTGCCACTCAGTGACCCTAGAGTGCCTACCTGGCCTGATTCCCACCCCCCACACAGCTCCCCGAATGTGAAGCAGTGGTAGCACTTCTGGGGAGAGGATGCTGACTTTAGCTGCAAACCAGAGACATCGGAACTGGACACTTACTGCCTGAGTTTATTCCCCCTCTATCCCTCTCCCCTCACTTCCAGTTCCAGCCCCTCCCCCCACACATTCCACCCCCGGCTGTAGGCAGGTGTATGTGTATTCCTCTTGGACCTAATAAACAGATTTTATGATCTGGTTTGGTAGGCAAAGTGACAGATACCTATTGTTGAGTTAGGGCCTCCTTTCTCTATTTTAGTCTCTGTTTACTTGGAGGTAATAGTTGCACTTTTTGGTGCTCATGTGGCTAATGTAGTGGATAAAAGTTTTCAATAATATTCATAAACCCAAAAAGAAAAATCTTATGAAATGTATATATATTTATTCTGGAAGAAGGGTTCAGCTTGTCTGAATGCTGTTCATCTAAGCAAAAGATCATGGAGATGGACCAATAAGGGCAACTTTGAATTAAAATGTAAATCAATTGTGGGTGGTTGATATTTACAACTTCAACCAGCCTTTCGTTTGGCTTAAATATTCAAATGAAAGGGCTAACTCTTAAAGCCTGTAATATATAAGAGCTAAACTTTGAACTAGTTAGGAAGTAATTACTCAAATGACTGTATTCAATCAATCAATCAGGATTTATAAAGCATGGCAAATCAACCGTGAGGGTCTCAAGGCGCTGGAGATGCTAGCTGCTTCAAGGTGCTCTGTTCATTCGAACAACCATGGCATGAGTCCTTTTCTGAATTCCTGGAGCAAACCTGCGTTCCTGAGGTGCAGGGGAAGGTCGTTCCAGGCTTTAGCAGACTGGTGAGAGAAGGAGCGTCCTCCACTGTTGGATCGGCAGATCCGGAGGGGCTGGGGGCGTTGGGTTGTCTGTGAGGAAGAGGGAGGCGGAACGCAGGTGTCTGGTCAGTTGGTGGAAGGTCATTCGTTTGTTGATGTATGCTGGTCCTTTGTTGTGCAGGGCTTTATATGCTTGTGTCAGCATCTTGAGCTGGCAATTCTTCTAGATCCAGAGCCAGTTTAGCTTCTTGAGGTGTTGGGTGATGTGAGTCCATCTGGGGAGGTTAAGGATGAGTCTTACTGCTGGGTTTTGTATTTTCTGTGGTTTCTTCAGGAGGCATGCAATGATTCCTACCTAAAGAGTGTGACTGTAGTCCAGCCTGCTTATGACGAGGGCTTGAGTGACAGTCCTACTGGTGTTGACTGGGAGCCACCTGAAGATCTTATAGAGCATGGGTAGGGTGTAGAAACAGGCAGACAATACTGCGTTTACCTGTTTCTGCATAACTTGCTGTCCAAGATAATGCAAAGGTTACAGGAGTGGTTTGTTGGGGTGGGGGAAGGGCCGAGTTT
This sequence comes from Pleurodeles waltl, assembly GCF_031143425.1. Taxonomy (NCBI): domain Eukaryota; kingdom Metazoa; phylum Chordata; class Amphibia; order Caudata; family Salamandridae; genus Pleurodeles; species Pleurodeles waltl. The sequence goes on from NC_090437.1 coordinate 193,090,719, forward strand.
AGCAGGTCACCAAGTGTCATTCAATGGCGAGGTGTTGTTCCCACAGAAGACAACTTCTGTCTTGTCCATATTGAGCTTGAGACAGTTGTCCTTCATCTAGTTGGTGAACTTCATCATACATCTGTGGAAGTTGGTTCTGGTGGTGGAAGGGTCAAGAGGATGAGCTGGGTGGTTGGCAAAGGAGATGATGTTATGTCAATGTGATCTTGCGGTGTTGGCCAAAGGGGTCATGTGTATATTGAAGAGGATGGGGCTGAGGGCCTATCCTTGTGGGACGTCGCAGATGATTTTTTTCGGTTTCAAGGATAATAATGGGAGACAGATTCTCTGTGTTCTTCCGGTGACGTATGAGGCAATCCATGTGAGGGTTCCTTCCTGGATTCTGATTTGGTGTAGTCTGTTGATCAAAATTTGGTGGGATATAGTGTCGTAAGCAGCTGACAGGTCCAGAAGCATGGGAGCTGCTGTTTTTCTCTGGTGTAGGAGGGCCCTGATGTTGTTAGTGGCTGCGATCGGGGCTGTCTCAGTCTGTGGTTGGCTTGAAATCCAGATTGAGAGGGGTCCAGGAGGCTGTAGTGTTCCAATTGTTTGTTGAGTTGCTGGTTATTTGCCTTTTTGAGAACCTTCGTCGGAAAGGGGAGCAGGGAGACAGGTCAGTAGTTCTTCGGATCTGATAAGTCAGCAGATGTTTCTCCAAGAAGGGCCTCACTTCCATGTGTTTCCAGCCATCAGGGAAGGAGGCCATGGTGATGGAGGTGTTCCAGACTTTCTTGAGCTCAATGCTAATCGCCTTGCTATCAAGGCTGAAGATGTGTAGTGTGGACATGGGTCAATGGGTTCTCCTGAGTGTATGGAGCTCATGATGGAGATTATGGTTTGAGTTGTAAGAGGGTCCCAATGGATAAGCATATGTTCGAGGTTTGTGTTCATGGGTGTGAGTAGGCAGGTGCTGTTGACAGCGGGGATTGGGCTTTAAAGTTCTCGTAAATGGCTGAGATTTTGTCATTGATGCAGGGTTGGAGAACGCCTTTCCAATGGCGAAGAGCTCCTTGCTGTGGTTTGTACTGGCTTCCACGTAGTTTGTACAATGATAACAAGGCGTTTTCCTTTGTTTCTCTCAGGAGGCATTGGTATTGGTTGAGTGTTGTTTTGAAGGTTGTATGGTCTTCTGTCTTTTTGCTAGTATGCCATTTCCCTTCTGATTTGCTGGTAGTTACATTTGGAGGATTTCAGCTCTGTGGTGAACCAGTTGTCTCTTCTGACCAGTACTTTGGGCTTGGCTGGCTTGGTGGGGGCGATTGTGTTGACGCACTCCATGAACCACTGTGAGAAGTTATTTGCAGTTCGTTCTGTGCCGGGTGATGTGAGGTGGGAGTTGAGAGGGTCATCCCACTTGTCTTCCAATACCTATTTCCAGTTTTTGTGTGTGGACCTGGGGGATGTGGTGGCAGTGTTGGTATATCACGAGATATTGAAGTGGAGGCTGTAGTGGTCGGTCCAGGTGAGCTGTGAGATGTGGTTGTACTTAACTCTGTTGCTGGATGTAAAAATGGGGTCAAGCGGGTGTCCTGCAATGTGGGTGGGGTCGGTGACAAGCTTTTGGAGGCTGATGCTGCTCATGCTTTCCAGGAGATCAGTTGTGGTGGTGTCATCAGGGTTGTCGAGGTGGAAGCTAAGATCTCCTAGGAAGATGTGCTCAGAGTTGATGGCGATCGGGGTGATGAGGTCAGGGATGGCATTGCAGAAGCTGGGGTGGGGTCCTGGTGGTCTGCACGCGTGGGTGCCTCTGATGGTGCTTTTTTTGTCTCTGTGAAGTTGGAAATTGAGATCCTCCATTATATGTGTTGCGTCGCCTGTCGAGGTTGTGCAGCGGATGGTGTCCTTATAGCTGATGGAAATTCCACCAACGTGTTAGTTCATTCGGTCCCAGGGCAATATCTTGTAGCCTTCAGGGGTGGCAATAGCAATGTTTGGCTTGGAGATAGGGTTTATAGCCAGCTCTCTGTGAGGAAGATGACATCCAGGGTAAGAGATGAGATTGTGTTCCAGATATCTGTGGCGTGTTTGCCAAATGACCATGCATTGAATAGAATGCACTTGTGGGCACAGGCATGTATGTGGTGCCTCCGGCGTTGTTGGTTGCTTCAGTGTTGCATGTGAAGTGGCAGTGCTTGCAGGAGAACGGTCCTCTGATGGTGTGTAGGCAGTAGTTGTCGATACACCCGGGGTCCAGGGCTCAGACGTCTGCTTTGGTGTATCTGCGTGGGTGGAAGAATCAGAGTTCCTGACCCTGGGTGCAATCCAGGAGAGGATGGGTGCATGGGGGCTTGCCTTTGGTGCCCCTTCGGCATGCCGGCAGTGCAGCCGCATTGCAGCCTCCATTAAGTAGGTCCTGGTAGAAGGGAGGGGTGCTGGGATGCAGTGGGTTGGTCTAGGCAGGAGGTGGGAATACCGGCGGCAGGCGGGAGTGGCAATGCAGGGGAAAAGAAGGAGAAGCTGTAGGAATCTGGCTCTTTATACGATATATCAAAATGACATATGTCATGCAAAGAGTCCAGGGGTTCCCTTACTAGTGGACAAGGGGTTGCTCTAGCAATTCCAAGGTGCTTTTTTAGGGGGTTAGTATGGTCAAGCAGCCTTAGGCATATCAGAGAGGAGTGTGAGACATCTCCGGATACAAAAATAGCCAATAAAAGAGACACACAACTGAAGGAGATCCACACCAATTTACAAAAATAACAAGTATCCTTATTTATATTTTGGCACCAGAATCAATTTGATCAGGTAAGTAAGTTTTGCAAGAAAAATATTAAACAGTTCTGAAAAGTAGACACGTTTTGGAAGCTGCAATGTTATCATATGGATAAAAAACAAATACGGCAAAATAGGTACAGTACAGCACCTTACAGGACCAATCTCCTGGACATAAGGTGAGTATTGGGTAAGGACCACACCAACAGGTCACACCGGGCGGCACTGTGGCGGCCTGGTGCAAAGGTGTAGTACTACTTGGTGTGCCCATTGTTGGTCACTTGGGATCGATCCAGTTGAAAGATCCTGCAGGTGAGGACTGGGGTTCCAATTAGGGGGAACCAACAAGTAGGTTCAAACCTTAAAATTCTGGGGGACGTGGGAACACCTCAGGTCTTCTTCCCCACAGGCCAGGGGTGACTGGTGCAGTGCTGCTTGGAGGCGTTGGGTTTTCTCCACTGGAGCACTAACAGTTGAGGAGGGTCTGTGTGCAGAGGCTGCAGGCAGCTTTGGAGAGTCCACAGTGGGCAAGTCAAAGGTGGGCTTTGCCCCTGGAGGGCTGGGGGACCACATTGGCACTGTTAGCCCACTTCAACTCGAGCTGGGTGGTACGGGTGCAATGGTGCTTTCAGGTGTCGGGTCAGCAGTTGTCCAAAGTCCTTGCAATTTTTCTTGAGGTGCCTGCAAGATGCAGGGAAGCAGCTCCGCTGCCCCAAAGAGGTTCCTGGGTCTTTGTTGAAGGCAGGCAGGCCTAACAGGCTTTTGGAGGCAAATCAGCTTGCAGGACAAGTTGATTTTGCTGCAAATCAGCGAGAACAGCAGACAGGCCGGCAGGGCTGGGCCAAGTCAGGTGCTTCTTCCTCGAGCTTTGCTTTTGTGGCTTTTGTGTATCCTTTTTCTTCGCAGGTCAGCAGGAATCTGCGTTCCTGGTGCCAGGGGGCTCCCCTAAATACTGCATTTAGGGACCTTTCTGAGAGTGTAGGGTAGTAGCTAATGGGCTGCTTACCCCTGGGGTCAATACACCCCTATATGATCACTTCCTGTGAGGAGTGGGCAGAACCCTGTCACAGAGTGCCTAAATCTGACAACGCCAAGATGACAGATCTCTAAAAGTTGTGTCCACATCAGGCAGCTCACTTTGGGGGCATTGCAGACCTGGGGGGTAGAACTGACCTGAGGGGTGGACTCACCTGCCTGAATACTACATTTCCAACCTGTCCAGGCGCCAAATGGGCTTTAGGGTAGGGGCGTTGGCATCTTTCCTGTGAGTGAAGCCAGATCTGCATACCAAGGGCGGTGGGCTTCTTTGAAGCCTCTTGCCTTGGAATGCAGGTTCGCAGGTCATCCTGTTGGGTGTGGTGTATAAACACCTCTCCCAGAGCAGGCATTGTGGTTGACCACCCGAGAACAAAGGCTCTCACCCTAGGAGGTCAGACATGTCTGGTGGTGGCAGGCTAGCTAAAATTAGTCATTCCCCACATGGGTAGTTGGTAGGTTTTCTGGGGGCACCTCTAAGGTGCCCTCTGGGTGCATTTATTAATAAACCTATCACTGGCATCAGTAATTGTTTAGTAATACGAGATGTTTGATACCAAGCATCCCTAGTTTCAGTGAAGCTATTGTGTAGCTGGGGACCTCAAAATGACCACTGTCCAGCACATGTACTTAAAATGGCTTCCCTGTTCACTCACTATGTCTAAGAATTGACAAAGACACGTCAGGGGCATATCTGCTCATGCAGATATGTCCTCACATGCAATGTAATGCACCCTGCCTTAGGGCTGGAAGGTCTGCTGTAGGGGTGACATATATATTGCACGCAGTGTTAGGAGGCATAGCACAGAGGCAGTGTGCCACGTCTTGTTTTCACTTTTAGCTACACCAGGACACTCAGCCTCCAATGCCTGAGGGTCCCTGAGGGTGGCACAATACATGTTGCAGCCCTTGGGGACCCTCTTTGGTACCCAGGCCCTAGGTGCTAGGGGTACCATTTACTAGGGGCTTACAGGGGGCCAAAGGTATTGCTAATCGGGTAACAATTGCACAGTTTTAGGGGAAAAGATCTGGCACTGGGGACCTGGTGAGCAGAAACCCAGTGCACTTTCAGTTGAAATTGCATCGAGTACCAGGCAGAAAGTGGGGGTGATCATGACGAAAAAGGGCACTTTCCTACAGAAGCAGTAAAAGAGGGGGAAAAGCAAGGCACAACCAGTGAAAAATTAGGGGAAAGCAGAAGAAAGCACTCAGAAAAAGAGGTGAAAGCTAGGAGAAAGCAGTAACAAAAATGAGGAGCAAGCAGGAGAAAGCACTCAGAAAGAGGGGAAAGCAGTGAAAAAAGAGGGAAAAGCAGGAGAAGGCACTCCGGAAACAGGGGGACTGGAGCGGGAAAGCAGTGAAAAATGAGGGAAAAGCACGAGAAAGCCTACAGAAAACAGGGAAAGGACAGAGAAAGCTGTAAAAAAACGAGCGAAAAGTACGAGAAAGCACTCAGAAAACGGGGGGAAGGCAGTAAGAAAAACGAGTGAAAAGCAGGGGACAGTACTCAGAAAACGAGGGGAAAGCAGTGAAAAATGATGGAAAGGAGGAGAAAGCACTCAGAAAACAGGGGAAAAGAAGGAGGAAAGCAGTGAAAAATGATGGAAAAACAGGAGAAGGCACTCAGAACAAGGGGAGGAAGCAGGACGATATAGCAGCACAGGAGAGCTGGGCCTGAAGCCTGCTCCACTGCCTGTGATGCTTGTTGCAAAAGAAGGAGATTAATTATAGTATACAGCACGGTTCTCCAACGAGTAGCTCATGAGCTACTGGTAGCTCTCCAGCTACCTGTAGCTACCTTTGAAGCTTTTGTTTGGCTAAACTAACATATGTATGTTAAAATTGAAGAAAAGGGCATCTAAGATGAAAATGTGTGTATTTTCAGACTTTTATGAGCTTGGTTAGAGTTAAATGGTTGGCTTTCCAAAATATATTTAAAGCTGACATTTAAGTGATAAATCAGGTGTTACTGGAGGAAGCATATTACCAATATTGCAGCTACGGCTGCTATGCATTATACATGTAAAGGCATTCCAAACTGACAAAGCCTTTTTCACACTGTTTCTGGAAACCCTACCTGATGCCATGAAGTGATCATTGCTAGCAACCCTTTACTGAGCTGACCACTGCTAGTAATGTTGCATAGGGTGGACACCAATGTAATCTTGTCTGATGTGGTCGTAAAAGGTTGGAGGCTCCTGGTCTACAGATAACGTAGAAACTATACTTTTTTTTACTGGCACTCCAGGAAGGTAACTAAACATCACAGTGAATTTGTAAGTATGTGCAAGTTTTAAATGCATGAATGTTATGTTTTAGCCTTTTGTATGGACAGCATGTTGCTTTTACAGATTGATGACTAAGTGAGACCTTAAGATCAACCTGTAAGTATCAGAAGTGGCCACCTTCAAGTGCTGAGAAGACAGTAAACCTTTAGAGTAATACAGCAGAGTTGGGAATGATTCCAGTACTATTTTACAAGCAGTGCGAAGTCTGGCTATATGATAGGGTGAGAACCAAAATAAAACAATGTTATTACTTGTTATGTAGAACATTTATGGTAGAACGTTTAAGTTATTAGATGTATTACGGTAGAATGTGGAATGTGAGAGGCGCGTACGTGAGTGAGAATGCAGGAGAGAGCGATTGGAGCGAGTGGTGACAGTTGAGGAGAAGCAGGGTTTAGACGCTACGCACACTGTACCAGTCTGCTTTTATTTATATCTGAAATAAACTTACGAACACCGGACCCTGTGAATTTTGATGTTTACTTAACAAAATTGGCGACAAGTGGAGGACTATAAAAGAAGAGCAGGCTGAGAAGCAGAGTTTCATTATTACGGCAAGAAATTACAAAACAAAGTGGAGGGAGCTGGTAGCGAGTTGTATTGGCAATTGAAATTTGTTCAATACTGAAGGAGAGTTTGGATTACCTACCGCTAGGCGTGTTGACAGTAGGAGAAATCAATTGAGGTGGTTGTGAAGAGCGCAAGCTGATGCGCATTCAGTGGTGAGCGAGGGAGTCGGCGCGTGTTATCACGAGCTCTTCTTTTGACATGTTGTGGACGTCACTTGCTGTGGATCGTTTGTGGGAAAACAAGGCCAACCGTCAATAAGGAAATCGATGTTTGGTTTTGGTGGCCATTTTGGAAGTTTGGGAGCATTTACATGGAAAGAAATCTTCAGTATGGATAGCGATGAGGGGGTAGTGTGAATGGTGATTGGCACACCTTGACAAAAGCGCCTAAACCGAGTTGGAGCATACTTCCTGGAGTCATTTTCAAGCGGTGTTAGGCACACCTTATATTGTTATCACTTGTCTAGTCTTTAAAGTGAATATGTGGTGAAGATATGACGGTGTGGCATTCAGTTGAAGCAACACTGAACAATTCCACATAATAAAATATATAGTACGTTATATAGACAAGTTGGTTTTTTACAAACTTACATTGGGAATAATATCTACCAACATGTGGCAACAAACGTTTGCTCTGTGCCCTAAACAAGCTTTTTGGCCTGCAGGATCGGGACCACTCATGAAGTGGAATGAGTGGAAGAAGTACTTTTTGAATTACATAGAAACTGTGTATTTGGATGGAAAAATGATACCGGAACATAAAACCCGCATTCTGTTACACTCGTTGTACATTTAATCAAATAACAAAAACAAATCTAGGAGGTGGTGATAATAATGCCTTCAGCATGGCATTAATCAATTTAGATAGGCATTTTGCTCTGAGAGTATGCATGGGCATAACCAGGTTCACATTTTTTCAAAGAAAACAACAGAAGTCAGAGTCAACGGATGAGTATGTCAGTGAATTGAGGAAACTTGGTTCAGAATTTGCATTTGGTGTTTTATTGGAGGATCTGATAAGAGATCAAGTACTGAGGCATGCTTTTAATCCAGAAATACAAGAGAGACTATGGATGAATGAGATGCTTGTTTGAATGATGTGCTTGCAATTGTGCGTAAAGCTGAAACATCTAGCAAATGTGCAAGTGCATTAAGATCTGAATTAAGAGAACCGAAGGAGGCTGTGGCGAGAATACAAAATAACAAAGTACATAAGTATGCTGGAAATAAGGAGATAGGAAAAAAAGTGTATGACAAATCAAAAAAGTGCTATAGATGTGGTAGTATTGAACATTTGGCGTTTGCAAAATCTTGTCCTGCCAAGAATGCTAAATGTAGCATGTGTGGAGTGGGACACTATGCAAAGGTATGTAGGAAAAGTTTGAAGTCTATTAAGTGTGTAAGAGACAATGAAGGTATTAGTACTGATAAAGGCAGCAATAGTAGTGAGGATAGTTGCTCAGATTTAAGGATGAAAATTGTACTACATTTTAAGGATAAGTGTTTGGTTATGCAGAACAAGCCTGAATGTTGGATGAAAGTTGGAGGTGTCAGTATTAAAATTTATGCTGATTCTGGTTCACCATAAACCATTATCTATGAGGATATATGGAATACATCTTTTGTGAATAAGGTGGGGTCCAAATTGTATTGATCCTGAAGGATAAGAAGGTGAAAAAAATTGTTATTGTAGGGTGTTGTTGGTTTAAGTTTGAGTTTAAAAACCGTAGTGCTTATGGAAAGTTGTACATTTCAAAAAAAGGTCCATCGGTGCTTGGGTGGAAAGATCAAAAAGAACTACATATCATACTTGATCCAAACAGCAAGGACCAAGTATGAGTCATGGACGATGGAGTTAAGTTAGGTGATGAGATCTTACAGAAGTTTCCTAACGTATTCAAGAAAGGAATTGGAAAGTTGAAAGGTTTTGAACACAAAATTACACTCAAGGTAGGGGCTATTATAAAAATCCATAAAGCTAGAGATGTACCCAGTTCACTGAGAGATGAAGTCACAGCAGAATTGGAAAAACTGATAACTGCAGGAATAATTGAGCAAGTAGAGGCCTCTGAATGGGTCTCGCCAACGGCAGTTGTGCATAAGAGTAATGGAAAGGTACGTTTGTGCATTGATTTGCGCCATGTGAATAACAATATTATTGTAGATCAATTTCCATTACCTAAGATAAGTGAGATGATGTCTACGTTAAAGGGAGCTAAGTATTCCTCAACAATTGACTTGTCTGCAGCATATTACCAGATACCTTTGTCGAGTGACAGTAAGAAGTACACTGCATTTATTACACCACAAGGTTGCTACCAATTCAGAAGGATGCCTTTTGGTTTGGCATCAGCAGCAGCAGTTTTTCAGCGACTTATGCATCGGTTATTTGGGAAACTTAAGGGCACAAAATGTTTTCAAGAAAACATATTTATTTTTGTGAGAATAGAGAACAGCATAATAAAACTTTAGAAGAAGTGTTAAGAATTCTGGATACACATGGGTTGACTATAGAACATACTAAATGCACGTTTGCAAAGAGCTTGGTTACATATTTGGGTCACATAATCAATGGTGATGGAATCTCACCTAAGAAAACACTTATTGATGCTATTAAGTGTGCACCGGCACCAACAAGTAAAGATGAAGTCAGGTCGTTCATTGGTTTGGCGGAGTTTTGTTAAAAATATATTCCAAATTTTGCAACCAGAACATACAATATAAGACAATTACTTAAAAGTAAAAACAAATTTGAATGGTCAGCTGAAGGTGAAATTAATTTTAAGGATGTTAAAGAATGTATTAACAAGTTTTGTTGAAATGTTTTGACCCAGAGGCACATAGCGTTATTACTACAGATGCCAGCAATAAGGATTTGGGAGCAGTTTTGACACAAGTACAGGATGATGGGAAAGACAATGTGGTTGCTTATGCTTCACGCTCCCTATCACCAACAGAAGAAAAATATTCAGTAATAGAAAAGGAAACCTTAGCTTGTGTTTGGGCGACAAATCATTTTAAAGCATTTGTGTGGGGAAAACATTTTACTTTGAGGTGTGATCACAAACCTTTAATGAAGGTGTTAACAGCTGAAGGAACGATAAATACCTCAGGCAGAGTAGCCAGATTAGCAGTTAAACTTCAAGATTATAACTACAGTGTAGAGTATATTCCAGGAAAAAAAAAATTTGATTGCGGATTTTTTGTCGAGAATGCCAAAACAATTGGAAAAGTGTGAGGATTAATTGTGGAATTCAGAAAAAGTGGCATATTTACATGATCAAGGAAAACAGTGTATTTGAGAAGATTCATGGAAAATAGAGTATTCTAAAGATAAGCAACTAACTGTAGTAAAGAATAATTTTGAGAAAGGATGGAAAAAAAGGTAGCGTGGGAGATATAGCCAGACCTTTTTGGGAAGTCAGAAAGGAATTGAGTGTGCATGAGGATTTTTTGTGGAGAGGTGACAGAGTAATTCCTCCTAAAGGAAGGAGAAAATATGTAATGGAATTGTGTCATGAAGGACATTTTGGAATAGTCAGAACCAAGCAAACTGTTAAAGCGTCATTTTGGTGGCTGGGAATGGACAAAGAAATTGAGAATTATGTTCGTGAGTGTGAGATATGCAAAACTGCTGACAAAACATTGGTAACTTTGAAGCCACCTATGGGTGTGTATAGGCTACCTGAAGCACCATGGGAAAGGGTAGCAGTTGATATAATGGGACCAATTGGAATAGAAAATAAGTACATTTTAATGATCATGGATATGTTCTCAGGATGGGCCATTATTAATATTGTGGAGAATGTGGATAACAATGAGATTTTGTTATTCTTAGACAGGATATTTCAGTGTGAACGTATACCTGCATGTTAAGTGACAATGGAGTACAATTCACGTCCCAAAAAGCCAAAGATTATTTTGAAAGGTTAGGAGTTACACATAGAACTACTTCCAATCCAAACAGCAATGGCATGGTTGAACGCTTTAACCGTGTCATAAAGAATACTATACAGTGTGCAGTTCTTAACCATGAAAATTGGGAAAGGTAATTAGGAAAATGGTGTGGGCATAGAGAGTTACTACTTCTGAGGCTACTGGGTATATTCCTTTTGTTTTAATGAGAGGAAGAAATCCTAGAACGAAATACACACCAGGTTGGTTATTCAAAACAAGCATTGTGGAATGGTCAGAGAGTTTTGTAAAAGAGAAACTTGAATCTGTGCAACAAAAAGGAAACAATTGGTATGATAATAAACATGCTACTAAGGAATGTGATATTACTGTTGGACAGTGGGTGCAAGTAAGGAAACCTGGTAAGGTACCCAAAGAAGAAGGCAAATTTTATGAACTATTGGAAGTTGTTGAAATAATGAATAATGCTGTAAAGATGAGTGATGGAAGGGTGTGGAATTTAAAAAGAATTGCTAAGTGTCATGTTCCTCCTGTGGAGAGCAAGCAAATGTGTAACAAGGAATTTGTAATGGATGGTATTCTAGATAGTACTATTGCCAGCAAAGAGGTCATGGCTGATGCACAGTGTAATTCTCAAACTGTTTGTGGGGGGATGAGTGATACTGTAGAAGTTAATAACAGGGATGTACAAGAATGTGATCTTCCTAAGGATATACATGAAGTGCAATCTAAGGATATAAATGATGTAAAGGAATCCAGAAGAAGAAAACCTCCTGTTTGGTTGAAAGATTATATATTGGAAACATTTCCTTTATAATATGTAAAATACAGTTACTATGTTTTAGATTATGGGTACAACATGTATTGTTTAAAAAAAAAAAAAATAATATTAAGGAAAGGGGATGTGTTATGTAGAACAATTATGGTGGAACGTTTAAGTTAGTTATTAAATGTTTTAGGGTAGAATGTGGAATGTGAGAGGTGCGTGCACGAGTGAGAATGCAGGAGAGTGCGATCGGAGCGAGTGGTGACAGTGGAGGAGAAGCATGGTTTAGACGCTACGCACGCTTTTATTTATATTTGAAATAAACTTATGAGCACCGGACCCTGTGAATTTTGATGTTTACTTAACATTACGTATAATACATACCTGAGCACATGGTTCCTCATGCCATCCGTTGTTTGTGCATGTGTTTGTCCCCAATGTTTGTGAATTCCACAAACAGGAAAAATATACACTATTCTGAGACATGCAATCTGTAACAATGGGCAACTGCATGGAATGTCATGGGATAGTGAGCATGTGACTATGCTCTTGTTAGGGTGTGATGGGAGACTTCAGAGGTAAGTAGCCTGGCTTATACACATAAAGGGGGCAGGATGATGTATATGAAAAAGGCTATGGAGACAACCTAAGATTGGAAGAAGGAAATGCAATTTAGACGTATCTATATCAGGCTCCTGTGAAGCTAATGATGTCCTTGTTAATTGTGGGAGGGCTGCGGAAGGAGGGAGCATTGTGGAATATGGATAATATTCTCCAAGTTCATTTAGTTGTCTATTGTATTTATTGCATTTTCGAAGCGAGCTCCCGCTTTATTGTCTACCCTGGTTTGTTATAAAATCATTAAAATAAACTTGAGACAAAAATATATCACATTAGGAGTTAACAGAACTACACGTCCCGCCACAATCCAAAGGAGCCAAAGCTTTAGGATGGGAGTTAACAGAAATAACTAGTTTCCGATGTCTGTGCATTTTTACTCACGTTTCAGGAATAACGACCTGTCGACTGTAGGTTTTGTTTTGAGAAATGTCCCAGGCATGTGTTTTGATGCAGCATTCAAACTACTAAAACAATCTGAAACAGAAGATAAGAAAGATTGCTGAAATAAAAAGGATACAAGGTACAGCATTTTTAAATGAACTCAATTGGAGGGGGTAACACATTAATAGCTCATCAACCATTGCTTTATGATGATAGTGGTCTTCCTGGATAGAAGGGGCTTACCCTGGCTTCCGCTTCACAGCTCCTGGCTCTACTCATATGACCTCTGGCTGTGCGGTCGCAAGGACAGGGTTAGAACGTAATTAGGGTTCTCTAAGGGATCCCCAAATCCTTGTCCCTCCTCTCGCCTCTGACGAACGTCTGAAAGGTCAATGGCGGGACAGACGGCGGGTACCTTTCCTTCCTATGCTAAATCACTATAGCATTGCAGATGGAGAAAAAGAAAACGTCTGCTGAGGGGAGAGTAGGAGACCACACCCAGTACCAGAATGAAGTGCATGGCATCAAGAGGCAAAGGTGGGTTCCTGCATGGCAGACTTCCACTACCTCGACAAATGAACAGAAAATAGGGGGGATGCTGGGACACAACCCGATTGTTGAGGTTCCACCAGTCTCTGACTGCTATCAAGGTCTCTCTCTACTTGTGCAAAAGCAGTAGTAGTAAGGTAAGATTAACTAGAACCACAGGGCACACAAGGTAGCTATGAAGGGCCCTATCTGAGGCTCCTGATGAACATGTTTTTTTTTCTAGCAGCATGAGGCTATACTTCTGCTGTACTGAGCATGTGCATGTATACATGAAGAGATGAGACTATACCTGCACTACACAGCCTACATCAAGCAAAGGACATTATCTGGCAGTCATAGGCAAATGTGACATTAGAGAGCAATGTGGCATACTTGCACATTATGAGAATGCGCTGGACTGTGGTATGAGGCTAAATGTGCATATTATTACGATTCAATTGCCACGTGAGGCTAGACATGAATATGAGATTGCACATGGAGAATTATGAGGCTGCACTGAGCATGTGGAGCTATTCCAAACCATTTGGTACTACACGTGTGCATTATGAGAGTACACTAGGGCCCGTATTTATACTTTTTTTAGCGCCGCATTTGCGTCGTTTTTTGACGCAAAAACGGCGCAAACTTGCAAAATACCATTGTATTTTGTAGGTTTGCGCCGTTAGCCGTCAAAAAGCGGCGCAAATGCGGCGCTAAAAAAAGTATAAATACGGGCCTAGGTATATGAGGCTTTATTTGAACACCGGAAGCTGACATCTGTTCTTATGTTTATAGAAGACAACATAGCATAACACACAATTTTCATAAACAAATATAAAACTACTGTAAGCAAGGTGATTCAAAATGATGTGTAAAAGTGTCTTTAATTTTCTGAAAGCTCATGGTTAACAATATCTGGTAGGTGCAGTTTGCATCTAAAATATAGTGACAGTTCAATAAAGTTCTATAGCTAATCCATTAGACGGATTCACAGGTGTACCATGTACAATAAAAAAAATTCTAGCTTTCGCATCAAGCATTTTTCAATTCTATTAAAGACACAGAGGTGAGGATTATGCTTCTCTTTCCATGCTTTCATTTTTTAGCAGCCAATCAGAAAAACAAAACAAAGACATCACTTCCGTGTCACAGTACTACATGACCACTATAGAGCCTAGCCCCAAATAAACCCCTTAAGTAAATCATGCCTCCTCTTTCTTTGCGTGAGTCCAAATAACAGTAAAAGTCTCAAGAACAAATTCCCAACAGAGGGAAAACTGCGAGCCATACAGGAACTTCAACGGGACCACCGAAGATACAACCAGCGAAGAGACGAGACGGAGATCTCAGATAACAGGAAGGACATCCACTTTGAAGAACAGAAGTCACTTGTCTTCATTGCCTAAGAATAAACAAATAAATCGAGCTATAAACACTGGACCATACCCCTTGACATTTCAATATCATTTCAAAAGGTGAGGGTAAGAAAAGGAACACAACATGAAAATCAAGACATATCAATAACATGTGTGATACAATTTACAAAACACTTTTCCGAGGGAGAGATAATCCTCGCCTCCATGTCCTTAATAGAATTGAAAAATTCTTGACACTTAAGCTCGATTTTTTTTTATTCTATGTCAGGACCAGAGGCTCCGATTATGCTAGTTTAAACTGGTCTAGAATAATAATTGCAACATCTAAAATGGGTTTATAATAAAAAGCCTTAAAGGTAGACTCAGACGACCAGTCAGCTGCTCTTAAAATGTTCTCTAGGTGAGATCTAAAGAAAAAGCTTTAGACGCCAAGGCACCTCTCGCACAATGAGCCCCAAACTGAGTGGTATCACTGTCCCCCTCACTCATAAGCCACCGGATTCATCTAGCCAGGGTGGCTGAAGATACTGGGCGGAAAGGTTTCAGTAAAGAAATTAATAATTGACCACCTATGTCAGAGTGTAATTCGGCTGTACTCACGTTTTAAACATTGTACATCACACAACTTAGAATTATCTGGGAAACTAGGATAAAACTTGGATCTAGTATTACATTTGGTACGGCGAGAAATCTTAAAGGATACTCCTTCAGGGGAAAAAACTCTACCTTATAGATCTAACCCCTTTACATCAGAAACCTGTTTACAAGATACCAACCACAAAAACATAGTAAGTTTAGCAGAGAGCTGATTCCTGGAAAGGTACTTATTAGCTGGCCAGGAGTCCAAGAAACATTAGACAATATTTACATCCCAAAGGGCAGAATAGCACGGTTGAGGAGGGTTATAAAACCAAATTCCCCAAAGAAGTTTACACACAATCGGAAGTTCGCCAATAGATTTACCCTTGATGGGAACATGACCTGCTGAGATGGCCAACCCGTAATTATTAACAGATCTGTAGGCCATACGTGAAGCTGCCAAATGAGACAAGAAATGTAGGATCATGGAGCAATCAGCTGAGTATGGATTAACACACCATTCACCGCACCAAGTGCACCAACGTTTCCAAGCGGATGCGTAACGCTTGTGAGTGCTTGGAGCCCAGGATCTTGCTATGAAATCATGAGGTTTGCGCAAAAGTCCTGGGAAAGACCATAGTTCCCCGAATTTCTCCACACTACCAGGGTCATGGAGTGCATTTGCACTAGAGGATGGGGAAGGTCCATCAGGTCTAGTAACAGGTTCTAACAATGCGGAAGTATAACCGGAGGAGAGCAAGTCATCTCTAGAACTACAGGAAACCAGGCTTGAGCCCTCCAGAGGGGGGGTCACAAGCACCAGCTCTGCTCTCTGACGGCACATTTGAGTCAGAACACTGGGTGGAAAAGGGTATCCTAGGAACTGAGACCAGTCCTGCAGAAATGAATCGGTCGTCTGGGCTTCTGAATCTGAGCACTAACTGAAAAACCAATCCAACTGCCGATTGAGGTGAGACGCAAAGAGGTCTACCGCAAAAGGGCCCCACAGGCGCTGGAGAGAGTAAAATATTCTCAGATGAAGTCTCCAATCGCTGAAGTCTCGAAGGTAACAAGACTACAATCGGCTACTGTATTGCTCTGACCCGCGAGATACTCTGCCGCTACTGAAATCCGATGTTGAAGGCAAAAGTGCTAAAAGTCTTTGGCAATTTCCACCAAGAGGCAAAATCTTGTCTCGCCCAGACTGTTGACATAACGGACTGCTGAAATGTTGTCCATCCGGAGAAGGATGCAACAATTTGACCTCTCCGGAGAGAGACTGTGAATCGCAAAAGAACCCTCCAAGAGTTCCAAGCAATTGATTTGAAGAGCTAGCTCTGCCCTTGAATAACGACCCCCTGTAACTATCAAGCCGCAACGGGCTCTTCAGCCCCAGCAGCTGGCATCAGATTCAATCACGATCTCTGGAGATGAGCCAAAGATCATTCTCCCATTCGAAGCATCCATATGATTTAGCCACCACTGGATCTCAGTCCTGGCCTCAGATGAGAGGGGAACAAGGGCAGAATAGCTGAGGCCCTTTTGTAGATGGGAGAACTTCAGAATTTGAAAGGCCCAATAATGGAGGGGGTCCCGGAAATATAGCCTGAATAGACGAGGAAAGGAGGCCCACCATCCATGCTAGGCATCTCAAAGATAGCATCTGTTTGGACAACATCGTCCTCAACTCCTTCTTTATGCTGCGGACCTTGGAAGGAGGAAGGATAACGTGGAAGCCCAGAAACTCCAGCGTCTAGGAAGGAACCAGGATGGATTTCTGACTGTTGATGATGAAACCCAAGTCCTGAAGAAGAGATATCGCCCACTCTAGATTGGTCAATACAAGAAGAGGGCACTGAGACATGATGATAAGGTCGTCGAGATATATGATCAGACATACCCCTTTGGCGCAAAGGTGTACCGCAATTGGGTGCATCCCCTTTCGTGAAGCCCCAAGGCACCAAAGTCAGGCCAAAAGGAAGCACCTTGTATTCAAAACAACGGCCCTGCCATAGGAACTGAAGAAATCTCAAATAAGGAGAAAAAATAGGAATGGTCAAATAAGCATCCTTTAAGTCAATGCGGACCATCCAATCTTTTTCTCTTAAGATGTCCCTTAGCAAGTGAATGCCCTCCATCTTGAAACGGTGGTAAATGATCCAGCCATTGAAATGCTTTAGATTTAGGACCAACAGGGAACCGCTGCCCTTCTTTTCTACAAGAAAAATGGGACTGAAGAAACCGTGAGGGTGGGGCAAGGAGTCCACTATGGCCCCTTTGGCAAGGAGAGCTGCAACTTCCAAGTAGATTAACTCCAGATCTTATAGGGAAAAAAACATTTCCAGAGAAAATACCCTCTGAACTGGGGAATCGTAAAATTGTAGTTTGAAACTCTGGATAGAATCCAGGACCCAGGGATCCTGGGTGAGCTTTTGCCAACTGAGAACAAATAAATCTGTCCTGCCTCCCAGAATCACTTCTGAAACAGAAATAAGTCTCACCTATAGGGTGGAACTCCTGATAGGAGGTGTAGGATCCCTTAGATTTCCCTCTCCGGAATCAGTTGTGACCTCCACAGGACCTTATGGGGGTAGAAGGTGTAGGTGGAGTCCTGGTATCCTCTGGGATGTTGGTAGGAGCCACGTGGAGGGCCTTGACAGTAATTGCGGCCGAAGACTCGCCCTCTGTAGCATCCAGCCCTGTTAAAAAGGGGGCAAAGAATCTTTTTTTATAGATCCCTGCACCTTGTCTAGGATGGCATAAGTGGAGGCAAACTTGGAAAGTTCTTTGAGGTAAGGAGATCCAAAAAGCAGACCCTGAGCCAATGGGCCTGATTCAGAAGAGGCCAGATCCGTCAGCTTGTGATCCATCTTGATTAGAATGAAGCACTACCTCTCACTAGAGATGGTGCAGTTTGCGTTTTCCAAAAAGCATAATGCTTTCTGGGCCCAACAAACCAAAATGTCCGGGTTAACAGGGACATCTGATTCCTTAGCTTGAAAACCCAGTTCCAGGATCTTAGTAAGAAGACCAGAGTCATCCAGGAGTTTATCCTGACAACCTCGCCAGGCACAATCAATGCCCTTTTTAGGATCCTTGGAGCATTTTTTGAGATAGGTTACTAAGGAGGGGTCTATCTCTGGTGTTTCAGTGACTTTTGAGGGGAACTCAGGTCTGGGACATTCCGACTTCAGCCAAGATCGGACATCCTTGTCGAAACTATGGCAAATGTGTGCCTGAATGTACTCGGCCACCTCTGAAGACAGAATCCAGGAGGAAGATCTAAGATGGATGATATTTTCTGGTTCAAAAGTGAGTCCTTTCAGGGGCTGAGAAGGCACTTGTGCATGCCGTGATTTGGCCTTTCGCTTACGTGGAAGGGAATCAGTGCCCTTTTCCGGAGTTTGGGAAGAAGCAGAGGAATCAGAATCCTCATTACTCTCATCTCTTGGATGAAGGGATTGTGATGATGAATAATCATGATCCATAGACATTTCATAAATTGTTCAAAGTCAGCTTGATGAGGATTTGCATTGGAGACTGAGCTGGTATCTTGTGAAAAGGGCAGCTCTTCCTGGCTGCGAGAATGGGGCATCTAGCCCTGCTGCTCTGCAAAACCCAATAAGTGATGTTTAACTTAGGCCATTGACAGTGTGTCTAAAATCAGCAACAAGGGCATAGTCATGGTCTTGCTCAAACAACCCCGCAGGATCATCATAAAAAGTACCTTCCCTAGAGTCTCCTTCATAACCAGCCATGGTGAACAATAGCAGGTCACAAAAAGTGAGAATTTAAATGGCAGACAATCTGCCAATAATAACTTCCAATGAAGTGGGGATGGGTTGCTGACAGTCTTCAAAGCAGGCTTACAGTGTTCAGGAAAAACCCAAGCCAGAAGTAAAGTGTGGAGGGAGGCCTGCTCAAAATTAAAGGAAACACAGAAAAATATCCACCAACAAAGTGGTAATTCAGTAAGGCAGAGCCCAATTATAATTATTAAAGCCCAACAGCATGACTGAGTGGCGTAGAATGGAGAGCCAGGGAAATCCTTGCAGAGACTGAATACACACGTCTCTCGCCTGTTCTGAACCCTCAGGGAACAAGGCTAAATGGAGTCAGCCAAGTCGCCCATGCGCGCGTCCCGAAAACACCAAAATAGAAAGAGGACAACGTGTCAAGCATAACGCACTGCCCTCGCTCTCCTCACTCCACCAATGAGCTATGCGAGGGTTAAGAAAGCCCTCACTGAGAGGATAAATGCTCCCATACTGAAGCGACACACCGAACAAATCGTAAGCATGCGATTGAAGCACGTCAATAACAATGAAACAATGATAAAGTCAGCGGAACGCGTGGTGTGGGCGCGCAATATATTTAAAGATGCCCGTACAGCAGCACGCACTCCGCGATCATTTGTAATATGAAATAAACAATGGCACTTAACTGGCAGCGAAGCAGCAAAGAAAGAGGAGGCGTGATTTACTTGAGGGGTTTATATAGGGCTAGGCTCTATGGTGGTCATGTGGTACTGTGTCACGGAAAGTGATGTCTTTGTTTTGTTTTGTTTTTCTAATTGGCTGCTAAAAAATCAAAGCATGGAAAGAGAAGCATATTCGGAGCCTCCGGTCATGACACAGAATCTGTCTACATTGTAAAGATACGTTCTCAATGTATGACCAGCAAAAAGATGTTTTAATTCCAAAGCAACTTTTTCAAGGCTGCACCTGGAATTAAAGGTTGTGCTACCCATGCATAAAGACAGAGGCGGCTCCCAGGCTGTATTGCAACATAGGATATCGTATATGGAGGATGACAAGAGAGATAACAAGCCCTCCCGACTGCGGAACACGGGTACATTTTCACTTAGGTAAATAACGCACCCAAGGGCAACTGCAGTTGCTAACTTTGTCCTCCCCAAGACCATTTCACCCACTGGAGAAACTCCTAACCCTGCACTCCCAACAATATTGAGGGTTTATTTCCACACTGAACCCCCACTCACGGCACACGGATTGACTCCTGCCCTTCACAGATTTAAATTTCAGATTGCAGTTTTGTGGGTGTTCACCTACTTAGGTAGGTCCACAATATGCCCCTAGGAGCAAATCTGCTCACACGAAATATGACGACATACCAGTTTAATACTACTTGTGAGCAAATCCGTTTACACCTTTAAATTCACCAGTTGTGAATACACAACATGACTTTATACTTTCACATTGTGGTATATGTGCCTACTACAGGGCCTGGTGTACAAAATACTAGTTGCAAAATACTTTTTGGAAATTGTGATCAGTATTTGTACGACATGTTGAATTTTGCGAACCAACCAATTTTGTAGCATCAATTCACAAGCCAGCAGCAAACTAACCTACCTCATTAACTTTAACGAGGTAGGTTGCAAAATTACAACTGACTTCAATTGGATGCTATCACAGTGATGGTGCTCTGCATGGCTTGGCAAACCGCCATGTCTTTGATCACATTTAAATAAAGTAAACTTTTTTTAAGGCAGACTGTTTACCTTTAAAAAAAAATGTTTTAGAGTTAACAGTGGACCCTAGGATCACTTCATACTCACCAACACACTTTTTTGCGAAATTCACAAAGGGGGAGTGGTTCCATGGGAACCACTTCTCTTTTCGAATAGCTTACTTTTTCCAACTTGGGAATTTGTAAATTTTCCATGTTATGCAACCAGGTTTCAGTCACACATTATTTATACATCCTCTAAAGAATTGTTATGGGTAGGGGATGCCTATAACACACTCCTTCCAAACAGCGATTCCATATGGATTGGCAAATATGTTTTAAGAAATGGTAATAGTTTGCCAACTTACTTGTGCATTCAAACAAAAAAGTGTACGACTGCAAACAGTCAAATCTCGGTTTGCATCTGTAAATACACTTTGAACATTAGGCCCCAAGTTTCGTTTTGCAAATGCACAGTCAAAACCAATCTCCAAGAGCACTGAGTTAGCAGGCAATACGTATTATAAGAAATGACCTTTATCTGGGGATAAAGACTCTTCCTTGTGGGCGCCAACTGGATTACCCTTTGGTCTGATCACCTTGCTATCAACTTCGATTTAAAATTGAGTTTACAAAACAGGAAGCCCTGAAAATATGATAAGCTCACACCTTCACCTTAGAGAGAATATTTTCAGTTAACCGCTTCAGGAACACCCCTGTAAACTAGCTGTACTACTTGCCTGTTTGGCTTCAAAGTTCAAATAGGGCGATTATTAACACATTGTAGTTACGAAGTAAGTAGAAGCAAACAAGATGACTGAAAACTGCTAAGTAGTTGATTAAAGCAATTACAGAAAAATATTAAACTGTTTACAAAAAAACGCTAGGTTCTGATATTCTCTACCATTGTTAAACAGAATGTTCAGACAAAATAATTGCATGTGTTGTGTTTGTTGGGAACGCATCTGATCCAGCAGTAACAAACAGTTTTGAGAGGGATGAAGCCTCAAGAAACCCACAGAGGCAATGCTGGTAAAGTACCTCAGATGAACCGAATCCTGAATTTGACTTCTTCTGAATGCCAACATGGTTAGTTTAATTGGATCCTATAAAGCCAACATTTTGCCATGTTTGGTCAGGATCCTATGCATGTTTGAACGGTCGAATATCTTTTGTACCTTTTCCCACCTGATCAACCTTTCTTTGAAAACGTGATATAATGGAAGGCTGGGTTTGCTCAGGCATGGATACGGTATATCATGTTTTGTGTCCATGGAATTTCTCATGGAAGTCCACAATCAAATGTGAGGGACACTTATTCTTGTTTATTACTCTTTTAGGCATATTTTGATAACGCTGAGCATGGGCTTCTGTAAACTAAAATTATGTCATATAGCATTTCACCTAGATTATTGTTTCTGGTACAGAAACACAATATAGGTAATTGGGTGCAGAATTAACTGAATTTCTAAAGTCAATATTCAAGAAATTTAAGCCTCAAAGTAGTCTGGAATTTAGGGTGCGTAATGGCTCCCGGGTTTTTTTTTGTTGTTGTTCTTTGCTGCACACTCTAAGGCCCTTGCTCCTAAAAAGTGTGCTCCTCCAAAAGGTTTAACAACTACAATGCATATCTTCCTCTATGTTTATGACCTCGTAGTTGTAGGTAGTGCACCCATTGGGCCTTAAAAGCAGTTGGATATTGCAAAATCACTGCCTTGAAAAACAAAACTAATAAGACACAGGTCATTTGGTGAGAAGGAGTGGCAAGGAGAAAAATTACCTTAATGTCAGCTGCTTTGTGTTGGGGCACAGATCAGGTGAAAATTGTGATTAAGTACCAATATTTGAGTGTAATTTTCTCTCAAGATTTAAAACTGAAGTGGACACCAATATAATGATGGCAACTCGTGAACTTTCCATATGTAACCATCTTTAGGGCAGACTGTCTGCTTCCCATTGGATAAACCCCTTTACAGGCATAGCCTGCCTCTGGTTTTACGGATTTATCAATTCCTGAACCACAACTTTAAGCTGCATTATCTCAAGGAGAAATGTATGAAGCATGCCTTATGATGTTTTAGGTTTTAGAAATGTATGCTTTATCAACTCTGAGCTAATGATCACAGGACTGTGTGACTGGTTCGTTCTCAGTTCCTAAAAACAATGATCAATCAATCTAGAGTATCCTCTGGTGGGCTTGTGTCAAACGTAGTAGATAGGGGGCTAAGGAATTTTGCCCACCAGCCATTCAACCTGCTAATAAACCAGGAAAACAAAATCATACAATGCATTAGTTGAAAAGTGGTATGAGGTATATGAGGAGGAAAGGGTTCCCTTCCCTGCTGAAATATCAATGTTGTAAGCTGGAAATAAATGAACATTTGTTGTTTGTACTTAATCCCGAAATGAGGCACTCTTTATTGAAAATCAGATTAGGCCTTGCTCTAAGGTGGCGTTTCTCAGTTTTTTGTTTGTATGACATGGATAAAGGATTAATTATTACACTTGTTGCTAATTTTACCCCTCTGCCTTGCTGAGAGAAAAGCCCTATTGGTAAAATACACTTGCATCCAGGTGCATCTCACAGCAAAGGCAGCTTTTGTACTAATTTAATATCCTCAATGATTGCATTAGTTGCAGCTAAACAGTGCACACAATTGTATTGTGAGGTCAATAGCTTAAAGCACGATTTGCTTTCTACAAGTGATTAACTTGCTTGAGTTTTTGTTTTGAGGGTCCAAAAAACCTCACAGCCACTGATAATCTAGAGAAAAAACACCTCTTGTCAGCCCCAAAATACATGGCATCAGTTAGACGTGGCTTGCGCTGCCAGTGCATCACTTTTTTTGACACACCGGCGGTGCAGGCTGCTGGGCCATAGCTACAAGCCCACGCAAAGCCACTTTGCGTGACTTTACATGGCTTTGTAGATATGGCCCTCTTTCATGCATTACTCTGCGTGAAAGGGGTGTTTCATGGGTGTTGCTGTGGGTGTTCCCACGCAACACCATGGACTCTGAAGCATTCCCATATTTACAAGACTCTGTAAACCTGGGAATGCATCAGTTTCCTATGCCACCCAAGGGGTGGCGTAAGGATGGTGCAACAGGGAGAAATAACAAATTTTTTCCCCATTTATTCCTCTTTCTATGTGTGCTGCATTCTGCAGCACACAGAGAAAGACGAAAACGCCTCTTCTGATTGTTTATGTGCAGGAAGATGTCCCTTCCTGCACAAAAACAATCATCTCTGCAACACAGGTATCCTTGCACCGTGGTGCAAGGGTGCCTGCATTGGCAAATGGCAGCAGTTTGTGCACCAGTGCAGGAGACAAGGGCAGGAATGCGCTGTATACTGCAGATACAGCGCTTTCCTGCCCTTTGGTTTTTGATGGAGGGCGGTGCAGCATAAAGGCTTCTGACCCTTCCCTGCACCAAAACTTTGTAAATGAGGCCCTCAAATCAGTATAGCATAGTACGATATTCAGATTTCCACACTAATTCTACTGAGCAGTCTTCTTTTAAAGCGTTTTGTATCTGCCATCACATACCACAAAGTCGTCAGTGCATTGCAAATGAAACGTAAAATAGATATCTGTGGTCAATACCACATCTGGTACAATTTAACAGTCCTGGCAAGTTCCCCAAAGATTTTATGTAGCTGGAGCAGTTCACAATTAGGTGTAAAACAACAGGTCTTTTACGCTAGGAGAGAGGAGAGGAAAACAGTGGGAAGTCAATTGAGAGTAATGAGGGACAGTGGGTACTAGAACAAGGAAAGGGGGACAAGGGGCAAGACGAGCACAGGAAGAGAGACCAGGAAAGTGGCAAAAAAAAACAAAAAAAAAACTATCTCATAAAAGTGGTATCCAAAAAGTCCTCTCCTAAATTCATTCTACGACCTCCTGTAACTACAGCCAGTTTTCTCTTCATTTCCTCTCTTGATGAGGTGATGATCCACTTTTAAGACCAAATCTAATGAAGCTTGATACTGGGTATGTTATTTATGCCAATGCATCTTTTTATTTGTTTTTCAGTCCTTGTCCTTGGCTCGGTGTGGGGTGGTGCCTCCCTATGTTTTGCACGCCGGCACAGCAGGGATATTTCTGGTCCTGATCGGATCACTTGAATGTTTAAAGATTTAGTAATACTGTTGCACTATCAATTTTCCCCTGACAAAGAGCCATACTGGATGCTAAATACAATGACAAATATAAATGGTCTATGTAAATATAAAATGAGGAAATTGCAAAGTCTTTAATAAAAGAAGCAACAGTATAATGAATGACAAGAATTTTTTTTATGATCACACAAACATTATAAAATGATGATGCTTTAAAAAGAATCTTCATTGTAATATGTGATTACTCAAGAATACTTTATGCAGCAATTTTGATTCCTGAATAACATAAATATAATGAAGTATCATGCATGTTTAAAGTAGTGCACAAGAGACTCTGTTTCAAGGTAGCTTGTACTGTATAAATGCTGCATCCATTGTCCAAGGATACTCAATTGTAGCACTCCATATTGAATATCATGGATGTTTAAGAGAGGTTCAACACATGGAGTGAATCCCTATTGTTGAAACAGCCCAAATTATATTTCAGTCCCACAGCATTCCGACAATGATGTTCTGGTACCATACCTTCATGGCAATTCCTGGTTCTTGTGCAGAAATGTATCAGGTGCATAGGGCCAGGGCACATGATTGGGTTGGTAGGGACATATATTTACGGACGTGGAACTGTAAACTAGAAATAATGTAGGGCCAGATGTACATAGCTTAATGTTTGCGATTTCCTAATAGCACATTTTTGCAATTTGCTATCAGGAAACAGCTATGTACAACAGTGTGATTGTCATGAAACATTTTTTTTAACAAGAGACCTACTGAATTTCTTTCCCATACTGAGATGCTCTTGGAAATGATCCGGCTAGTATTGGATAATAATGTTTTTCTGTTTGAGGGTAAATGGTACCACCAGATATGTGGAACCGCGATGGGTTCCCGATTCACTACATCTTATGCCAATCTCTTTATGGATTGGCTTGAGAGGAAGTGGGTCTGGGGCCCTAATGGTCTAGAATGGGTACAATACATCCATGACTCGTGGTGATATACTGATGACGTCCTGATTGTTTGGACAGGGACCGTGAATGATTTACATGCATTTACAACATATTTGATGTAATATGTCCTTCACTGTTAATTGTGCCTCATAAAGATCCAGTGCCATGATGTAGAATTATATGTGTTTGGATCAAAACTAGGAAGTTGCGTGTACCATAAAGAAACTTCTTGCAATGCGGTCTTGTGTGCAACCACTGCCCACCCCAGACACCAGATATGAGCTATTTCATATGGGGAGATGACTAGGGCAAGGAGGAATTGTAGTTCAGAAAAGAATTTCTGAGAAAACTCAATGGACATTAAACAGAGATTTCTTATCAGAGGTTATCACACAGGCACTGTTGGAAAAGCGTATAAGAAAGGCCTCAGATTGGATAGAGATGCAACACTCATAGATGGTAACACCACAACCAAGAGATTTCCAGATGAGATTAGGTTGATATCCACATTTGGTAGAAATACCAAAGAGGTGAGCAAAGGTCTTAATAGACATTGGAACCTTTTACGGTAGGATACAAAGATGGAACCTTACATCACAAAACATGCCAATATCACACTCTATAAAGGTAGGCCCATATAATTAGTTCAAGTTACCCTAGTAACATGCCACAAGACAATTGGCTCCAATTAAGGGGCAAGAGCTTCTATAAATTTGGTGCATGTACCAGTTGTAGGATTACCAGAGAGCTAACAACATTTACATATAATAATAGTCCACTATACCATATAAGAGAGAATATCGGTTGCACATCATGTTATGTGGTATGTGTCCTGATCTGCGGATGTGACAAGATATATGTCGGTAGCACCATCAGAACTGTTAGAGAGAAAACTGCAGAACATTTTAGAGTGGTCAAACAAGGAGATAAAAGAAATCCATTTGCTCTTCAAACTCAAACATGTGCAAAACAAGTTCATAAGAACTTTCAGTATCACAGGATAGATATTGTCCAACCACACAAAAGAGGTGGCAACCGAGAATTACAATTACAATGACGTAAGGCATTATGGATAATGAGACTTAAAGGTGTAGAGAAAGTTCTGAATGTTGACCACAAACTACATTATTTTTTGGGTGATTGAGTTAATACGTATGAAAAGATTGATGTAAATAGGTATATATACTGCTTTGGGAGATACGTTTTATCCTAAAGTTTAGACCAGGGATTGTGAATAGACCCAGCTTTATTGCAGATACACTACTGGTTGCAACCATCATTTTATACTGATCATACATAAACCTACACATATACAGTGAGGATAATGTAATATAGACACTGTTTGGTTTACTGGACATACATTACTAAGCACTCCTACACACATAAAATATTATACTGACTAATAGACATATGATAAGACAATAACTAGCAATGTATGAGATTGGGTTATCTGTATTGATATGAAGCATAAGGTTGGTTATTAATAATGATAATGTATAGTGTGTGAACAATGGGGGTATGAATTGTCTATACAATGCTATAATATTTATATAGAGAATACATAATTCCTAATGTGGTCTTCGGGAGCCTACACTCTTTATACTCTATTTTAGTAATCACCCCTTTACCTCTTAACAGATTGCACCCTGTCTATTTCTTAGGTGTATTCTCTCTTTCAAATTGCTGTTAATGCCTTCCTCTCCGCATTTAGGGCCGGATTCACAAAGGTAAACTTAGGCCAAAAGTCTAAGGTTACACCAAAGTCTAAATTTGGAGCTAAAGTCAAACTTTACTTGTAGTAAAGTTAGATTTTTGGTCTAAGTTTAAACTTTTGGTGTAAATTTAGACTAAAGGTCTAAACTTCGACTAAAAGTCTAACGTTACTCATAGTAAACTTAGACTTTTGGTGTAAGTGTAGACCAAAAGTCTAACTTTACTACAAGTAAAGTTAGATTTTAGGTCTAAACTTAGACTTTTGTTGTAAACTCTGACTTTTCGATTAAGTTTACTTTTGTAAATCCGGCCCCAATACTGTAAGCCAGTACAACAAAGTTAGAATGGCTGACAGTGAGAGACCATACACAGCTACTTAGCAGCCACCTATCCATAATGTGATGCAAGAGGACATATTATATCACATTCAGTTTCTATACTGATACTTGCTTGATACTCTATATCACCTATTGGTAGTTTCATATTGAGCGCCACTGAGGACTAGCTGCACGTACCGGACGTGACTTTGAAAATTTTCTGGATGTTTAAGATTGTGCAAGTGTACAATTATTTAGTCCTACTATTATTTTACACATGGCTGAATGATTGCTTTGTTTATATGCATAGTCCGACTACTATGTTACTTATGGCTGAATGCTAGCTTTGTTTCGTCCTATTTTGATGTTACTCGGCATGAGGCCTCCTATGATATAATAGGTAACTCCAAGCTGGCGCTGGAGTACCAAGCTACTTTTGGCAAGACACTGCGCAAATCGGGAGCACTGTCCCAGGTATGAGACTGATGCTAGAGAATACTTTTTAACCTAGAGGTTTATCGTAATGGGGGGCTATGTATTAGAAATTAAGTAAGTCTGGTCCTATAATATGTTAAAGTTGTAGTGAGTGCACATGAGTTACTGAGATAGTGTGATGCACTTATTTATTGAAATGTACCCATTTGATAGTATTGCAAACATGTACTTGGAGATGCCGTGATTTTTAGGCATGTGTTATAATGTGTGGTCACAAAAAAGATATTGTTTCTAAATGAACTACGTTAGAAGCACAACATCGTTGGTCACTTGGGCCGGCAGTTTCTGCAATACGCTGGCATGTTTTATATAGCGCCCTGCAAGTTTATTTACACGCAAGTGCGGTTTACAACCATGAAAGATAAGGACATTAGACAAGTTACCAACTATTGGAGAATCAGGGGTCCACAATAGAGACATGGACCAGTTGGCAGGTGACATAATACAGACAGATGTGGTACAACATGTTACAAGAACACATATGATGTTACTGTATATGACTATGTCAAACGGGTATATAAGACATGGGCTGATGGTGTTGTTTTGACTTTACTGGTTTGAATAGGTACAACATGATATACTCCATATGAAGAAAAATATGTAACACACCAAAAACTTACAAGAGTTGGTAAGACATAATTATTTGTGTTTTTGGCACATTTGGAGATATGATCTGTAGGAAGCTGGCTCTGTATATACTATATCAAAATAAGATATAATGTGCACAGAGTCCAGGGGTTCCACAGAGGCTTGACAGAGGCAGTAATAGATAATACTAATGCTCTTTTTGTGGTAGTGTGGTGGAGCAGTTAGGCTTATCAGAGGGCAGTGTTAAGCATTTGTTGTACCCACACAGACAATAAGAGAAACACACACTCAATGACTTAACTCCAGACCAATAGGATTTTTAAATAGAAAACTATTCTTTCTTAATTTATTTCTAGAACTACAAGATGCAACTAGCAGGTAAGTACATTAAGTGAAAGGTACTTTGCATAGTTATATTAAGGACTTTGAATGGAATCAATAATGTACATAGTTTTTCTTAAAATGGCAAAAAGCTATTTTAAAAGTGGACACTGCAATTTTCAACAGTTCTTTGGGGAAGAAAGTACAGTACAGTTTTGGAGGTAAGTAATCGGCTTACAGGTTAATTCTCCGGGGCATAGGTAGCCCACCGTAGGGGGTTCAAGTTCACCCCAAACACCCAGCAACATATGACCAGTTAGGTGCAGAGGTCAAACAGAAGCCAAAATAACGTGGGCCCCTATGGAGACAGGGGGGTACTCCAGTTCCGGTCTGCTTGCAGGTAAGTACCAGTGTTGTCAGAGGGCAGAACAGTGGGTTTAGAGGAGCACTGGGGGGCCCCAAGTAGGCACCAAACACGCACCCTCAGCGACACGGACGCGGCCAGGTGCAGGGTGCAAACAGGGCGTCGAGTTCCCAATGGAACTCAATGGGTGGGCCTGGGGGAGGGTCACTTAGGCGCTGCAGGCAAGGCACGGGGGACTTCTCGGGCAAGCCACTGACTGCATAGGGTGGAGGGCCACCTGCTGGTCACTGCTGCACCTGTGGTCGGTTTCTCTTAAGTCTGCGGGCTGTGGGTGCAGTGTTTCTCCAGGCATCAGAAATCTTTGTACCAGGCAGTCACGTTCAGGGGGGTCCTTGGGATTCCCTCTGCAGGCATCGTTGTGGAGGGGTGGAGAGGTCAGCCCAGGATGGACACTTGGTTGGAATCGCCTGGGGGTCCTTGCTGGATAGTTGGGCCACCTGGGCACGGGCCGTGGGGTACAGAGTGGTTTTGGACTCACGCTTCTGGAGTGAGATGGGAGTCCCTTGGAAGGAGTTTCCTTGTGTGACAGGTCTGTTGTCCACGGGATTTTCTTGGTCCTCGATGATGCAGGCAGTCCCCTGGAGGCTTTTTAGGGGTCGCTGGTCCTGTAGAATGCGTCGCTTTTCTTTTGCAGGGTCTTTGAAGCAGGAGACGGTCCGGTAGGGCTGGGACCGAGTCAGTTGTTGTCTCCGTTTCTTCTTTGTCGGGTTTTCAGCTCAACAGTCCTTCTTTTCTAGAGGTCGTCAGGAATCTGACTAGCTTGGTTCAGGGAGCCCTTAAATTCTAAATTTAGGGTGTGTTAGGGTCAGGGGCAGTAGCCAATGGTTACTGTCCCCGAGGGTGGCTACACCCTCCTTGTGCCCACTCCCTTTGGGGAGAGGGGCACATTCCTATCCCTATTAGTCCTAATCCTCCAAAGCAAGATGGAAGATTTCTCAAGGAGGGGGTCACTTCAACTCTGGACACCTTAGGGGTGGTCCTGGCTAAGGGGGTGACTACTCCTTGTTTTTCCTAATTATCCATCTGGGCTTGCCGCCAAAAGTTGGGGCTTGTCCGGAGGGCAGGCATCTCCACTAATTGGAGTGCCCTGGGGTACTGTAACACAAGGCCTGAGCCTTTGAGGCTCACCACCAGGTGTTACAGCTCATGCAGGGGTAGGTGTGAAGCACCTCCGCCCATTACAGGCTTTGTTTCTGACCACAGAGTGCACAAAGACACTCACCCCATAGGGTCAGAAATTTGTCTCTCAGTGGCAGGCTCTGACAGACCAGTCAGTCCTTCACTGAAGAACTGGGTAAAATACAGGGGGCAACTCTTAGATGCCCTCTGTGTGCATTTTTTTATAAATCCAACACTGGCATCAGTGTGGGTTTATTTTACTGAGAAGTTTGATACCAAACTTCCCAGTATTCAGTGTGCCATTATGGAACTGTGGAGTTTGTTTTGACAAACTCCCAGACCATATACTTAATATGGCCACACTGCACTTACAATGTCTAAGAATGGATTTAGACACTGTAGGGGCATATTGCTCATGCAGCTATGCCCTCACCTGTGGTATAGTGCACCCTGCCTTTGGGCTGTAAGGCCTGCTAGAGGGGTGACTTACCTATGCCAAAGGCAGTGTTTTGTGGTCATGGGACCCTGTGGGGGATGTTATGTCGAGTTTGCCTTTTTCTCCCACCAACACACACAATCTGCAATGGTAGTATGCATATGTTAAGTGAGGGGTCCCTTAGGGTGGCACAACACCTGCTGCAGCCCTTAGGGACAATCCCTGGTCACAAGGCCCTTGGTACTACTAGTACCTTTTACAAGGGACTTATCTGTGTGCCAGAGGTGTGTCAATTTGGAAACAATGGTACATTTTTAGAGAAAGAACACTTGTGATTGGGTCTGGTTAGGAGGATTCCAGCACACTCTCAGTCAAGTTAGCATCAATATCAGGCAAAACGTGTGTGTGTGGGGGGGGGGGGGGGTACTGCAACATGGAGCAATTGTCCTACATGACCCCTTAATAGATTCAATGCATACTATTTTGATTCTTAGGAAATTCACATCATAAGGTAAATAATGTGATACCAATACAGGATTTAAGAGATCAAGACTTTTAGCTATATAGGTGGACTGTTTTTTAGGAACTGAAACACTATTAACATGCATGAAGAGATGTGACTATTGGTTTCCACATTGGTGACCGCTTTAGCTATTCTTACACGGGTATTTCATAAACGGATTCCTTTTCTCTATGTAACAATCACCAATCTCTTTCACTATCCCCCTAAACAAGCAGGAACAGTTTGACTTCACTTAGGTGATGGAACAGTTTATTTAAGGAGAATTCCATCCTAAAAATCATACATATCTATAATTCTGTTATAGCCCTGAAGAAGTCAGCTGTCACTCCTGCAGCACAGATGAAACATGAGTTGACAAGGGCAATGGTGCTTTGTTTGGATGTAAATAAAGTACAAATAAATACCAGGCACCCAGTGTGGCCTTCCTTTCGAGTGCTCAGATTTTCTGTAAAATTGTGAAGATTTCTCTGTCTAAGGAAGACAAGGTGGCTCTTCCTCTCTCCTAGAGAACAGGACTTTTATGACCAGACTTTCAGATAATTTCACTACAAAAGGGAGTGCATCATCATTTCCAGCCACCTTCATTGATGAACTTGACATATTTAGGCAATCTTTAATACCCCTCTCCTACCTAATTAACCTCTCAACTGCTGGTTATGTTTGTCAAATAGAACCCTTGCCCTTTTGCCTGCCATCCTTCCTTGAACTTCTCTTAGTCTCTCTTATTTCCCATATCTTACCTTGAGTGATGGATTGAGCTTTCACTGCCTTTGGGTGCTACACCAGAGACCCTCTAATGAGGTGTTTGTGGATTACTTTAGGTTACACCTCCGCCACCTCAGTGGCACAATATAGACTCTTAGATGTAAGGTATGTACCATAATTGCTTAAAAACTAGTGTATAGTGTGAAGTATTCCTCTTACAGTTCTGGATGAAAGTGACTGAGCATTTCTTGTGGCTGCCTGTAAACACAGCACTTGCATGGGTTGTTCCTTTGTCGCTCCTGTGTTGCATTACTGTGGCTTTGTTTCTCTTGTGCATGACTGTGTGTTACTCATAATAACTCCCGAAAGGATCCACAACATTTACCATGTTTAACCTCCTTTCATTCACCTTTGGCTCCAGGGGGAAAATAGAGAGCATCTGACTTGACAGCAGAGGTGGCCACCGCAAATCGCTAGAGAAGTGGCAGGCAGGGAGGGTGGGGTCTGGGACGGGGAAAGTAAAAATAAAAAAAACAACTTTCCTGTGCTGCTGCCACCAACGCTGGCCACCTCGCTCCTCTTCTCTCCTGATGGTGCCCCAGCAGTCTCTGGGACACCAGCATAGGCTCCCCACCCATCCGGGGCACTGCTCTCATGCTATACCTAACATGAGAGCAGCACCAGGATTGGTCTGAGCGGCTTGGACTGCAGCTCAGACAGTGGATTGGAGTCTGTGCAGTTTCTGCAACCCAGCTGTGTTACAATTTGGCAATCGATGGATAAAAAAATACATGAATAACCAAAAAGTCATGTAACATTCAGTCTTTTTCTCAGACAGGAAAGTAGGGCCCAGCTACTAAACGTGATTAGTACCTGCAAGATCGCGGCTCCCTCTGCAGCCCTGGTATTAGCAAGCAAAAATCAAGGTGTCAAGGACTGTTCACAATAGCTGCTCCAGTCTCTTGTGTTTGGTGCCGGATGAAAGTGCCATGGGACCGCTTCACACAGTAATATGTGTGAAACAAATGGAAGGAAGATTTTAGAAATGATACTGATCTAGGGGGAGTAGAGGTGTTTTTGTATAATAGGGTCAAACTTGATACTGCCAAGGAACTCCCGAGTTCACTACGGAACCCAATTTATTTATTTTATAAGAGGTGGCTATGAATTGCTCTGGAAGGGGAAATATTACATCAATATTGTATAGTAATCAAATTAATAGCCATACTGGGACAGATGTGCACAACACGGGTAAATGGTAGAAGGCGGCCTCTGCTGCCTTATCTGAGGAAATCTGTGTTTATTAAGGCCAACAGACCAGTTGGAGAATGCAGACTCTAATCATATTGCATGGCAATGTCATACATTTTGACATCAGTGGAGTGATGTTGGAGGGGCATGATTAGTAGGATTGTGAGAGAAAGGGTCCCCTGTATCCACTGGTGAAGATTGCTGGCATGACGAGAAATGTCTAGTAAGAAAGTTGGTGTTTTGGGGGCCTTCAAATAGTCTTACATTTCATGTCTTGATCCACACTGGTTGCATAGAAAATTCACTGCATCATGGAGAACACATTACAAGGGTTTCAGCTTTCCTCTACCCGTGGGTGCTTAATTTTTTTTTAAAAACAAGTCTGTTCCATTTTTATCATATTCCGAATAAGTAACAATATTCAATGGTCCAAAATATAAGCTGACTGTAAAATGCATCATTTAAAAACCATAAGATAAACAAGCCTACTGCTGGATATATCTTATACAGTACCTTCTTGAAGTCTCTCCCGCAGAGGTTTTTGTAGTGTAGACTGAATAGCTCTGGTAAAAGCCTCAAACTGATTTTGTACATCTTCAAATGTTACAGGTACGGGATGCCACTGCTCTGCTGGGGTCTTTTGTGCCTTTATTTCCCTTTCTGCTGTTGTGTAATCCTGGAGAATGTAAAACACAGTTTTTTGGCAAATATATACCCAGTTATTCAAAACACGGGGTCAGTTAACACCAACACTACACTACACTGTTTTTATATAGGTTTTCCACACTCTATTTTATAGCAAGGTCTAGTTTAACAAAGATATTTAATAATGGTGAAGAGTTTCATATCACATGTGTAGAATCATCCATTTCACTTACTTATCTATTTAAAAGGTTGTCTTTCAACATAATTCTTGTTTCCCTAAAATTGATTTTGGACTTTTTCCCAATTTCCCATAGTCTTTTTGGAACTCACTGAGGTGTACAGAAGAAATGTTACCGTGTTTTGCAAAGCAATTTATGAAAAAAGCCAACATTTGAAATTAGATCTATCCAGGAGATAGCCTAGAAGAGGGCATGTCTGAAAAAATGTTAGCTCCAATGAGAATGTTGTTGGATACATTTTTTAAATACAGTGGCTTCTTGAGAATATTGCTCCGTCGTTACAGCTTTTAACTAATCCCAAATACAACACATTCTTGAATTCCTGCATCTGGAAAGCTACTTAAGGCTGCACATTCTAATTCACCCATGTGGAATAATGGATGCTACACTGAATTCAAATAATGCACATGTTGTATATAAAGAAACATTTTAGGAAAAAGGTAAACAACCTTATACGTTCCAACAAATAAAATGGGGAGGCACATTCTATGTGCTGAGGCTGAATTACAAAGTTGATGAGTATTGTCGAATATGTGAACTGTAGATAAGACCTGGGAGTGTTTTCCTTGTGAATAATTCACAATTAAAAATGCGTTATAAATATTAAGGTGCTGAGAATTCTTTGCTTGGTGATTATTTTAAGTGGGGTAATGGGTTCAGCAAGTAGCAAGTGATCTTGTTCTATTACAATAGACATTGTTCACGTATGAGAAAAAAGCTTTAAAAAAGCAAATAGGTATGCTATCAGAGAAGTGTCAATAGAAAAAGTACGATGACACCATTTCACATCTGCATCCGTATAGAATAAGACATTTAAAAATAAAAATGATGATATACGATATATAAAAATAAAAATGGTATATGAAATATAAAATTTAAAAATTATATGAATTGCATTGGTGTGTGCTTGAGGTAGCATGCTCTTTATTAACATAACCCTAGCGGTATTCATTAAAATTGTCACTGGAGATAGACTCCTGTGTACCCCCAGGATGTAACCTATTTAGGTGGATTGATGAGATGAGTCAGTGTTCCTAGAATGCAGTGCAGTCTGGAGGGTTTTGGTGGGGTGTCTTCAGAACAGTGTGGTGGGTCAGAATAATTGGAAGGCACTGCAATTTAGTGAGATTGTGTCCGTTTGATACATTTAAACAAATAATACTGGTTTAATTACAAAACCTGGTCAAGAAGTGTCAAATCAATTATTTGTGCAAGCGGTTATACATTGGGGACACCCAATGAATGTGCTGTTGCTGGAAACAGGTAGTTGTGATATTTACCTGCAGCCATGGTAGAGCATATATTTGGAACAGTACTGGTTTACCTTTTGCATTTTGTAAACGTTTTGTAAATCAGAGGGAAAATCTATGGATTTATCATACATGACAATTAATATTGATTTTCAAATCATTACTGATCAGTTTGATGTAGCACTTCTCAATTCTATCTTGTGTTGTGTCATTGTACTCTGAACTGGAGAGGAGTTTTGACAGGATTTAGGAGTCTTGATTGACAGAGTCTGAAGACATTCCATGCCAGAACTTAGCTCTGTCCGTGTATGAGTGAGCACTGATAGAAAGGAAAGGAGTTATGAGGTTTTCAGTTGTCAGGATTTTTACTGGCCTGGGCTGTACTTTTGTGTCCAGCCTGTTAAAAATACTGAGAGAAGTGTTGTGGGGAAACTTAAGATAAAAAGAAGGCAAGACTTCTCTCGGCAAGGCAAACACAGCTCTTTATTGTTGCGGCAGGGAGAGTAGCTATCTCCATACAGGTAAACAGCTGGTCTTAATTTGCTGCTTCACAGTCAGCCACTTATAAAGCAGCATGAACAATGCTTATTACAAAAGGTCAAATAATAAGTTAGAGAACAATATTTTCTGTTAAGAACCATGAGTTCAGAGCACACTGCAGATTTGAGGTAGGTCATGGATTGGGTATATATATGGTTCTTGGTTTAATGCCCTCAAAGGTGTCACAGTACAGTTTAAACTACAAGCAAGGCTATCATTTCTTTGTCACCTGCATCAGCTGTATGATCTCTGTTGCAATGTATGTAACAGGCTAAATACCCTCTGTGAAAAACAGAAACTGTAGAACCTAACTGCCAATTTTTCAAATACACACTTGCAGAATTTAGCATGCGGTTGCCTTCCTCCAATGTCATACAAACTCTGCCTAGCTCTTCCTTGAGTTGTTTGTTCAAAATACAAAGATATTATACCAGTGGTTCCCAATCTTTTGACTTCTGTGGACCCCCACTTTATCATTACTGGAACCAGGGGACCCCACTGAGTCATTAATGGAAGCCAAGGACCCAGGCCTAAACATTATCGATGATTTTGAAGCACAAAACAATACACAAAAAATACAGAAACAAGCGTCCTCAAACACAAAAACAAATGACAACACATTTTATTTAATTTGCCAACAAATAAAATAAAATAAAATAAAAAAAATTGTATTAGCAAGGTTGGAGCTTTTCTAAATTCAATTGAAGCCTCATATCATCCATGCAATAGTCTGTTTGATGCACCTGCACTGCTCCCACAAACCAATCTGAGGATACCAATTTAAATTTTAACCTCCAATGTCAAATTCCTTGACATTTACAGTACATTTTAAAATGTTTAATTGTACAGTTAGCCACTAAGCATTCAGGGACCCAGTTGGGAACCACTGTATTATATAATAAAAATCCCTTAGTAAGCCTTTTGTGTCGATAACCTTGAATAGTTCAGCAATGAAACATAACAAAATGTAATCCACTGAATCAGTAGAAATAAAGGAGGGAGAAAGAAGTTATGATGTATTCGAACTGGAGACCTAGCTCTAGTGCATTGTACCAGTTTGCCTCATTGATTGGATGTATCATTTAATTCATAGTGGAAGTGGGATACAGATTCCTTTGAATAGACGTATTCTGTGTCTTCTGGTTGATATAGACATTCTTTTTCCCTGCATTCTCCCATATCTTATTGACTTGTGATCATAAATGTCTGAGAAATAGAGCCAACTGGCACCCAACCATTAGCTCTTGGTCTACGGGATGCCCTGAACCTTTGCATGTTCCTAGCTGGAAATGGTTTTGTTTACAAGTGAGGAAAAGCATGGTGGGTGACAGTGTGGAGGGCACCCCTGTCTCCTATATTGATCTGGACTGGAATAATAGGCACTATGTTGTTGTTTATTGTGCGTAACGTGGCCTACTTACCAGCATGTAAGTTACACAACTAGTATAGAACATATGCAAATCGATAACCGGTTTGCATTTAAACCAAAAAACTGGCTAGAACAAAGTGCTCTGGAATGTAATTATTGTGCCTCACATCAGAGGTACTGTTGCAGACAACGCAGAACCTCAAATTGGGCAGAAACACAATTTAATAGTTCAAAGAGTTCAACAAGATGAGAAAAGCTCACGTTAGATCTAGCAAAAAAAGGTTACTTGGATGTCATCAAAACTTTAGTTTTTTTTTTTTTTAAATGTTGAATACTTTTTATTATTGTCTGCCAATGAACAAAATAAGGAAGCAAACCTATTTAAAGTAATCATCTCTCCTTCGAAATGAACTTCCTCCTTGTTACCATCCCTCAGTCAGCCTGTTGGAGTCCTAATGGTTCATTCTGTACTGACCCTACTCATATTTTGCCCTATATCATGACTGTGAACCTCTCAGAAACAATCTCTCTTCATACCACTAAAACTCATGTAGACTTTCTTTGTTCATGATTTTTTTAACCATATTATTTAAGCAAAAACTTCTTGTGTTTTTTTGCCTAGTGAGTTATTCATAATGTCTGATGAATTTCTATCAACATTTTACAGTACACTATCACATTTGGAGATAAATCACAGAGATGCTAGGCTTTTATATGTTAAAGTACAGAGTCTACTAGACGATTAGGGAGAGCAACCACCAGAAAAGTGGCATGGGAGTTTAGTGTATCTGTACAGGTGGAATGCTAGAAATGTGTGTAGGTTCCCTATTTCATTCAGATCTGTGAAGCACCATTCGGAGTCAGTGTTGGTTGAAGTTGTCAGAGGGAGGCTAAGGAGGGCAGATGTGGTGTTACAGCCAGAGATGCCAACCTTAGAACTAGGGGTTAGGTTTGAGTCTCAGCATTGGCTCAATGTTCTGTGTTTCAGGGAAAATCACTCAATCTTTCCATGCACAGAAAAAAATTAATCTGACCTTGTGTAATGTAATCTGATGCTCTAGTGCACTTCGCCCAAGTTCGCACTATATAAAATGGCAAAAAAACAAAAAAAAGATGTGGGCGAGGCACTACTGTTGTTTCTAATAAACATCACTTCAAGTTCATATCCTAGTCTTCATAATTTTACATACGACCTAGAAATATAATGAGATATTAGGATGTGGGAGCCGCTATTAGAAATGCCCAACTTTACTTATAAAAGTGGTATGATGGAAATTAGTAAACAGATATTGCAAGGGTTCATAATAGTTCTTTATGAAGAATTTTGCTTTTCAATGAAGCAATAATATGCTGATTTTGTATGAGGTGTTGAAACAATTCCACATGCCACGTACCAATTATGAAGTACAGCTGGCAAAACTCATCCAAAATAGATACACAGATAAACTGGCAAATTACATAGCTAAAAAAGCGACCCACGTTTGCAAATCAGGGCAGTTTCTGTATATATGTTTTGCATAGTATGGGGGACTGACGTGTTATTTATTGGTAATCTTCATTTTCCTTAGTCCATCTCACCCTCATCACAGTCATTATAAAATGATGTGTTGCCACACTATAACAGGGACAAAAAACAGGAATATCCTTGAGAACCAGCCTCAATCACCTAATGTAGCAGAAATGGTATTGCTACTTTGACATTACAGCAATCATATATATGTGACAAACTTGGTGTAGGAAGGTAGCCTCTTTCTAGCCTTGTTACCCCCACTTTTGGCCTGTTCGTGAGTATATGTCAGGGTGTTTTTACTGTCTCACTAGGATCCTGCTAGCCAGGGCCCAGTGCTCATAGTGAAAAACCCTATGTTGTCAGTATGTTTGATATGTGTCACTGGGATCCTGCTAGCCAGGACCCCAGTGCTCATAGGTTTGTGGCCTTAATGTGTTCCCTGTGTGTTGCCTAACTGTATCACTGAGGCTCTGCTAACCCAGAACCTCAGTGTTTATGCTCTCTCTGCTTTCAAAACTGTCACTGCAGGCTAGTGACCAATTTTACCAATTCTGATTGGAACACTGGAACACCCTTATTCCCTAGTATATGGTACCTAGGTACCCAGGGTATTGGGGTTCCAAGAGATCCCTATGGGCTGCAGCATTTCTTTTGCCACCGATAGGGAGCTCAGACAATTCTTACACAGGACTGCCACTGCAGCCTGAGTGAAATAACGTCCACGTTATTTCACAGCCATTTTACACTGCACTTAAGTAACTTTTAAGTCACCTACTGTATATGTCTAACCTTCACTTAGTGAAGGTTGGGTGCAAAGTTACTTAGTGTGAGGGCACCCTGGCACTAGCCAAGGTGCCCCAACATTGTTCAGGGCCCTTTCCCCGGACTTTGTGAGTGCGGGGACACCATTACACGTGTGCACTACATATAGGTCTTTACCTATATGTAGCGTCACAATGGTAACTCCGAACATGGCCATGTAACATGTCTAGGATCATGGAATTGTCATCCCAATACCATTCTGGTATTGGGGGGACAATTCCATGCATCCCGGGTCTCCAGCATAGAGCCTGGGTACTGCCAAACTAACTTTCCAGGGTTTTCTCTGCAGCTACCGCTGCTGCCAACCCTCAGACAGGTTTCTGCCCCCCCGGGGCCTGGGCAGCCCAGTCCCAGGAAGGCAGAACAAAGGATTTCCTCTGAGAGAGGGTGTTACACCCTCTCCCTTTGGAAATAGGTGTGAAGGGCCTGGGAGGAGTAGCCTCTCCTGGCCTCTGGAAATGCTCTAAAGGGCACAGATGGTGCCTTCCTTGCATAAGCCAGTCTACACCGGTTCAGGGATCCCCCCCAGCCCTGCTCTGGCGCGAAACTGGACAAAGGAAAGGGAAGTGACCACTCCCCTGACCAGCACCTCCCAGGGGAGGGGCCCACAGCTCCTCCAGTGTGTCCCAGACCTCTGCCATCTTGGATGCAGAGGTGTGAGGGCACAATGGACACCTCTGAGTGGTTAGTGCCAGCAGGTGACGTCAGAGACACCTCCTGATAGGTGCTTACCTTTCTCTGCAGCCAATCCTCCTCTGAGGGCTATTTAGGGTGTCTCCTGTGGGTATCTCACGAGATAACGAATGCAAGAGCTCACCAGAGTTACTCTGCACTTCCCTCTTCGACTTCTGCCAAGGATCGACCGCTGACTGATCCAGGACGCCTGCAAAACCGCAACAAAGTAGCAAGAAGACTACCAGCAACATTGTAGCACCTCATCCTGACTGCTTTCTCGACTGCTTCCTGGTGGTGCATGCTATGAGGGCTGTCTGCCTTCACCCTGCACTGGAAGCCAAGATGAAATCTCCCATGGGTTGATGGAATCTTCCCCCTGCCAACGCAGGCACCAAGCTTCTGCATCACCGGTTCCCTGGGTCCCCTCTCATCCTGACTAGCATGGTCCCTGGAACACAGGAGCTGGGTCCAAGTGTCCCCGACAGTCCAGTGGCCCTTCTGTCCAAATTTGGTTGAGGTAGGTCCTTGCCTCCCCATGCCAGACAGTAATCCTGTGTACTGTGTGAACTGCAGCTGCTAGGGCTTCTGTGCACGTCTGCAAGACTTCCTTCGTGCACAGCCTAGCCCAGGTCCCCAGTACTCTGTTCTGCATTGCCCAACTCACTGAGTTGGACTCCGACTTCGTGGGACCCTCTTTTGTTGTGCTGAGTCGACCGTCGTGCTCAGATCTTTTAAACGCCTGTTCAGGTGCCTCTGCGGGTGCTGCCTGCTTCTGCGTGGGCTCTCTGTGTTGCTGAGTGCCCCCTCTGTCTCCTCCTTGAAGGGGCGACCTCCTGGTCCTTCTTGGGCCCTGGCAGCACCCAAAACCTTCAACCGCAACTCTTGCAGCTAGCAAGGCTTGTTTGCGGTTTTGCTGCGTGGAAACAACTCTGCATCCTCCAGCATGCCGTGGGACATCTTCTAACTGAAGGAGAAGTTTCTGGCACCTTCCGTTGTTGCAGAATCTTCGGCTTCTTCCACCCAGAGGCAGCCCTTTTGCACCTTCATCCAGGGTTTAGTGGGCTCCTGCCCCCCCCCCCGGACACTTGCATGACTCTTGGACTTGGTCCCCTTCCTTTACAGGTCCTCAGGTCCAGGAATCCTTCTTTAGTGCTTTGCAGTCAGTTGTTGTCTTTCTGGGATAGTAGGGTAACTTTACTCCTACTTTTCAGGGTCTTGGGGTGGGGTATCTTGGACACCCTTAGTGTTTTCTTACACTCTGTAAGGAAATGCCTCCTTGGCATGGTTGCCCCCTGACTTTTTGCCTTTGCTGATGCTATGTTTACAATTGAAAGTGTGCTGAGGCCTCCTAACCAGGCCCCAGCACCAGTGTTCTTTCCCTAACCTGTACTTTTGTATCCACAATTGGCAGACCCTGGCATCCAGATAAGTCCCTTGTAACTGGTACTTCTAGTACCAAGGGCCCTGATGCCAAGGAAGGTCTCTAAGGGCTGCAGCATGTCTTATGCCACCCTGGAGACCTCTCACTCAGCACAGACACACTGCTTGCCAGCTTGTGTGTGCTAGTGAGGACAAAACGAGTAAGTCGACATGGCACTCCCCTCAGGGTGCCATGCCAGCCTCTCACTGCCTATGCAAGTATAGGTCAGTCACCCCTCTAGCAGGCCTTACAGCCCTAAGGCAGGGTGCACTATACCATAGGTGAGGGTACCAGTGCATGAGCACTGTGCCCCTACAGTGTCTAAGCAAAACCTTAGACATTGTAAGTGCAGGGTAGCCATAAGAGTATATGGTCTGGGAGTCTGTTTTGCACGAACTCCACAGCACCATAATGGCTACACTGAAAACTGGGAAGTTTGGTATCAAACTTCTCAGCACAATAAATGCACACTGATGCCAGTGTACATTTTATTGCAAAATACACCCCAGAGGGCACCTTAGAGGTGCCCCCTGAAACTTAACCGACTGTCTGTGTAGGCTGACTAGTTCCAGCAGCCTGCCACACTAGAGACATGTTGCTGGCCCCATGGGGAGAGTGCCTTTGTCACTCTGAGGCCAGTAACAAAGCCTGCACTGGGTGGAGATGCTAACACCTCCCCCAGGCAGGAGCTGTAACACCTGGCGGTGAGCCTCAAAGGCTCACCCCTTTGTCACAGCACCGCAGGACACTCCAGCTAGTGGAGTTGCCCGCCCCCTCCGGCCCCGGCCCCCACTTTTGGCGGCAAGGCCGGAGAAAATAATGAGAATAACAAGGAGGAGTCACTGGCCAGTCAGGACAGCCCCTAAGGTGTCCTGAGCTGAGGTGACTCTAACTTTTAGAAATCCTCCATCTTGCAGATGGAGGATTCCCCCAATAGGGTTAGGATTGTGACCCCCTCCCCTTGGGAGGAGGCACAAAGAGGGTGTACCCACCCTCAGGGCTAGTAGCCATTGGCTACCAACCCCCCAGACCTAAACACGCCCTTAAATTTAGTATTTAAGGGCTACCCTGAACCCTAGAAAATTAGATTCCTGCAACAACAACAAGAAGGACTGCCTAGCTGAAAACCCCTGCAGAGGAAGACCAGAAGACAACAACTGCCTTGGCTCCAGAAACTCACCGGCCTGTCTCCTGCCTTCCAAAGAACTCTGCTCCAGCGACGCCTTCCAAAGGGACCAGTGACCTCTGAATCCTCTGAGGACTGCCCTGCTTCGACGACGACAAGAAACTCCCGAGGACAGCGGACCTGCTCCAAAAAGACTGCAACTTTATCCAAAGGAGCAGCTTTAAAGAACCCTGCAATCTCCCCGCAAGAAGCGTGAGACTTGCAACACTGCACCCGGCGACCCCGACTCGGCTGGTGGAGAACCAACACCTCAGGGAGGACCCCCGGACTACTCTACGACTGTGAGTACCAAAACCTGTCCCCCCTGAGCCCCCACAGCGCCGCCTGCAGAGGGAATCCCGAGGCTTCCCCTGACCGCGACTCTCTGAAACCTAAGTCCCGACGCCTGGAAAAGACCCTGCACCCGCAGCCCCCAGGACCTGAAGGACCAGACTTTCACTGCAGAAGTGACCCCCAGGAGTCCCTCTCCCTTGCCCAAGTGGAGGTTTCCCCGAGGAAGCCCCCCCTTGCCTGCCTGCAGCGCTGAAGAGATCCCTTGATCTCTCATTGACTTCCATTGCGAACCCGACGCTTGTTCTAACACTGCACCCGGCCGCCCCCGCGCCGCTGAGGGTGAAATTTCTGTGTGGGCTTGTGTCCCCCCCGGTGCCCTACAAAACCCCCCTGGTCTGCCCTCCGAAGACGCGGGTACTTACCTGCTGGCAGACTGGAACCGGGGCACCCCCTTCTCTCCATTGAAGCCTATGCGTTTTGGGCACCACTTTGAACTCTGCACCTGACCGGCCCTGAGCTGCTGGTGTGGTAACTTTGGGGCTGCTCTGAACCCCCAACGGTGGGCTACCTTGGACCAAGAACTGAACCCTGTAAGTGTCTTACTTACCTGGTAAAACTAACAAATACTTACCTCCCCCAGGAACTGTGAAAATTACAGTGTCCACTTTTAAAATAGCTATTTGTGAATAACTTGAAAAGTATACATGCAATTGAAATAATTCAAAGTTCCTAATGTACTTACCTGCAATACCTTTCAAACAAGATATTACATGTTAAATTTGAACCTGTGGTTCTTAAAATAAACTAAGAAAAGATATTTTTCTATACAAAACCTATTGGCTGGATTTGTCTCTGAGTGTGTGTACCTCATT
This sequence comes from Pleurodeles waltl, assembly GCF_031143425.1. NCBI lineage: Eukaryota > Metazoa > Chordata > Amphibia > Caudata > Salamandridae > Pleurodeles > Pleurodeles waltl. Next base: position 193,134,765 of record NC_090437.1, read on the forward strand.
TATTGTCTATGTGTATGTACAACAAATGCTTAACACTACTCCTTGGATAAGCCTACTGCTCGACCACACTACCACAAAATAGAGCATTAGTATTATCTCTTTTTACCACTATTTTACCTCTAAGGGGAACTCTTGGACTCTGTGCATGCTATTCCTTACTTGGAAATAGCACATACAGAGCCAACTTCCTACACACTCCCAGCGACCCTCTACACACTACACTAGGCCTGAGGTCCATTTGTGGTTTGCATTCCACTTTTGGAGTATATGGTTTGTGTTGCCCCTAGGCCTATTCTTCCCTATTGCATTCTATTGTGTTCTACACTGTTTGCACTACTTTTCTAACTGTTTACTTACCTGATTTGGTTTGTGTGTGTATATTTTGTGTATTTTGCCTACCTCCTAAGGAAGTATATCCTCTGAGATACTTTTGGCATATTGTCACTAAAATAAAGTACCTTTATTTTTAGTAACTCTGAGTATTGTGTTTTCTTATGACATAGTGCTAAGTGATATAAGTGGTATAGAAGGAGCTTTGCATGTCTCCTATTTCAACCTAAACTGCTCTGCTATAGCTACCTCTATCAGCCTAAGCTGCTAGAACACTACTACTCTACTAATAAGGGATAACTGGACCTGGCACAAGGTGTAAGTACCACAAGGTACCCACTATAAGCCAGGCCGGCCTCCTACACTTAGCATTTTGTTATTTGAAACTCTAATAAGCTAACTGTGAAGTGGTGCACTGGAAGCCTATGTTAATGTGCATTCACTACAGATCAGTGATTTTAAGTGATGTGGTTCAGCCCTAACACTTTAAGTATGATCATTTGTTTTGATTTCATGTGTTTATTTAGGATGTTAATTAAAAGGTTTCACTATAATGATAATGAATTTCTAGAAGGAAATGTTTTAAATGTTACATGTTAATGTCAAAAATGCAATTCTGCATTACAGCTAATGGAATGTATTAACAGAGGTATTTTGTTTTAAATATACTGTAAACATGGACATTGGCAGAGCTTATTAATGATGAATTCATAATTTTGACTGTTATATGTGCCTTGCTTGATATAAATGAGTGTGTCATTTTAATTCACTTTACTAAGCCTAAGAGAGGTCTGCAATGCCGTTTCATAAAATGTTTAGAAAAATGTTTAGTCATTCTTGTTAATGTGGCTTCTCCTTCAGGTTCCGTTCCCATGAAATGCTAGCTTGGAAATAGATGTCCTATTGTTTTACGCATAGTGAGCCTGAGAAAGTAATCTTGAACCCAGTACATTGAGGAACTGTGGAAATGGCTGTATACAATTGTTTCAACTGTACAGATAAGCTAAGATGGATGCCTTTCCCATGCCGATAATGTGAATCTTTCTTGATGTTTCAAATGACTGTCCCATGATGGACTCTGATTGGACAGTTACACCTTCCGATTCATATGGGGTGACGGATGAGCAAATCATCTTGAACTTTAGACTTCAATACACTGTTCCCCAGTTGGATTAGCAGCATTTTTCTTGCCCTTCTCTTTAGGAGCAGATCCCCTTAGACTGTGAAAAGTACAGACCGCTCTACCCTTTCCCTTCATTCCAATGCTCTGCAAAGATTTAGAAATTTTCCCCTGTCCCAAGGAGAAGACTCTTGACCAAGCTTCTGAAATGCTGATGCCTTCCCGTTTTACCTACTTTTGGACAAATTTGGTTAGTCACCTTTTGCCCCTGATGTCTTTGTTCCAAGTTCTTTTGTCCTTTTTCTTTTTACTTTTTGTCCTCATGTGTGTTAGCCTAGCATATGTTAAATTGTGACTTGGTATTCTGTAGGGATTTCCCTTGCCCTAGCTAGCTAAACTAGATGACTTTGAAACTGCCTTAATTCTTAAAAGAATTAAACATCACATGTTTTCTAGTAATCAAATTATACTTTTGATGTTTTGCATTGCTATTGTTGAGTGTTTAGTCCTTTTAATGTTAGTTCACTTTAACTTTTTTCGTCGCCTTGGCAAATCCATGGTGATTCTTTGTCTTTATAGTCTTGTTTTGAGAACCATGAAGATAAATTTGAGCCTGAATCTGTAGTAAAATCCTTAACTTGACTTCATCCTGGAATTTTCCTTGCATGTCCAAATGGGCAATATTGTAAGTTCAAATGTATTGTTTGAGTTTTATGCCTATTTCTCAACCCCTTATGCTGGGTGAAAATACTCACTGACCTCATTAAAAGCATAACTGAGAAATGTTTTATCACACCCAAAGTGGGTGCCATGCATGGGGCTAAGACTCCTGACTCCTCCTGTATGTATCCAAGCCCTCACCAAAGGACTGAAAGGAGACTGAGCGGGTGGGATGCAATGACTGTGATGAGGGGGGATGGACAAAGGGTAATGAAGTAACCAGTCCATTACCCCTACGCCCCTCATCCTCAAAGTCATTATAAAATGAGCTGAAGTCCTTTGATGAACTACGAACTAAAGAAAAGAATGAACATGTGTGCAACACCGCAGATGTAATGCATACCAAATGGAAATTCAGTAGACTACAGAGCAGACCTGTACTTAAACTAAAATGGAAACTGGAAATATTATTACAGCAGTAATGCTTAACAAAGGAATGATCCAAAGACCAGATAACCACTCTGCAATTTAGTGGGATTGATACTCCCTGCAATCCTGCTCAGGAAACAGTCATTTCTCAGGTGGATTGCCCTTAACTGAAGGTCTCCTGTACTGTTCTGCAGAGTCAACTAAATGGTAGATTAAATACATCTACGGAGACGAATACTAGTCTCAAAACAAGCAGTCAGTTTTCCTGTATTGCTGAGACCTGTTAAAATAAATCAAATTAGCTCTTTAAACATCAAGGGGGTTATTACAACTTTGGAGGAGGTGTTAATCCGTCCCAAAAGTGACGGTAAAGTGACGGATATACCACCAGCCGTATTACGAGTCCATTATATCCTATGGAACTCGTAATACGGTTTGTGGTATATCCGTCACATTTGGGACGGATTAACACCTCCTCCAAAGTTGTAATAACCCCCCAAGTGTCTTCAACAATTGTTCTTCTATAGTAGACAGAGGGGGACTTACGAAAGGAGAAATATTTCCTGAGATATATGAAGACTGAATTAACCTTTGGAACAAATGTAGGATTAGGTCCTATGTTGACCCGTCTTCCATAAACTGAATACAGAAAGGACAACTCTTCAAGGCTTCTAACATCCAAGTCCTCCTAGTTGAGGTGATATCAACCAGAAAAAACGACATTATAAGAAAGATATTTTAAAACTACACTATCCAAGGGTTCAAAGGATGAGATGGCAAAGCCCTTAAAACAGCTGGCAGATCCCATGCAGAACAAGAGGATTCCTCATAGGTCTCACAACCAAAAAGCTTTTAAACAGTCTGGCCATTAAGGAATTCACCACAGAAGAAGGTTGAGAAAATTTCTTTAAAGTCTTTATAGCTAATCATTGAGATCTCGGAGTTGAGAGAGAGATATTTAAGTGAAACGCTTCTAGAAGGAAAGGGAAAACAGAGACAGCTCACAAACAGGTGTTTAACACGCATGCCAAGAACACTACATATCAAAAGATTTCCAGGGCTTTGAGTACGGTTTTAAGGTGGAAGCCTTTTTAGAATTCTGAATTACCTCCACTAAGGAAGGGTATGGATCCTCTGGTAGGAGACCAAACTTCTCAAAGTCCAAACAAACAGAGTGAGTTGGAGCCTGGAGGACGGAGCCAAAGGTGTGAGAGGAGAAAGAGACTTTGGAAGTATCAAAGGAGGAAGAAGTGACAGGGATTTCAGATGAGAAAACCATGATCTCTGTGGCCAATATGGCACTACAAGAATCAGGGCTCCCTTCTCCTACTACAGTTTGGAGAGAACTCTGCAAATCAACTAGAAGGGAGGAAAGGCTTAGAGAAGCTGCGTCAGCCACTTTATCACCAATGTGTCCACTCCCCAGACTCTTTCTTGCTGATTTTCTGGAGGACAAACTGCAAAGCTGAGCACTGCCTTTCATTACAAACAGATCCAGAAAAGGTCTCCCGAAACGTCTGCAAATTTCCTGAGAAGTCATTTAAGATAATGTAATTTCCTGCAAGGGCAGAAACGTCCTGCTCAGACTGTTGACTGCCACATTGTTGTTTCTTCTGATTTGCACTGCTACAATGTTCATTAAGTTCTCCTCCACCAAAGTACCCAACTGAGCTGAAATAGCATTGAGAGATCTGAAACGTGTGCTGCCTTGATGACTGATGTAAGAAACCACTACTGTGTTGACTATTTTGACTAACACAATCCTCTGAAACCTTTGATGTTGAAAGAACTTCACAGTTTGGAAAACTGTCATTAGCTCTCTTCAATTTGATAATCTGTGACTCTCAAGGAAAGACAATTTGACCTGACAGGTCTTGTCCATGAAAGTCACTACCCAACTGAGGCTGCTGGCATCCGTTGTTAGAACCAATGGGGACTCCTTTCCCAGGTCTGTTCTGAATCGAGCCCCAAGGAACACCAGATCTTTGGATGGAGATAACTGAAACCTGGGACGGTTCAACAGGAGACCCAAACCGGAGATGACTTCCCTCATCTTTTCCCAAAACTGTTGCATCAGACCCAGATCTAGCGCAAGCAGGAACCAGTTGTTGCGGTCTGAAAAAATAGGATCCCCAAAAGATGTAGAAGCCACCACTGGAGTAATCATTTTTGTGAATATCTTTGGGCCTGATTAAAGCCAAAGTGGAGAGTCTTGAATTGCCAATGGTGATCCTCCACCACAAACCTCAAGAGTGTGCGATGACATTTTGCAATGGGAATGTGAAGATAAACATCCATGAAATCCAAGGTTATGAGAAAGTGATTTACCGGGATCAGAGCAATAATTCTGTGCAACGTTTCCATCTTAAATCTGAAGTTTCTGAGGAAGGAGTTGAGATTCTTTAAATCAATGACCAGACAGTGGCTCCCCAGGACTTCGGAACTAGAAAGACAATGGAATACAATTGCTGTCCCAACTTCTCCTCAGGGACTGACATAATAGTACCGTTGTCCTGAAATGCCACAATCCCCCCAGTAAAATACAATCGCTGTCCCAACAACTCCTCAGGGACTGGCATAATGGTACCGTTCTCCTGAAATGCCACAATCCCCCTCAGTACTGCCTTCCTTTTGACTGGATCTTGAGACAATGGAGTATGAATGGTCTCCATAGCAACAGGGTGTGGCAAGAATTATATCTGGTAACCTTTCCTGACAACTTTCAGAACCAAACAATTTGGTGTTACTAGATGCCACTGAGAAGTGCATTAATAAATTTGACCACCCACCCTTGACAGCAAGTCTTCTCTCTCGGCGTAGTAAGGAACACTGATTTTTAGCACTTGTGTCCTGCTTCTGCAAAGACTTGAAAAAAGATGATTTGGATTGAAAGTTTGAGGATTCATCTTATTTCTGTTACCTCCTGGAAGGCTGATGGAAGGGGGAACTCATTTTAGAAGAACTTGCACCCCTCGAGGAATGACATTGAAAAAAGGAATAGTACTTCCTTTTCCTAAAAATTCGGACAAAGTTTATCCTCAAAATCAATGCCAAAAAATCAAGAACCTTCAAAAGGCATGTCTAGTGCAACCGCTCGCTGATCTTCATCAGTGTTCCCGTCTATGAAGTAAAGATTCCGTCTTGAAGCTATTAATGCACCTCTAGGAAAAGCCTCTCATCTTACTACATCAAAATAAATATCCAATAGAAATTAAATCTGATGCTCCATGTCTTCCAACAAAGGAAAGCAATCGGTATCATTCTGAATTGCTGAAACAATCTCTAGAAATCCTTAGTGAACAATTGTGCGGTAGGAGCACCATAAATACCAGTCCTCTTTGTCCAATAAGTTCCTGGAAAAATGTTCTTCATGGCAGAATCCACTTTTTTTTTCATTAGACTAGTCATTCAAAATATTTTTCTTTGTCATAGAGGAACAGCCCACAAGGCTTGCCACACTTGTACACAATCCAGTAAAACAGTGTTTATATTCTGAAGGGGGTAAAGTTTAGCCATAAACCTCTGCAACACAATCCTGTCAGGATCTTTTAATTGTTCTGCTTAATCACATCTGTAACAAATTGATGGATTGGCAATCCCACATTGGAGAGCTTTTGAAACTGTTTCAGAAAAGTGTTGTCAGAGGTTCCCAGCTTCTTAAGTGGAGTAAAACCAATATTCTCCTAGATATGGGTGAAAAACTCTGATAACATTTCTTCAGAAATGTATTTTCCCTTCAAATCAGAGGGGCAAGGGACTTCATCCAGGCTATCCAAATCCCCTGAGTCTGGAGACCAGTCTCTTCCTTTTTTACAGTGGCTGGAAGGGGCCTCATCCTTGAAGGCTGTCAAAGTCTCCAAAACAATCCTGCAGATTTTCTTTACCTCCACCTCACTATGGCTCCTCCTGTGTCTAGGGGAAGGAGAATGGTGAGAAGATAAGGATGTGGAAGAAGGCGATGGGGAAGAATGTTGTTTTCTGACCTGATGATTGCCCATCCTCACACTTAGACCTTCAATAAACAGTATCAATCAGTACAAAAGACTCTTCACTATAAACAAGAAATGCTTACCTGGATTGTGTAAATTTAGAAAAAAGGTGTGCTACCCTACGAATTTCCAAAGTGAAATGACATGCTTGAGCAGGACGGGCTCTTCCTATGTGGACGGTGCACAGACAGGAAACCTGGCAGCTCTGGCACAGAAGAGCATTCACTGTCAGATGGATGTTCACAAGAACAGAAAAATGCTGTCACTCATGTGGCAACAGAGCCAATGTCTGAATTGGCTTCCCCATTGCTCCATGATAATGTTATCTCGGATGCAAGCAGAGTGCTTCAGCCATTGGCTTTATTGCCTTGTGGTGAGTGTAAGCCTGCCAGACCTTCCAAAGAGATTCTAGCAAAATGACAACACTGCAAATCTTCTACCCCTAAGGTCTGTCAAAGGGGGTGACCAACATTAACGTTGTTGCTTACAAAGGTAATACCTTTATCCCTCCATTACTCTAGTCAGTCCAACAAAAAAACTCACATATCCTCTGCTCAAATTAACTCATAATAATACTAATATTGTACACATATTTCCCGATTCTAATCATCCACTAATTCCTCTTGGGTTCCAGAGTAGCATGCTACTTGCTGAAAAGCACTTCGATGCCTCGTCAGGGGAGGTAAGCGCTATATAAATACTATTACAATTACAATTACAACATACATGTTTGCAGGCTTAACATGTTATTATAGCAATCCACCCTTAAAGGATTATTGGTTTTAACATATGTGCTTCATAATAAATAAATGAGTCCTATTGCCTTTGCTGTAACTTTTATAAAAACAGGTCAAGCTTTTAGCATCTGCTCTAACTTTTGACAGTGAACTAATCAAGCTGATATACTTTATTATTAGCTTGTTATCATAACCATCTCACACCTACTCTATTGAGCATAAGCATAAGGTACACAGTAATAAAATTACAAATATGTAGAAAACTACATTTGTCAAAACAATATGAAATCTGTTCTAAGAAGGTCTGATAAGGATTATCACATTGCAAATCTTCTACCCAAATGGTTTGTTTAACTACATCACCATCAACAAACCCCTTGCCTACTACAGTAAACTGTGAGACTTCATGTGACAAAATACCTGTCTACAGCCTGTAACGTAGCATGAAAGAAAACCACAGTTAAAGTCCTATTGGTTTTAACAAATGCTTTTCATAATGAATACCCAAGTCTACTTCCTTTGCCATAACATGTTATAATAAAGAGATCAGGCCTATGGCTTCGGACATGAATTTATCAGTGAACCTTTAAGGTCTCAATTCTATATCATTGGCTTGTGACCATAACCAACTCAGGCCTACTGTATTGAGCATAATCTTTCCAAAAAGGCAATCATCAGGCATATTTTCACACAAATAAAAACTAACTTAAACAACAATACAGTTGGCAAAGCAAAAACTAGATCTCCTATGAGGACATAACAAGGATTATCATTATCACATTGCAAAACTTCTGTCCCTATGGATTGTAACAGGGGGCAAACAACACTAAAAACCTTGCATATTCATGTAAACTGTGACTGTCCATATAACAAAATACCTCTTTGCAGATTTTAATATAGTAATAACAATCCACTGCTAAATGCCTAATGAATTTATAACCTTTCACAGTAGAAATTCAGGCCCACTGATTGTAACTTTTCATAATAAGCAGATCAGCTGATATGCTTGGTCATTTGCTTACCATCATAACCAACAAAGCAGTGCTATATTGAGAAGACGCTTTCAGATATGGCAACTAGAGAAAAACAAACACCTATAATTAGCGAGATACCTAGCAGTTGCTTAATAGCATCAGAGTGGCATATGCATGACTTTAAAGAACAAGCTCCATGCATCATCACAGTGGCATGTCTGCAGCCTGAAAAGTAAAACACAATGGCTTTGCTTGATAAAGAGCTTGAATGAAGCAGCTGGATAAAAACATGACCACAGCTGGTTGGTTGGAGGGTAAGCACGCTTTTTGTGGAAGTACTCAGATTTTGACAAATCAAAGGCTACTCTGATGAACCGATATCCAGGCGGATCCACAGTCCTTCTTTGTAGTACTCCATAAAGCTCTTTTTTTGTTGGTCACATAAGGGCTGGCGACAGACATGCCATGCTGAACGAAAGCCCTCCCTCACAGTGCTAAAAACGTGCAAATGCCACTGCGCCCCTGACTCCAAACTTAGCTCCAAAACCTGGGATGCCTTATCAATAAAAAAATTATATGATTTGGAGTGAAGTATAAAAAGAGAGAAGCCAAATGTTATGTGCTCTCAAATGTTGCTTACCTTCACCAGTTCGATGGGGTCACACCATTGTTGCATCTGTCTAACCTTATCGCAGAAATTGTCAATCTTATTAATTCGATCTCTGCATGACTCAATCTGTGCCTCGTATGCCCAGAGGGCACACTGCGTTTTTTCATCAATTAATTTTTTTGCCACCTTTTCCTCTTCATCTAGCAGTAGCCGAAGTTCAGCAAATTTTCCAGTCAACCAAGTCTTGCTTGCCAAAGCATGGGCCTTAGGATATAAAAAAAGTTTGAACAAAGTTAAAACTTGCCAGAATGCATTTCTCTGCAATGAAGTACGTTTAACAGAATTTGGAGTGTTGCCATATTTTTTAAATTACTGGTTTGGGGGTATTTGGTAAGGCACTGTAGGATACTCTACAAAGCAAGAAACTAGAAAAATCAGTTCGTGGCAGGCCTGAATGCTAGATAAAAAAATAAGTAATAAAAGATAAACAATTATGGGCTATGTGCGGGTGTTTAGATAGCATACTTAGAAATCTACGTGTTCGATATTCTAAACAGAACCGAATATTGTTGTCAGCAAAGGTGCGTATCTGAGCAGGTGACAAGAAAAAAAGAAGTAATAATGGAGGATGCCCCTACGTATACATTCCCCACCAAGAGGAGTCAAGAGGCAAAGCAAATGTGGGTACATCTTGTTCACGTTTTGTTTCCTTTTTCCAGGATCACTCTGCTGCTCTCTGGACTGCCACAGGCAAGAGTGCCGAAGTTGTAATTACTGGTAATCACGATTCAGAAAAGTATATCTTCATAACTGTAGATACACTTTCTGCAAGAGTTCTCCATTATTTTTTAAAGTTTTAGCTAATGTTTGCTTATTTACTCGTAATCTGTTGCTTTATTACTTTGCGAGGAGGTGTGTGTGTGTTGGGAGGAGGGGGGATTTCGAGGGTGGAAGACTCGTTCATGCCCTGGAACCTGAGGGGGATGAGGATCGAATTTTGAAAATTTGAAGGCTAGTCTACGATCTTCCAGAAATCTGTTTGCAACACCCAGCAACCTGCCCATACTAAGCATTGTGGAAGGTGTACTTGAAAAAAAGTTGACATATACTCTAACAAGTAGATTTAGTTAATTCAACAACTGGTATAATTGACAGTTCGAAATCCTAAACCGACCACTGAACAACATAGGATATTGTAATGTCTTGCTCTTGGTGCTGCACGGTACTCCTTAGCAACAACGCCAACCAGAGGGCAGGTATAGTTCATTGTGAGAAACTGAGTTGTTAGTTGAGGTCGGTGTGAAACCTTCTCAAACAGAAGCCACAATCCCCATCAGGGTGAACCACCAAAGTCACTAGATTCACCTGTGCTTAAACCCGCTGGTAGATTTACTCAAAGCATTTAGGCTTAATTTATTGGTAATGTGCAAAGTATTTATGCAGCACACAAATTGTAATAAAGTGAACGCCTGAAAAATCCCATACCAATTTAGAAAAATAGAGTTAGTTTTAATAAATTATGTAAAATCAGAGATATGCAGTTTTAAAGGCTTTTGCAGAAATCAAGCACTATGGAGCAAAAAACACCAGCTGCAGTTATCTGGTTGCGGTAGACTGAGTCCAAGTCACAAGTTCAGGCCAACCATAATGGAGCATGGGTCGGATTCAGGATGGAGTTCAGTCTGCTGGAAAAGTACTTTGTAGCCTGGGTGTTGAGTTGTTAAATTGTTATGTCAAGCAGTGCGGGCTGGCATTAAACAGTCATCGACGAGGAGCTGCATTGCGAGGTCTGGTGTCAACATGCATCGCGTAGCTGTAGAGCCATTAAGAAATCAGCTACAGCTTGCGATGCGGGGTCTTGCCTCATCATCAAGGGAGCTGCTGGGGCTGCGAAGACTTGTGATGCGTCAGTGCAAGGGATGAGGTGAGTTGCTCTCAGCTGGCACTGGTGTCAAGCTATGCCATGCTACGTCGAGATGCGTAGAGTTGCACTGATGTCGAAGAAGCCTGTTATGTCCCTGTAGCTTGAACAGGGGCTAGCCAACTGACCCTTGGAGATTTCCTGGAGTTCTGGGCCCACACAGACAACCTGGACTCAGCAGGACAGCTCACAGCAGCAGAAGAGTCCTTAGTCATCACAGCAGGGCTTGAGTATCAGCACAGACTTCACAGCTGGTGGAGTCCTTTTTCCTGAGAGAGTCCCCAGGTCCAAAAGTGATCTGAAGTGTTGATTCTGAGGACCCATTTTTTATACATGATGCCTTCTTTGAAGGGTGGGAAGTTTCTGGAGTTAGAGGTGTCTGGAATGTCCTGCTTCCCTGCCCAGTTTCCAGTTGGTCTGGTGGGCACAACAGGCTAGTGTGAAGTCCTTTTTGTGTAAGCTGAGCCAGTGCCTAGGAAGTGCAAGTGTGGTAGATGACAGCTTCCCCCTATCAAGTCAGTGATGGTCCATCCTGTCAAAACTCAGACCAGTGCTTAATTTAAAAAAAAGTCTTGCGAGTCTACAAAGCTCTCCTGTGAAACACACAACTGCTGCAGGTAAATGTGCTAGCACAGAATACTGAGGCAGCGTCATCCTAAAGCCATTGGGCCTCTTTAATCCATTTACAGCCACTCTGTACCCCTTCAGCTCACTCTTGCAGCTTTCTGCTTTCTCTCTTTGTGACGCTTTTTCATTTTTCTCTTCCGCCAACCTTCTCACATGTGTCTTTTGCTTGCAGTAAATGCCTGATGCAGAAAAATAAGTGCCAGTCCTCAAAAATAAGTGCTGGAGCCCCCCACCAGAAACCACCAACTAAAATTAAGCACTGACCCTGACCATCCTTTGTGATACTGACTAGGAGGAATAAACAAAGGTCAATTGACAACTAAATCTAGTCATGGGACCCAGGAACAAGCTTCAAGCACCAAATAGGTAGGGCAGGAAAACACCAACTTTCTTAATGCAGCATTTAAAAAAATGTAATTTAAAATCCAACTTTACCATTAAAGAGGATTTTACATTACCTACCTCAATCATAATCATGTTTTGATAGTTCGAAATAAAAACTTAATTATCACAATACATAAGACAATTACAAATAAAATAGGCATAAAATGTACCAGATCGGCACAAATATAAAAGCAGTGAGGAAAAGTAAATATACAAATGTGTACATAACAAAGTTCATCAAGAGTCTGTCGAACAACCTGGCCTAATAGCTTTTGCCTCATTATCCATGCTGTGTGCAGAAAGGTTGACACCACCGATACCACTGTTGATAAGGTGTTACATTTGTAAATTCTGTAGGGTTCTCTTTCAAGTAGGCAATGGGATCAGCACAGAGGCACTACCCACCTACTTTTGGCTTTAGAAGATAGGGGGCCGGGCAGAAAAATAACAGATGTTCGTCTGTTTCTATAACAGTTTTACAGTAGAAAAAGTAGTGTAATCCTTGGTTCACACTCTACCCCATTGGGTTGTAAAAGTTGCTACTAGGATTGTCCCATACCTAAACTGTAAAAACACTGTTTGTGCATGGGCCAGGTGTATAAACCCTAAGAACTCCTCGGCCTTACTTGTAGATTTATGGAGTAGGAAAGCACTTGTTAAACTGCCTACAGTGATCCAGTGCTCCCTACAACTAGCAGCTTTCCCATGGATCAGTTTTTCACTATTCGTGCATCTTATGGGCAAATGGAACAGGGCTCTTCCCAAACATTTTCCAGGCCCAGATTGGTCCAGGCCTTTTTCAGAAATCCCATCCATTTTATTTTGACTGCCGATTTTGTTATGATATCTTGCTGCCCCCTCCAAAATGGGACTATTCACTAATGCTCCAGATGGGTATCCAATATAGCAAAGGTCTTAATACAGCCAACACTGCTTTTTTGTGACTGCCTAAGCCCAGGTATAAAAGTACAAGTAGTGTTTTGCTCCCTAAACCGGTGAGGGCTCTAAGGAAGTTATTTTTCTCCAGGCTCAAGAAATCTATATTGCAAATGCCCCATAATTCTGCAGCTTAAAGGGCAGTCCCCTTTACTTGGGCCTTGTAGATTTCCACAGCTGGTAGAATAGGAGTCCAATTGGCCTTTTTGTGAATTTACATATTGCCCCAGCTCTGTGCTTCAACGCAATTGTACTTTTTAAAATCTGCGGTTCCCCAGAACCCTGTATCAGCTAAGCTGATGCCTAAGTAATCAAACTTCAGCACTCTTTCCAATTGTTCATTCTCCACTTTAATAAACCCCTCTGGCCCTGCCTCTCTTAGCGTAGGCCATGTATTTGGTTTCAATTTTGAGACCGTGCTCTGCACAAAACTGGTTTAATCCATCAATCCGATTTTGCAGACCACTCCTAGTTTTAGACAACAGAAGTATGTCATCGCAAAAAAGAGAGCCAGGATTTTTAACCTGGCCAGGGTTGGGGAGTCATTAACACAGTTCAGCAAATAGCCGACACATGAATTGATATACAAAAGGAATAGTTTTGGTGCAAGACCACAGCTTTGGCGCACATCTTGGTCAACTGGAAAAGCCTCTGTCAGTTCTCTGTCTGTGCCACATTTGACTTTAGCAAAGTTCCCCTAGTGAAGAATGAAAATGTCACTTACCCAGTGTACATCTGTTCGTGGCATCAGTCGCTGAGATTCACATGGTATGCATGAGCTCGCCATCTGGTGTTGGGTCGGAGTGTTACAAGTTGTTTTTCTTCGAAGAAGTGTTTTCGAGTCACGGGACCGAGTGACTCCTCCTTCTGTGCTCATTGCGCATGGGCGTAGACTCCATCTTCGATTGTTTTCCCCGCAGAGGGTGAGGTAGGAGTTGTACTATAGTAATAGTGCCCGCGCAATGAAAAATGTAAGTATGTACCTATTAAAGGATTAAATAATATATATACAAATGTACAAAATTGAAGGTAACTTCTGAACTGCTACAGGCTTCCGGGGAGGTGGGTGGGTCCATGTGAATCTCAGCGACTGATGCCACGAACAGATGTACACTGGGTAAGTGACATTTTCAGTTCGATGGCATCTGTCGCTGTAGATACACATGGTATGCATAGACTAGTAAGCAGTTAGTTCCCCATAAGCGGTGGTTTAGCCTGTAGGAGTAGAAGTTGTCTGAAATAGAGTTCTTAATACAGCTTGACCTACTGTAGCTTGTTGTGCGGATAGCACATCTATACAGTAGTGTTTGGTGAATGTGTGAGGCGTAGACCAAGTGGCTGCCTTACATATTTCCTGCATTGGGATGTTTCCTAAAAAGGCCATTGAAGCACCCTTTTTCCTTGTTGAATGTGCCCTGGGAGTAATGGGCAGTTGTCTTTTTGCTTTAAGGTAGCAGATTTGGATGCATTTAACTATCCATCTGGCTATACCTTGTTTTGATATTGGGTTACCTGCATGAGGTTTTTGGAATGCAATAAATAGCTGCTTAGTTTTTCTGATGTTTTTTGTTCTGTCAATGTAGTACATTAATGCTCTTTTGACATCTAATGTATGTAGTGCTCTTTCAGCCACAGAATCTGGCTGTGGGAAAAAAACTGGTAGTTCTACCGTTTGATTTAGATGGAATGGTGAAATAACTTTTGGTAAAAATTTTGGATTAGGTCGTAGGACGACCTTATTTCTATGTATTTGTATAAAAGGCTCTTGTGTTGTGAACGCTTGAATTTCACTTACTCTTCTTAGAGATGTAATGGCGATGAGAAAGGCAACTTTCCAGGTTAGGAATTGTATTCCGCAAGAGTGCATGGGTTCGAAAGGTGGGCCCATGAGTCTTGTTAGAACCACGTTTAGGTTCCATGAAGGAACAGGTGGTGTTCTTGGTGGTATAATTCTTTTAAGCCCTTCTATGAATGCTTTGATAACTGGTATCCTATACAAGGAAGTTGAATAGGTAGTTTGCAGGTATGCAGATATTGCTGCAAGGTGTATTTTAATAGAAGAGAATGCTAGCTTTGCTTTTTGTAAATGGAGCAAGTAATTTACTATATGTTTTGGAGTTGCGTCTAGTGGTTGTATCTGATTATGATGGCAGTACCAAACAAATCTTTTCCACTTACTTGCGTAGCAGTGTCTAGTGGATGGCCTTCTGGCCTGCTTTATGACTTCCATACACTCTTGGCTAAGTTGTAAGTGTCCGAATTCTAGGATTTCAGGAGCCAGATTGCTAGATTCAGCGATGCTGGGTCCGGGTGTCTGATCTGTTGGTTGTGTTGCGTTAACAGATCTGGTTTGTTGGGCAGTTTGATGTGTGGTACTACAGACAGATCTAGCAGTGTTGTGTACCAGGGTTGTCTTGCCCACGTTGGTGCTATTAAAATGAGTTTGAGTTTGTTTTGACTCAATTTGTTTACTAGGTAAGGAAGGAGAGGGAGAGGAGGAAAAGCGTAAGCAAATATTCCTGACCAGTTCATCCATAGGGCATTGCCTTGGGATTGCTTGTGTGGGTATCTGGACGCGAAGCTTTGGCATTTTGCGTTCTCTTTTGTTGCAAATAAGTCTATTTGTGGTGTTCCCCAGAGTGTGAAGTAGGTGTTCAGAATCTGTGGGTGGATTTCCCATTCGTGGACTTGCTGGTGATCTCGAGAGAGATTGTCTGCCAGCTGATTCTGGATGCCCGGAATAAACTGTGCTATTAGACCAATTTGATGGTGGATTGCCCACTTCCATATTTTTTGAGCTAACAAGCTTAACTGCGTTGAATGTGTTCCTCCTTGTTTGTTTAGATAATACATCGTTGTCATGTTGTCTGTTTTGACAAGGATGTATTTGTGGGTTATGATTGGTTGGAAAGCTTTTAGTGCTTGAAAAACTGCTAATAATTCTAGATGATTTATATGCAGTTTTGTTTGATGCATGTTCCATTGTCCTCTTATGTTGTGTTGATTGAGATGTGCTCCCCACCCTGTCATGGAAGCATCTGTTGTTATTACGTACTGTGGCACTGGGTCTTGAAAAGGCCGCCCTATGTTTAAATTTATACTGTTCCACCATAGAAGCGAGAGGTAAGTTTGGCGGTCTAGCAACACCAGATCTAGAAGGTGACCCTGTGCTTGAGACCACTGTGAGGCTAGGCACTGTTGTAAGGGCCTCATGTGCAGTCTTGCGTTTGGGACAATGGCTATGCATGAGGACATCATGCCTAGGAGCTGTAGTATTGTTCTTGCTTGTATTGTTTGGTTTGGAGACATGTGTTGAATGACTCTGTTGAAATTTTGGATCCTTTGTGGAGTTGGCGTTGCTACTCCTTTTGTCGTGTCTATTATGGCTCCTAGATATTGCTGTACTTTACTTGGCAGAATGTTTGATTTTGCAAAGTTGACGGTGAACCCTAGTTTGTAGAGGGTTTGTATGACTTGATTTGTGTGGTTTGAGCATTGTGTGAGCGAACTGGTTTTGATTAGCCAGTCGTCTAGATACGGGAACACATGTATTTGCTGCCTTCTGATGTGTGCAGCGACTACTGCTAGGCATTTTGTGAATACTCTTGGAGCGGTTGTTAAACCAAATGGCAATACTTTGAATTGGTAATGTATTCCTTTGAATACAAACCTTAGATATTTCCTGTGTGATTGATGTATTGGTATATGGAAATATGCGTCTTTGAGGTCTAGGGTTGTCATGTAGTTGTGTTTTTTGAGCAATGGTAACACTTCTTGTAGTGTGACCATGTGAAAGTGGTCTGATTTGATGAATGTGTTTACTACTCTGAGGTCTCAGTGTTTCGTCCTTTTTTGGTATCAAGAAGTACAGTGAATAAACTCCTGTGTTTATTTGTGTGCTTGGTACTAATTCTATTGCATTTTTTTGCAGTAGTGCTTGAACTTCTATCTCTAGAAGCTGTGAATGGTATTTTGATAAATTTTGTGATTTTGGTGGTATGTCTGGAGGGAATTGCAGGAATTCTATGCAATAACCATGTTGGATAATTGCTAGGACCCATGTGTCTGTAGTTATTTTGTCCCATGCTTCGTAATATTGACGTATCCTCCCCCCCACTGGTGTTGTGTGGGAGGGGTGAGTGACGTGTGAGTCACTGCTTGTTGGTAGTGGTTTTGGGGCTTTGAAATCTTCCTCTATTCCTAGGGAATTGCCCCCCTCTATACTGGCCCCGAAAACCTCCCCTGTACTGTCCCTGGTAGGTGGGCGGTGCAGACTGTGAGGTGCTAGCTTGTGTGGCCTGACCCCGAAACCCTCCTCTAAAAGGTGTTTTGCGGAAGATGTTATAAGATCCTCTGCTCTGCGGGGAGTAGAGTGCGCCCATGGCCTTGGCAGTGTCAGTGTCCTTCTTGAGCTTTTCTATGGCTGTGTCGACCTCCGGACCGAACAGAAGTTTTTCGTTTACTGGCATGTTAAGCACTGCCTGCTGAATTTCTGGCTTGAATCCAGACGTTCTGAGCCATGCGTGCCTACGGATGGTAACCGACGTATTAATGGTCCTTGCGGCCGTGTCTGCTGCATCCATGGAGGAGCGTATTTGATTGTTTGAAATGTTTTGACCCTCCTCAACAACCTGTTTTGCTCTTTTTTGCAGATCTTTTGGGAGATGTTCAATGAGATGCTGCATCTCATCCCAGTGGGCTCTGTCGTATCGCGCTAGCAGCGCTTGTGAATTTGCGATGCGCCACTGGTTTGCTGCTTGGACAGCAACCCTCTTCCCGGCTGCATCGAACTTCCTGCTTTCTTTATCTGGGGGAGGTGCATCCCCAGAAGTGTGTGAATTTGCCCGTTTTCTGGCAGCCCCTACCACCACAGAATCTGGTGGCAGCTGAGAGGTGATGAATACAGGGTCCGTAGGAGGCGCCTTATACTTTTTGTCCACCCTAGGCGTCACTGCCCTACTTTTAACTGCCTCCTTGAAAATGTCCTTTGCATGGCGTAGCATGCCTGGGAGCATCGGCAGGCTTTGGTAGGAGCTGTGGGTTGAAGAGAGGGTGTTAAATAAAAAATCATCCTCTACTTGTTCCGAGTGTAGTTCCACATTATGGAATAGTGCTGCCCTAGCCACCACTTGTGAGTAGGCTGTGCTGTCTTCCGGTGGTGATGGCCTAGTTGGGTATGTGTCTGGGCTGTTATCAGACACTGGTGTGTCGTACAAGTCCCACGCATCCTGATCTTGGTCATCGTGGCTCATGGCGGTGTGAGCTGGCGAATGTGACGGGGTGTAAGTTGGCGAAGCCGGAGTTACAGGTGGAGGCGAGGGAGGAGGTGTTACCTTTTGTGCTGTTTGTTGCTGAGGAGTAAACTGAAGCGTTCTCTTTCGTTTGACAGGTGGAAGGGTACTGATCTTCCCAGTCCCCTGCTGAATAAAGATACGCTTTTGCGTGTGATCCACGTCAGTGGATTGCAGTTCTTGTTCAAATCTATGTTTCTTCATTTGTGAAGACATAGAATGCTCTTCAGTATAGGAGCCTGAAACAGGGTCTGATGTCGCTTTTTTCGGCTCCGAAAACCCTGTTGATTGTTTTTTCGGCTCCGAGGTAACCTTCCTCTTTTTCTGTGCCGAAAATTCTTGGCCTCTATGGTCTTCGGCGCCACTGTCTCGGCGTCGATCCGTGTCGACACCGAACTCTCGGTGTCGATGCTTCTGTTTAGCACTCTCTCGGTCCCGAGGAGGCTGCGTGCCGGTGTCTCGACCGAAGTCGGACGATCTCGACACTGAATGGGCCTTTTTCGGTGCCGATTGTTGGTCACCGAGAATTTGGGTGGAGCCATGGCCGGTTGGCAGTGGCGTCCCCTGGGCCTTCTTTCCTTTTTTAAGTTCTGATCTCGACGTCTTACTCACAGTTTTTGTAGAGTCTAGCTCGTCGGAGTCTGAATCCTGGATGGAAAAGGATTCCTCCTGTTCCTCTTCTGTCTCGAACTGTCGACGCTCCTTTGGCGTGGACGCCATCTGCAGTCTTCTCGCTCGACGGTCGCGCAGAGTTTTTCGGGACCGGAACGCCCGACAGGCCTCACAGGATTCTTCGCTGTGCTCGGGTGACAGGCACAGGTTACAGACCGAGTGTAGGTCCGTATAAGGATATTTGTTGTGGCATTCGGGGCAGAATCGAAACGGGGTCCGTTCCATCGGCGTTGTTCTCCACGCGGTCGGGCCGACTAGGCCCCGACGGGGTGCCGAAATCTACCCCGAAGGGTACCGAAGCGCTTCGATGTTAAACGCGTCGTCGTATGTGTCTATCTCGAACCGGATCGCAACGATACCGTCGAAAATCTTCCGTTTTCAGCTATCTTTCCGTTCCGAAACCCGGAGCGACAGGAACACGTCCGAACCCGATGGCGGAAAGAAAACAATCGAAGATGGAGTCTACGCCCATGCGCAATGAGCACAGAAGGAGGAGTCACTCGGTCCCGTGACTCGAAAACACTTCTTCGAAGAAAAACAACTTGTAACACTCCGACCCAACACCAGATGGCGAGCTCATGCATACCATGTGTATCTACAGCGACAGATGCCATCGAACTTTTAATTATGAGCAGTAGGTGAGAGGAAATCCCCATCTCCTGGAGTACTTCCTACAGTTTCCCTCTAAGTACAAGGTCAAAAGCGGCAAGAAGACCAATAAATGCCACAAAATGTTTACCCATGGCCAGGTCTGCTATCCTTCTTTTAGCAAGGAGAAATCAGAAGGCCTAGTCTTGTGCCTAAAGCCTGCTTAGACGGTCAAGAGAATATGGTTCTCCTTACACCAATCTTAGAGCCGCTCAAGGATCTGTTTGCAAAAGACCTTTTGGAAATTGTCTCTGAGGCTAATTGGGTAGTAGTTGGAGGATATGCTGGGGTTCCCCTATTTAAAAATTGGCACAATCTCAGCCCCTCTCCAAGATGAGGGAATAACCACCTCCGTCATAATTGCATTCAAAACAGCATTTTTGAAGGACCCCCAAATAGCATTATCATATTTGAAAAGATCTGCAGGGATCTTGTCGAGCCCCAGCACATTTCCTTTCATGAAAGAGGCCTAGTTGTGAGCAATTTACTCCAGGGAAAAAGTTACTGGGGGAAAGTTGGAATTCAACGGACAACTAGCATCCCTAGGGGCAGCAGCTCTCTCCATCTTGTGGGATGCAAAATACGAACATCCAAAATAGGAGACCTACTGACAGGGAAAGATTGAGGAGTCAGACGGTTTACACAATTTCTCGCCATCTATATTAACCAAAGACCAGAATTTTTTCCAGTTACTAGTTGTTGCGGCTTCCAGAAGATACTGCCAGATCCCGTTTGGCTTCCTTTAGGGTAGCCCTGCTTACCTTTATTTTGTGAATGACTCCCTTTTTATTGTTCCAGCAGCTTTGCTTGGCATCACTCTTTGGAGCAGTTGGTTTGGGTTGCCCCACAACTTTCGTAGTAAACAGATCCTTTAGTTTAAAAAATGCTGCGTTATACTCAATTAAAATAAATGCTTTGTTCCCCCAATCTGCTAACATTCTTTCCATATGAGTGGTGAGAACTGAATATAAATTCATGACTACCTTAGGTGAAGAACTCACTGCCTCTCACTTGACATTCCTCCTGTTGTTTATAACTTCTAGGTACTTCTCAAAACCACCTGCTTTAAAAACATGGGGCAATGTCATAGACTGCTTCAATTTGAGTATCAACTAATTATGGTCACTCTCTACCACAGACATATATCCCAGTTTGCTCCAGAACTTCACGTCATGTAGGATGTAGTCAATGGTGCTATAATACAATCCTCTTCTAATTGTGGGAGCCGGCTTTTTATCTGAGGGTGACCAGCCATTACAAGCATGCAACCCATGCCTCAGAGTGAGTTCCACTACTTGGAGGGCCACCCTAGAAGAATTTCTTCTTATGGGAGATCTGAGATAAGTAATCCCCCATATTGAGTCATCTATGCTAGACAGCTCTTTTGCTAGGCCCCTTGGATCGAAAGAAAGATTTCAATCTTCGGCCACCAGAGCATGGTGGGTTTCAGAGTGGGCTACCAATATTCTGTCCAGCATTTGCAGCTTGGGATTCCTGCTTATATCGGCCACTCATGATATATATGTTAAGTACCAAGAGGGACTGGGATTTTGTAGAGGAGAAATTAAGACCTTGAACATCTGGGAAACCTGTGTCATGAATGGAGATAGAATAAGATAAAGTGGACCGTCCCAGTATAAGCAACCCATCGAAGGAACGCCCAGCAGTGGACTTACAGCGCTTTAACTCAACCCTATTCAACCACCCACGTGTCATGGTCATCAGTGAATGTACCCCAAATGAGATTAAAATGTGCCCTTGACACCTGCAATGTTCCAACACAATAAAGTTGTCTGTGGGGATGGGGAGCTGGGTAACGGGGCGGTGATATCTGTAACGTCTATCCGACAGCACTCTGGTGCATTAGATGCTAACGCTTCTCTACCCACACAATGATTACCCAATGTGCCTAAACCATTCCAATAAAAAGTTAGCACTTATAAAATGTATTAAGGTAACCCAATGTTAGCCTATGAGAGAGGCAGGCCTCACAATAGTGAAAGATGAATTTAGGAGTTGTTCACTACCAAAACATGTAAAGCACAAGTCCAACTCTTTAATTATGATGCACCTTGCCCTATGGGCAGTCCAGGACCTACGGTAGGGGGTGACTTATGTGTAATAAAAAAGGATGTATTAGGCATGAAAAGAGGGTTATTTTGCCAAGTCGAACTGGCAGTTTACAACTGCTACCAGGCTGCACCGGCAAGCCTAAGACATGTTTAAGTGGCTACCTAAGTGGACGGCACCACAAGAGCACTAGCAGCATTTAATTTACCAGCCCTAGGTTTAAGGTACACAACTTTACTAGGGACTTATAAGTAAATGAAATATGCCAATCAGTTGTAAATCAATTTTACCATATTTTAGGTTCACTGTGCCATTGGATTCAAACTGGAACTCACAGATAGACTGTTTCTGAGATTGCTGTGTGTGGGGATCTCACTTTGCTTATTCTTTACATTTTCACTAGTATTCAGAACCTCATGCCAATATCGTTCCATTGCTATGGTGCTTCCCTTAGAACCCTGCAGGAATGACAGTTGCCGCTGACTGGTGAAAGGAACACTACGCATTGAAGAGCTGTGCGTGAATAAAGTTATTTACAAGAACCGAAAGTCTCAAGGAAGTCGTAATTCTAACATCATTTGGCAACAAGGAGACAGTCAAGCAGAACTCAGCCTCTATAAGAACCCAACGCATTGAAGGCAGAAAGTTAAGTGATGAAGTGCACAATGCAGTACTGGTTTAGCAATTATTGGAAAAGTCTGCTGGTTGCTCTACTAAATAGTTACCAGCATTTTAGATTTTTTTTATAAATGACCCTTGTACTGCGTTCCTTCCACTGCGAAGCATAGCCGTTCATGCACTGAGGCCTTTGGTTAGTGCATGCAATGAGTGGCCTGCGTGGCTACTGTTGAGAGCTAGGCTGAGGAGAAGTGAGGAGCACACTCAGTGGATGGCAGTTACTATTAACACTACAGAACGGCTCTTGCAGGCATTGTGCGCCGGTGTGTTGTGGTAAACTGACGATCATTCAAACAGCTGTTGGAAAAAGGAAGCTCGGCGCATGTAGTCAGTGTACGCCTGTTAGCTGAAAGTGAATAGACACACAACTTCAGTGCATGTGAAAAAGTTAATGAACTCACTGAATCTCATGAGTGAAAAGTGCAGTATTGTAGTCTGTCACAGATGCGTGCCTTGTGCTCATCGTAGTGAAGCAAGTGAGAAGAAACAGTTTTAAAGACAGCTATGCCCTGCAATGCCCATTAACCCCTTACATGCATTCAATAGCCAGGAGCCATCCGACTCCACCATGGGCATGTGTGTTTAACAGCTCCTGGCCGCCCTATCACCCACTCACAGGGGAAGTGCTGCCACGCCTCCCATGGGCCCCTTCAGCCCACCACCAGGGATGGCAGCAGAAGCACTTCCAACTCACAAATCCACCTCCCGAACCTGAGCCCCCCTACCCTCCCACCCTCCACCCCCAAGGCAATCTGATGACATTGGCATGCACTGTGCTCCAACGTCATCAAAATCCACCTGGACCTCATGGAAGCCATTTGCTCCCAGCCCGGGGAGGAAAGTCTTTCTAGCCAAAGAGGCACTGAGGGAAAGGAAAGGACTTTCCTTTTCCCCATTCTCTCTTTCGTGTACATTCCTGCTGCACAATTGCACATGGTGCCGCGATCGTACAGCAGGAATGCCCACTAGACACCAGGGATTTTGTTTTGGGAATATGCTGTTGGTGTGGGGAGCAGACCCTTCAGCAAGGGTCGCTGCTCTCCGAGGCACAAGTAGTTTGCCCATTTCTGCCCCCATGGGTGCAGATCAATATATTTTTTTAAGCTGATCTGCCCCAATGGGGACAGAAACCACTAGACACCAGGGATATTATGTTTTCCATGATTGTTGTGTTGTGGGGAGTGGCCCCTTCAGCAAGGCTCACTTCCCTTTGAGGATCAAGGGTTCGGGCTGGGGCAGATCGGCCTTTTTATTTAGGCCCATCTGCCTACAACGAGGGCAGAAACCACTAGACACCAGGGATTTATTATGCATGTAATCTTTTTGTGTTTGGGAAGCTGTCCCTTGGGCAAGGGTCGCTCCCCTTTTAGGGGAGAATATATTGGACATTTCTGCCCCTTATGGTGGAGATCAGCCATAATAATTTAGGCCCATCTGCCCCCAAGGGGGGCATGAGCCCACTAGACAGCAGGGAGTTATATAAATTATTTTTGTGTTTGGAGAGCATCCCATTGGGCAAGAGTTGTTCCCCTTTTGTGGGAAGAATATTTTGCCCATTTCTGCCCCCCAAGGGCTGACCAGTCATTATGATTTAGGCCTATCTGCTCCCAAGGGGGGGCTGAAGCCCACCAAACACCATGGATTTCTTAATTCTGTAGAGTTTTGTATTTGGGGAGCGGTCCCTTGGGCAAGAGTCACTCCCCTTTAGCAGCCAATCATTTTAGCTGTTTCTGCCCCCTTGGGGGCAGACTGGCAATTTTTTTAGGTGCATCTGCCCCCAAGGTGTGCCGAAATCCACTAGACACCAGGAAAAGTCTCTGAATGTTTGGTGGCGGGGTATGTGTGGACTGGCGCATAATCTGCATTTGTGATCATAATATTTTATTTCACCTTGGTATCCTAGCACAAAGCTTTTGATTCCTTTGCTATGACTTGCAGTTCGGGTTGTAGTAGATCTGGAATTTGCGTAGCTGCATGCATTTGGTAAGGAAAACTTTTTTGTACTATTTACTCCAAATGAGTATCCCTGCCATGCAGGAATAAGATTTCTGTAAATGGTGTAATAATAGCAGCATATTTAGCTTATGTTTTATTGCAAGTGAAGTTTTCCTTGGGTTCGTGCACAACCTGTATTGTTTTGTCCTGTGTGTAATTTTGTTTTGTTTTTCCTTTTTAGTGGGAAATTATTGATGCTTACTGTGTCTGTGCAGAGTAGGTTCTGGTGAGTCTAGCTGTCTCTAGCAAGTAAACGGTATTGTGTTTTGAGTATGAAGGTCTTTGAGATAAAGCCACACTTTGTATATTACTTATGTGATTGGTTGTTGCTGACTTACTTGTCAAGTTACTATTATTAGTAAGGATTTTGGCTAGTCACAAGATAACCAATCAGCAAGTTGTTGGTTGCTTTTTGAATCTTCCTCTGATCAACATTTTGAGACTGACTCTGCATCTAATGCAGAGGAGAAGGTGCAAGATTCAGGCAGTGAATTTTCTGTCTGAGAGGAATCATCCAATGATGAAGCCAGTTAGTGCAGATGAAGTGCCTGTCTTAGAGGAGGACACTGATGTGCCAATAGTGCAGCAAGAGGCATCTGGATTGGAGCCTGGGGCTGAATGGCTTTCCATTGGAAGAGCTGAACTCTCCAAACATGGTGCAGCCGGCGTTGCCTGCCTTTACGGGTGTTGCAGGGTGTTGAGTGAATACTGAAAACTTTTTGCCTAAAATGTCTTTCAATTGTTTACGGGTGATGTATTTTTGGGTGAGATTGTTGAGCAGACTCATTTGTATGCTGAACAGTATTTGAGTGACAACAGTACCAGTCTTAAGCCCTCCTCTGGAGCTACATGGTGGACTCTAAAAAAAATCTGGAAGAGTTGAAGAAGTTCTTAGGTTTAACTTTTTTTATGGGCTTGATAAGGAAGCCGTTGCTGTCTTCAGATTGGTCTACCAGTCCTTTGATGGCAACGGCCATATGTCCTGCAATCATGAGTCGTGATTGGTATTTGCTTCTGCTTCGAATGCTGCATTTTGTTGATAATGCTTTAGCGTTGCCACAAGATAACCCTGATTGTGATCATCCATTTAAGATTTGGCCTGTCCTTGATTACTTCGTAGATCGATTTTCAGAGTTCTGTGTTCCAGAGAAAGAAATAGCTGTTCAAGGGCCATTTGTTTTTTAGGCAGTACATTCCTAGCAAGAGGGCATGTTATGGAATTAAAATGTATATGCTGTCTGAGAGTAGTACATGATATGTCTATAATTTCCAGGTATACACTGGTAGGGATTCCACAATTGACCCCACTGGTTGTCTGTCCACTTTTGAGGTTAGTGAGAAAATTGTGTGGGAACTTGGTAGAGAACTTTTTAACAAAGGTCACCATTTGTACCTAGATAGCTTCTACACTTGTGTGCAATTGTTCAGGGAATTGTTAAAGTGGACAGAGTTGCTTGTGGCACAGTCCTCTCTAACCGAAAAGGTTTTCCAAAGGAGCCTGTTTGTAAAAAACTTGTGAGGAGAACAGTGCAGTGCTTTATGCAGTGATAAACTGCTAGTTGTGAAATTTGCAGACAGGAGGGATGTCTACATGCTGACTACCATCCATGATGAAAGTACTTCACCTGTGACTGTTTGGGGTCAGGTTGCTGAAGTGCGCAAACCTGTGTGTATTTTAGACTACAATAAGCACATGGGTGGTGTAGCTAGAGTAGATCAAAGATTGGAACCTTATACTGTGGTTTGTAAGGCTTGCTTTTGGTATAAGAAGTTGGCTATCCATCTCTTCAATTTAGCAACATTTAATGCTTTTATTGTGCTCAAGGATTGTTCTCCAGAGTCAAAGATGACTTTTGTTAAGTTTCAAGAATCTGTGATAGGCAGATTTGTTGTAGTTCAACAGGCAAGTGTTCCTAGAGTTAGAGTGGTGGAGGATGTGGCTTGATTTAAAGATCGCCACTTTGCTGATCACATTCCTCCCATGCCCAAAAAACACAATCCCTGTAAGAGATATAGACTCTGTATGGAAAGAGGCATGCAGAAGGAGAGTCGTATGCACTGTCCTGATTGTCCTTCTAAACCTGGGCTGTGTGTGCCCGCTTGGTTTAGAATGTACCACACACAAAATAATTTTTGGGAGCACCCGTGAGCGTTGCCTGTCTGTATAGTTTTATATTTTTTGTTTAGTTTCACAGTAGGCATTAGTTAGATGTATTTATGTAGAGTTGATGTATTTGCAATTTTGTATTTAATTACAATTGGTTTGTATTTTCTTTTTTGTTAAAAAAAATCTGATGGCAGTGTGCGTGGACATGCGCTTGGTTGGCGGTGTGTGTGGACTGGCTGGGGGTGTGCATGGACTGGTGCTTGGGTGGCAGTGTGCGTGGGCTGGTGCTTGGCTTGCCATGTGAGTGAGCTGGTGCTTGGCTTGCAGTGTGTGTTAGCTGGCACTTGGCTGGCCTTGTGCGAGTAGTGACTTGCTGCTGGTCACTACTCACACTGCTAGCCAAATGGCAGTCCTCACACTCCATCAGCATGTGTGATTGTTGTGTCAGGCATGTGGGCGTATGGAAGTGATGGGCCCTTGAACGGTGCTGTCTATTGATGTGAGTGTTATAATGTTCTGGGCCCGCAGCTCGAAGCGTGAATGGTTTTGTGTGTGTCACGTATGAAGGTGTGTGAATGAACTGTACAGTGGTTGGTGCCTTGACACAGCTTTACAGCTCACGAGCTGTGAATCATTGGTTCAGTTTTTTGACCTTTCAGTTATTAACAGTGCATTTCATGTTTATGAAATTTTATATATTGAACCATCACTGGCCAAATCCAACCAGTATGTGAGCGTCAAAATAAATGTGGGTAGCCACAAGACGTATTGATTGGACTTCTCCTCTAAGTTGGGAATTCAACTCACGAAAAAAAAATGCTCAGCTGGAATCAGGCGTCGAAGTACATCCCTGACATGCTTGGTGTCTTGGATGGGATCCTAATGATGAAGCATGCCACCAACTAGCATGCCACCAACTGGATTGGTGGGTGAGAAATGTTTTTAACAAAACCTAAGGGTGTTTATTCATAATTTGACTGTTTAGGAGCTCATAGAAGTAATAGACTTGGTAGCCTGCTCTCTTCTTATCTAGGGAAAATATATCGACTCTAGATATGTTGGAAAACTAGACACCAAGAGGTGTACAGAGTGAGGTGCCTCTCAAAGATCCCAAAACTTTTCTTTTTTGACCTTTCAATAAACACTTCATTTAATTTTTGTGAAATTACGTTTATATAAGTTATATACTGAACCATCCCTCTCCCTCGTGCCAAATCCAACCAGTATGTGTGTGTACTTGATGACTACATGGTTGTACAGTAATAATTGTATTTTCTGTTACTCTCTGCCTAGGTGTACATTGCTTCTACTAGACTCTTGTTGTGAATGTTATAATGTGCTGGTCCTGGGGCTAGCAGTGTGATTGGTCTTGTGTGTGTCATGTATGAAAGGAATGTTAATGGCCTGTAAAGCAGTTGGTGCCTTGTCACAGCTTTACAGTTCATGAGATGTGAGTCATTGGTACAGTTTTCTGATCTTTCACTTATTAACAGTGCATTTCATTTTTTTTTTATTTTGTATATTGAACCATCATTCAACCTTGTGAAAAATCCAACCAGTATGTGTGTGTCAAAATAATGGTGGGTAGCCACAAGACCTATTTATTGCACTTCTCCTCTCAGTTGTGAATTCAACTCAGAAAAAAAACCACTCCACTGTTATCAGGCGTCAAAGTACACCCCTTACACACTAGGTGTCTCAGGTGGGAACCTAATGATGATGCATGCCACCAACTAGCTTGGTGGGTGAGGAGTGTTTTTAACAAAACCTACAGGCATTTTTTCACAATTTGAGTGTTTATGAGATCACAGAAGTAAGAGACTTAGTAGCGTGCTTGCTTCTTGTCTAGGGAAAATCGATAAACTCTAGATATATTGGAAAACAACACGCTATGGGGAGTAGAGGGAGGTGTGTCTCTTGTGGATCAAACAAGTATTCTTACCCAAAATGCCCTGCTAATCTCAAAATGTGACTAAAATCACACATTTACCTTGCATTTCTGTGCCTTATTCTTCCAGAAAAATGAAATAAACCACAAAGTTCTGACTATCCAGTGCCCCCCCCCGCCGTCTCCCGATAAAAATGATACCACACTTGTGTGGGTGCCCAAAGCAGTGCCAACCTAAAAACGTATTAAAAAAAACCCTGAGCTTATGAACATGGTTTGGTGCCCCCTCAATCTCTACACATTTTTGGCCCTTGCCTGTCAAAGGCTTGCCCCACCCACACAAGTGAGGTATCATTTTCATCAGGACACTGAAAGGAGACAGGAAGGCTGAGTGGTAGGAAATTTGCAGCTCCTCTCAGATTCCAGAACTTTCCATCACAGAAATGTGGATAAATGTGTTTTTAGACACAGTTTGAGGTTTTCAAGTGATTCTGGGTACCAGAACCTGGTGACAGCCACACAAGTCACCCCATCCTGCATTCCCCTGGATTTCTAAAG
Source organism: Pleurodeles waltl (assembly GCF_031143425.1). Taxonomy (NCBI): domain Eukaryota; kingdom Metazoa; phylum Chordata; class Amphibia; order Caudata; family Salamandridae; genus Pleurodeles; species Pleurodeles waltl. The sequence continues at coordinate 193,163,389 of NC_090437.1, forward strand.
GAATACCTTAAAGGATCTACATGACTGACCCCTTGCTGAATTGTGTCTACTTTTTCAAAACGTATAGCTTTTTGGGATCCACCATTGGTTTCACACCGATTTCTATCACTAACTGGAAGGAGGTTGAAAGCACAAAAGACAGGAAAAATGTGGTATGTCCCAGTAAAATGCCAAAAATGTGTTGAAAAATTTGTTTTTCTGATTCAAATCTGCCTGTTCCTGAAAGCTGGGAAGGTGATGATTTTAACACTGCAAACTCTTCATTGATGCCATCTGCAGGGAAAAAACTGACGCTTTCTTCTGCAGCACTTTTTTACTATTTTTACCCCCAAAAAACAAAATGTAGCTGTATTTTGGCTAGTTTCTCAGTCCCCTCAAGGGGAATCCACAAACTTTGGGTATCTTGGAATCCCCAGGATGTTGGAAAAAAGGGACATAAGTTTGGCATGGATAATTCTTGTGGACAAAACGTTATGGGGGCCTAAGCGCAAACTACCCCAAATAGCAAAACAAAAGGCTTAGCATGGAGAGGAAAAGGCTTAGCCGCAAAGGAGGTTAAAGGAGGAGTCCTGAAATTAAAGGAGAAGTGTCAAAGGAGGCCACACCCTGCAATGCCTAATGCAGAAGGAATACTGAAATTAAAGGAGAGGTGCCATAATTAAAGGGATTGTGTCTATCTTTGTTCAACAACACTAAAAACCGAATTCTAAGGCACTGAATATATGGATTAACGTGCATTTGTGATGGGTAACACATACACAAATAGAAATAATATAGCCTTAGAACCCGCCGTAGAGGGCTCTACTGGCTATTAAAGGCCTGCTCCCCGCGTTAAATGCCCGAGCCGAAGGCGAGGGCATTTAACAAGGGAGAGGGACTTTAATAGCCGGTAGAGCACGCTACGGCGGGTTCTAAGGCTATTAGAACATTCTGCCACTCAGGGCAGAATGTTCTATTAAAAAAAAAAATGCTCACGGAGCCCGAGGGGATTAAAATCCCCTCGGGCTCCGTGAGGTTTTGTTCACAGCTGTTGCTGTGAACAAAGCGAACATTGGAATGTTGGCGCTGCGGGCTTTTACCGGCCAGTAAAAGCCCTCAGCACTCCATTGTTTTCAATGGAGCCCCAAGCATTCCAATGTTCTAATAATAATAATAACACCCTAGAAGAATTATTGCATGAACTGATTTTTTAGGGGAAAACTTGAAGGATAGATCTCTCAGCAATTGCACCATCACCATGTTTCTTGTTTAAACTGGGAGTTCCACTCATAGATTGAGATGACTAGGTGGATACATTAGATAATTAGTTGAAGGCACTAGATTGACAAGAGTTTAGTTCTAGCAGAAAGCAAGTAATTATTTCTAGTGGCCTAAAAAAGAAGTGGCAACATATGTTCCAAGTACCCTTCTATTGCAGTGGATAAAGACGGGTCAGCCTATAGAGAATATGTACATGGAAGCCCGAAAAAGACTTGAGACATGGTTTCCCAAAGAGACCAATGTAGTGATGAGATGGTATGAGTTTTATACTTACCCACAGAGGATTGCTGAATCTATTGATGACTTTATTATGAGACTATCAGAACTATCAGTAAAGTGTAGATTTGGAGTAATGGCGAAGGAAATGATAACAGATCAACTTATTGTTAAATGTTGAAGCAGAAAACAGAGGTAAAAGTAAAGCAGCAGTTTTGACAGAGGCGATATTTAGTGCAGACATTAACTCAAGGCCAGATAGAGTCTTTTCCGTAGATACATCAGACAAGGAAGACAAGTGCACGAATGGTGTTTTGTATGCTGGGGAGCCAGACAGTGAGGATAGGAGGAGGGATAGGCCCAAAGAAGAATTTGTCATTAGGGACAAGAAAGTGGAGTCAATGGTAGATTCTAGATCATTATATACTGCCATACCCAAAACCTTTTTTCAGAAAAAGTGATCTATTGTAAGATTGTTACCAAAGGATATAAATCCAGAAGGATATCAAGGTGAACGGATACATATTTTAGGTTATCTGTATAGGGAAAGTAAATTTAAGACTATGGATGTTAAAGGCAAAGTTTATGTGGCTGAGTCAAGACCACCTATAATAGGTTGACTCCACCAGTATAACCACCACATAAAAATGTATCCCTATGCAGAAGTGCAGTTAATGGAAGTGGATGAGTTAACAGCGGAAGACATACTGGAAGCTTCTAAGGAAGTTTTCAGAAATGAGTAAGGGCAATTAAAAGGATATGTGCATAAAATAAAGCTTAAGCAAGGAGCCATACCAGTCCAGCATAAGGCTAGGAGGATTCCAATTTTGGTAAGGGACGAGGTAAAAAACATGGTTGGATGAGATGTTGGGCAATGGAATAATTGAACACGTTGAGACATCTACATGGATCTCCTCAGTGGTTAGCACTGAGAAAGCAGATGGGAAATTGCATTTTTATGGAGCTTAAACCAGATTATTGTCTCAGATACATTCCCACTACCAAATATCAACGAGCAAATCCTATTGTTACAAGGGGAAAGTACTTATCAAAATTGGACCTTCAGCATGCGTACCACCAAAATGCTAAACCCTTGACTGTTTTCATTACTATGGAAGGTACTTTCCAGTTCACAAGGAGCACGTTCGGGTTGTCATAGGTGGCTAGTGTCTTCCATTGGATGGTGAGTGAAGAATTCAAGGGTTTTAAGAATGTAATCTATCTCCAATGTAATATATTGGTGTTTGGCTATAGTGTTAGCAGTCCTAACAAAGCCTTGAAAGAGACTATGCTAGCTGAGTCGGGTCAAACGTTATGAAGCGAGAAATGTGCTTTCCTAGTTATGGAGATTGAGTATTTGGGACACATGCTATCTCTGGATGGAGTGAAACCGAAAGAGGCTTGTTTACATCAGTAAGATTAGCACAAGTTTCCCACAACTAGGACCAGTTACATTTGAAGTAGCAATATGAGGCCACATTTCTGCTACTGTTATCTCTCACGAGGGCGGGGGGAGTACATTTCAGCAACATGTCACAATTTGGGAGACCAAAACTACATAGGCAATTCCAGCTCACATTCCAGTACAACTTTCTCCATTCAGCATCACATAACTCCCATTTAAGAGCACTTGGAAGGCTGGATGAATCAAAGGGACAGGAACCCCCTTCAGATAACAAGCTAAATTTGCAGCTGAAGCAATACATGCTCCTTGCAAGGACAGCTGCAAATCATCAAATGACTTATGGAAGTCTTGCATTCGCTTTCGCTAAGAAAGACCTCTTTCATGCCATCAAAACATATGTACGTGAAGGGCAGCTCCCACACCTCCTGGGTGTAACTATCTCCTAGCTTTACAATCTGCCTACAGGAATGTGCTTCAAACACAAGGTGAACCGAAGTGTTGAAATGGGCAGATTGATAACTCTGTGTATTAACCAAACTGCAGATGGTATTTCCATCACAGTGAAAGTCAACTTTTCTAACTTTTCAATGTTTAACATAATATAAGTTGCTTCTTTCCTAGCCATTATTAATTGCTTTTGCGTCACATAAAAAGCAGAAAACAGGTCCCTGTAGCTGACATGTTGCTAGGGTACGCGACCACTTTTCAGAACTTGTAACATCCAACCCAACTGCATAATTGAGCTAGGTTGACTCTTGCCATGGTGTAAAAATGACATAATTTTGTATGATGTCAATTGCGGATGAAACAATATTGTTTAGAGTGGAAATGCGGTTAGACAAAGGCCCTCACCGCCGCAGTGCTGGCGTTAAGTACTGCCACATTATGAGTTGTGGGGCTTGGCAGACGGCAAGCCTCCACAACCCTGCCTGGCCCGCCGGTGCAGTTGCACCATTGCAGCCGGTGCGGAGCACTTCCAACCCAGCAGCAGGCCTCAGCCTGCCGTCCATATTATGAGGCTGCAAACTGTCAACCTTTCCGTGGTGGTAACCCTGCCACAAAAACCCTGGCAGTCACGCACCAGACAACAGGAATCTTCATTCCTGTTGCCAGCACACACATACACATGTCACCATACATCCACACATCCCCGCCACCCGTCCACACACTCAAAACTCCCCCACCCCTTCATGCACGAATGCATTCACATACACACCCATTCACCATATGCATACATGCACTCAGACAACCCCACTCACTCACATTTGTCAACTCAGAACCCCCACTCACTCACATTCATTCATTCAGAGCCCCCACTCACTCACATTCATTCATTCAGAGCCCCCACTCACTCACATTCATCCACATTGGCACCACCACTCACTCACATTCATCCACACAGACACCCCCACTCACTCACATACATCCACACAGACACCCCCACACATTCACTTGCATACACACACGCATTCACCACCCCCCTCCGCAGACACGCACACACGTACCCACACACATGCCTCCCCCCTTTCAGATGCCCACTTACCTCCTCAGTCGAGGGGGACATCCGGGGGGTGATGGGTCCTGGCGGTCTTCCCTCGCCGCCACCATCACGCTACCAGGACCCCACCAAGACTTATTACGGCTTGTAATACGGTGGGCCGAGTCCTGCTGGTGTGGCGATGCCAGCGTGGGAACCGCCTCTGCAGCACCGACCGCCAGCACAACTGCTGGCTGCTTTCCGCCTCAATAATGGCAGAAAGCTGCCAGCACAAGTAATATGGGGGTCTGCTGACAGCCAGCAATGGCGGTCATCTGGCGGGTTTGGGTTTGGCAGTCATGGAAATTAACCGCCAAAATAAAAATGAGGGCCAAGTGTTCATACCATTATCTACAACGGCTACAGTTTTCTTGAGGTTTTCTTGATCTATTTGCCTCAACCGGGCAGCGGCTTCTTTTTGTGAAAGTTTCCAAATTTCGGTCCATATTGCCTATAAGAAATGCTTTGTGCATGGTTTTCTAGGACCTAATAAGAAATCTTGTGAGTCTCTGTTTTCTGACAGGAGACTATGGTGTTCTTTAACGGCTGCTAGTGTGGAAGATTTCAACCATTGTTGAGATAATTTGCCCGCGGTATATGTGGTGAAAATATCACAGTGTTGTAATGATATGTAACGAGGGTCAGGTCTACTCTAAAACTCCTGTAGAGTTTACAAAACGCACATGACATCCATTGTGTCCACTGGCCACAATAACCACCTGTTTGGACCTGAAAGATTCAAATTTTTGACATACCCGTTGAGCTGTTCTTCAGTGACATTTAAAATCTTTTGCCATTTGGCAAATTTAGCTGGTGACAGAATAATGGGCGCATTCAATTCCTTAATCTTTGCTAAGCCTAAACAACTTGTTTGTTGTACTGTTTCATTTAAAATATAATTTGCAACAGAATAAGGCATGCTCTAAACAAAACTTTGCATCCCTGTATTTGCCAATTTCTAGTTCCCCACACTTTTTTTATGCCAATCGACTTCAACCAACATTCATAGCCTTCAATAGCCAAGTGGGAAACAAAGGCATCAGAATACATTAATTTGGTGTCTGTTAACAGGGCATTCTTCAATTCCATAGGAGGCATGTAAAATAATAAGACTCAGTATTTTTAACATCATGCCCAATAAAATATACAAACTTTTCTACATATGTTTTAGAACTCCCCACTGGTGGAGTTGGACAATGTTCCCATTGTTTGCAATTGAAACACTTCTCGGGGTGCTGGCTTTATGTATAAAATGATGTAAAAAATGATGGTAACAGAACATTTCCCCATAATTTGCTGTTGATTGTTAAACATCTTCACTTTCAAACCCAGTATAATATTTAAGCTCAGAAAGCATATAATCATCTGTTTTCACATCCCAATCATAAGAAACCATCCCAGGTGTTATTATATCATTCATAGAAACTTTGAAAACATATGCGATTTGAATTGTTTCCGTGGGCCCGAATATATCAAAAGGAAATTTAGCCCAAATAATCCCATCAGGAATCTGTATAGCTGAAATGTTCGCTAAGGTTTCTACGGACCTTATGTGAGGACAGGTGACGCTTCAGAACCTCTTGCACCAGCTCAATAGCAAAGCGTTCAGGATCATGTATCAGCAGAAACAAAACAATGACAAAACCAATCCAAAGAAGGAAGACTAACACAGTTAACAGGACCCATAGATAACTCCATGGAGGGGTCAGACAGTTAGTTTTAAGCCAACTGAATAGCTTACGTGCTCTTGATAACAGGTGAAGGTGAAGATGCTGAAGAATTTGAAAAAGAATTGCTGATGTCAGCAAAATATCCAGAAGCAGTTTGTGCAAACATTGAAGTTGGTTTTGGAGAAGAACTGGCAGATGTATGCCTTGGTGTTAGTAGTAAACAATTCCATCTGTTTGAGTCGAATTTGAGTAATATAGCTCAGAACTTTGGACATTTCTTATGGCAGATGTAGTGACAGGTACTAATGAAAGTTCATTTTCCTCCCTCCCCAAGCTCAGGGAAGTCTCATCACTGTTAGTTAAATGAAGAGGCACATCTTGACTGGCATTGAGAGGAGTCCGGGAACTGCCCTTGTGGTATACAGTGTAGGACTAGCCTCATAGTGAAACTTGGCATTGTCAACTGATACAAAGCAACTTTCTTTAGAACCAGCAGCAATGGCAGAATGACAGTTCTGGTACCCTGTATTCCCAGGACTGGAACCAGTGCTGGATATGCAATGCCAAATTTATTTTTTACCGCAATCTTTTCACTCACTAGGTTCCCAACTTTTGGAATCCAACCGGTGTATGTTGTTGGTGAATCCCTCAATTCCAAGGTGGCGGCATATGCAGATGAGTTTTTATCACGGAACTGTTTTAATTCCTGCAAGACAGTGACACATTCATTTGTGTCAAAAGGTGTATCTGCCACCACTGCACCAAGGCCATCCAGATCTGGGTCATACATAGATATGCCGAACAGAATCTCACATGGGGTGCGCCCTCCCAAGTACCTTCTGGGCAGATTATTTAGTGCTCACTGGACTCTATATAGGTGGTTAAGCCAACTACGAACCATACGTAGTAGGCATGTTGTTAAGGATTGCTTTAAGTTTTTCCGCTCTACCTCCGCATTTGTCTCAGGATGTTAGGGAGACGAGAAATGGAGTTAGACACCCACATTCGCCATGGTGTCCCTGAATGCCCTTGAGGCAAAAGCAGGGCCCTGGTCCGAATGGAATGCCCCAACCGCATATGTCCTGGAAAAGACTTGCAAATCTTTAATAACGGCTTGAGTGCCAGCTGATCATTGTGGCCATATCCACAGAAATCTGAAGCAAGAATCAACAGCAACTAAGATGTATTTGTATGCACCATCAGGTGTTGAGGGATCACAGTGGTTGAGGTACACACATTGCAGTGGTTTGCTGGAAATTAGGAGAGGTGTCTGCAGTGGGCTCTTCACAGTGTACCCTCTCATTTGTTGGCAACTGTCACAACAAAGGACATATTGTCTGGTCTGTTTGTATGGAACTGACTACCAACAGCGTTTTTGCAATAATTAAATTGTTGCCGCCACACCTGCATGGGCAGAAGCAACCCCTTCATGTGCTTGTTTATTAGATCTAAACCTTGGTCTTGGTTGGGGATCACACAATCATCCACTCATGATATTGTTGCAAATGCAACATTTTGAGTGCTTAGATGGTTGGAATATTTGGCGGGATATGCCTTTGACAAGGGCTTGCTGTCAGCCACAGCTTTCACAGCAGCCAGTGTTTCTTCATCCAACCTCATCCTTGAACGTGTAATTGCAGCAACAGACGCCGTGGCTACTGTTGACTTGGCTGCTTCATTAGCCAAAGTGTTTCCTGCAATGTGTATTCCTACAAGTTGATAGCTCATTGTATGTACTACATGGGAATATGGCAGCAGCTCCTTTAGATCGGCTACCTTCCCCCACAGAAGTCTGTGTTTGATGGTGTTCCTTTTTGAATCTCTGAACTCATTCTGGTGCCAGTAATGTAGGTATTATTAAAGGACTGCACACAATAATACAAATCACACACAATAAGTGTAGGAAGGTCAGGGTCTGTGTGTTCCAGTGCCAATAATAGAGCCTTAAGCTTTGCCAATTGTGAAGTGCAGTCCCCTAAGGTCTGCGTGCATGTGTTTTGGGGGTGGAACTTCCAGTCTCGTCATGAATTTGCTCACAGCCACGGAAGTGGCAGAGTATTTCTATTTGGTGCCTATCGCTGGTTATGCTGAACCATCAGTGTAAATAATCATTTTATATTGATCAAGAGGCAAAATGTTTGCAGATGTTGGGTAGTCAAGTTCATATTGAAGGAACTCTTGTGTCCCAAGTTTTGGATCAAAAACAACAACAATGCATTTATCCTGGGCCTGGGTCTCTCTTTTATGACAGCAATCTGAAGAACAGTTAGAATTTTCTCAGTGGGAGCAAAGCGTTGTTCAGCTGTTGAATACAATTGTGATTTGTATGCTATGGGGACGGTATCACCTGTATTGAATGTTACATATGTGAAACAAAAGGTGTTTTGCTTCAAGCATGTCTTCCTGGAATGCTCTGAGAATGCACGTGTTCAACCATCCAAAAGTCTGGACTTATCAAGTCATAAAGTGGTTTTATGTGTTGTGCATACTCTGGGATGTATGTTCTGCCAAAATTGAAAAATCTCAACAATGATTGTAGCTTTTTGATAGTATTCGGTGGTGCAATTGTGCGCACTTTTCTAGAAAGTGGGGTGCCAGGCTCTTTCCTGCGTCTGATAACTTGTATCCCAAAAACAGGACAATGAGAAAAGTAATTTTTGTTTTTTTTAAATTAATTTTGTAGCCTACTTCAGCAAAACCCGCCACAATGCCACTCACACATTTTAGGTGTGTGACCAGGTCATCACCTTTTAGGTAGATGTCATCTACATAGGATAATGCCTCAGAGTCAATGTTGCCTAGTATGGATGCTACACGTGCTGAGAACAGTCCAGTACTGTTTTTATACCCTTGTGGGCGTATTCAAAATTTTCTTCCGAACCTAGCACATTGAAGACGGTCAGATCACTGCTTTCAGGCACTATATTGTGGCAAAAAAAACATTGTAAATATCCAAGGTTGTTTTGTATTTTTTGTGCACTAAATTGTTGATGAGTGTTATGCTATGTGCATTTTGTATAGCAAGTGTGTATGTTTGACTGTTTAAATGTCTATACTCTAGGGCTATTCTGTATGAATGGTCCGGCTTAGATATGGGAACAAAGGGTTGTTAATTGGTGATATGCAGGATTCTATTACACCCTGGTACTCAGGTTTTGTGAGTATTTCTGTCACTGGTGCTTTAGCCTCATGTTTAATGGGGTATTGTGGTAGTGGTGTCGATCTTACCTGTATTGTGTGGTAGGGGGTGTCTGTCACATCCTACATCAATCAATAAATCAAGGTTTGTAGAGCACGACTACTCACCCGTTAGGGTCTCTAGGTGCTGAGAAGGGGCTGGGGGGCATCCATGGTTCAGTCTAAGAGCCAGGTCTTGAGGTCGTTGCTGAATTGAGGCAGGGATGGAGCTTGCCTGAGATGCAAGAGCAGGACGTTCCAGGTCTTTGCTGCAAGGTAGGAGAAAGATCTTCCTCCAGCCGTGGTTTTGCAGATGCGTGGGATGGTGTCCAGGGCGGAGGTGCCTGGTGGGTGTATGGGAGGGAAGGCAGTGGCTGAGGTACTTGGGTCAGGCGTTATAGAAGGCTTTGTAGGCATAGAAGAGGAGTTTGAAGGTGATCATCTTGTTCTTCGGGAACCCATTGTAGGTCTTGCAGGTGGCTGGAGATGTGAGTACAACGGGGATGTCTAGGGTGAGTCTGGTGGTGGCGTTCTGGATGTTCTGGAGTTTCCTTTGGATCTTCAGGGTGGTGCTGGCATAGGAAGCATTGACATAGTCAAGTCTGCTGCTGAGAAGTGCGTGGGTGACCACTTTCCTGGATTCGATGGGGATCCATTTGAAGATCTTCTGGCGTAAGCAGAGCATGTGGAAGCAGGATGATGAGACGGCATTAACCTGGGGGTTCATCAAAAAAGAAGAGTCCAGGATGATGCCAAGATGTCGTGCGGGGTCTGTGGGGGAGATGGTTCTGAGCGCTGTGGGCCACCAGGAGGCTTCCCAGGTGGAGGCGGTGGGGCCCATGATGAGGACTTCAGTCTTGTCAAAGTTGAGCTTGCGATACAGCGCTGGGGTTTGTGCCAATGCCCCAATCTACTGCATAAGCCCCTCTTAATTCTTCAGAAACAAGGACTGAGAAAGATGGCATAATGAAATGTTTTCCTAGTGGGAGTTTATGGCCAAATTCTGGTGGTCAATCTTTTTCATAGAATGTCATAACATAGTACCTCATTATGTACTTGGCGGGATGCCCTGCTGCTAACAGTGCCGGCGATCAATGAAAGACCACAAGTGTTGGCGGCCGGCATCCCGCCAAATAATGATGCATGGTGGCTCACTGCCATGCTCGCGGTCGGTGGCGGGGGTGGATGCTGCTCCACCCTCACCGCAACGTCACTCCATACACTGCCACGCCTATAATGAAGCAGTTATAGGCGCGGCGGTGTATGGAGAGGCGGCGATGGCAGCGGAGCAGCATCCAGGGAGCCCGTTCCCTCCTGGAGCAGCGTGACAGAAAAGGTAAGTGCTGTCTGAGAGGGTATGGGGGTGTGAGTGCATGGGGGTGTGCGTGAGTGTATGCGGGGCATGTGTGTCTGAGTGCATGTCTGCATGTGTGCATGTACGTGAATGGGTGAATTTGGATGTGGGGGGTTGGGGTGTGGGGGGACCTGTATGTAGGGGTGGGTGTGGTGAGGGTCGGGGTGGTTGGACCTGCATGGGATTTTGGGGGTGGAGAAGTTGGTTTTTGGGGTTCGGGGGTGGGGGCTATTCTAGGGGCTTGGGGGGGTGGGTAGGGATTGTGGAAAGGGGGGTGGGGCCAGGCATGTCACATACAGGTGACAGGAATGTTATTCCTGTCACCCGTATGCTTTCTGCCAGGGATTACCTGGCAGGATGACTCGCCAGGGAATCCCTGGTGGAAATGGGATCGTAATACCACTGCCTGTAAAGCCTCCACCGCCAGGTCTAATGTGCTCAGGTGGACTCTGGCCTGGCGGTGGGTGGTAGTGAACTGGCTGTAGCAGCCAGTTCACTACCATGTTCAGAATTAGCGGTCTTCTGTGCCTTCTGTTGGAGAGGTTTCTCTTCCCTTTTTATGGAAGGTTCAGATGAGCGTTGTGAATCTTTTCTTTATTTCACATACTCGTTTCATAGTTCGAAATGCCTGCCTCTCTCACTGCGTTTATCCAGTGAGTCCTGAAAGGAATGAGATTGGCATGTATCAATATAATTATATCTATCAAGAGGTTTTAAACTATCTCCATTTCTCAAATTATAGCCTTTCTCAGAGGTCTCCAAACGTGGAGATTCTCATCTGTTTTACATTATCTTTATCTTGATTTTGTTTATCCCAGTGTTTTTCAGAATCCCCAGCTGCTTGCTTGGTAGAATCCCTATTGGATTTACCTTGTATTTTTGCTTTACCTGGTCCGGTTCCCAGACTATCCCAACCTACACTAGAATAGGTCTCAGCAATAATCTTTGGCAGCTCACGTTTTTGATCCTGTACAAGAACATCCCAGACCGGCTGGCGTACTGCCAGTGCTACTGCTTCCCCTTTAAGGATACTTAATGTTATCAAGGATACTGTGGCAAAGTTGCCCATTAACTGCATACCCAGATCTAGGATCAGGGCAGCTCCACATTCATCAATGAAAGCAAGTGTCGGTGTACTGTGTGCTGTAGAGTAGAGTACAGCAAACACTGCACCCCAAGTTGTCCACTGAGGAAACCATCCCAAATGGCAAGCACGTTGTGAGAATTCTGTTTATCTTGGGGTCTCGTACAGAGAAACACTACTTACAAAGTGCAATTTTTTTGTGCTAAGCAAAAATGAAATCTCTTCATGTTTGGTGGGTACTTTACTCATAATTGAATGCACAGGAGTAGGATTAATGGTCACTTTGGCCACACGTGGTTGCGCTGGAGCAGCCCTTGCTGGGGCGGTGTTCAAAATCTGCAAATTGATTAATCGCCTATATATTTCTACTAAATTAGTGCATAGGCGGCATACTTCTGCTACTGACACTGTATCTATATTAGGCTGCGGTGTATAGGTAGCCTATTCTGGCCATTTAGGACCATCATTATTCTGTTCTCTATGCGTTGTGAGCCACAATGGCAAATGTAACTTCTCCTCCTTCTTCTTTGAGGCCATTATTTCTTCAGTGTGTTGTGAGGGAAGCCTCATGTTTGCTGCAATTACGACCCTGTTTTGGTCCGCCATTGTTTTTTAATGTAATGGAATAGTTCAGAGTTAGAAACACCAAGTGGGGAGTTCTTTTTAAGCGTTCAAGCTTGAACAACTTACAGCGTCCAATAGGTACTACCTATCTAGCAGAGGAGGATATTCCTTGATACCACAGACATCTTTGTATCAGATAATTAGGGTGCCTTTTGCGCGTAATGAGATAGAGATACTTGGGAGATCCGTAAAGTCAATGCCTAACCAATGTTGGACGCGTCATGTCGTAGGACTCCTCTTGTAGTAACCAGACTGCTGGATTTTGGGCAGCAGCTCCACTGAGCGTGGGGGACTGAGTCTGATCCCACACCGTGTGACAGCTGTCAGCCTAACCCCTTCTAGCTAGATAGCAGCACCTCACCAGTACCAGAGGTAAAATGGATTTGTGGCAGCCTATCGCATGACACTCTAAGACTCTGCAGGTAAGTCGTGGTGAAACAGATCGTACCCCTTTCTTCCAGTTATACAAGTCTCATACATGCAAAACAAAAGCAGGATTTTGGTTCAATAGGTTTTATTGAAGAAACTGCGTTCTATGTAAAAAGGCATGAATTGCAATTATGAGGGTAATGAAACACAACACTATTACAGCCATAACCAGGAAAGTGAAACACAGTCCCACCATAGTATCTCAACAGTGTATCTAGTAGCCCTGCCTAGACTACTAAGTTTCTACATGAGAGCAAATAGCAGTGGTAGCCCTAATCTGCCCCTGGGAGGAAGCCCAATCTCCATACCTGAGTTCAGAGGCAAAGAGGTTAGTCTGCTGGAAGTCCTCCTGCGTAGAGGAAGTGCGGAGTTTCAGGAGAAACTGGGACAACGTGCAGCATGAGATGGCAGGCTGGCTGAAATGTCCCCTTGAAGTTGGTGGTGGCAGCATGTTGTTTTATAATAAAACATCTTGTTGTTCTGAGAACAGCCCAGATGTGACAACATGTGTTTGTCATTGTACTCTCTGGCCCGGCTATACCCAGTAAACTATCGTCTGCAGCCTTGGAGTAAGCACAGGATGAAATGTCCTGCAAAGAAATTAATAACCAATTCTGCATGGAAGGGCAACTGATAAAAATAATAAATGATATCACACTAAAACAAAGTTTTGCTAAAATAATAATAGGAATAAAATGACAAGTGACTAGGTGAGAGGTGCAGGCCTCAGACCCAAGCTAAAATAAATGTGCCTACATAAAGGCTAAAATAACCTCACAACATCACTGGATTGGAAGAGTGCGGATGAGGAAGGTGTAACCAAGTGTGCAAGGGAAGGAGCAGTGGCCAGTGTGGAAGATGCGGTTCAGTGGGGTCAGGGAGCAGTTGACAAAACAGAGTGGTCTTGTACCATGGAGGACGATGAGGTGTTGAAGTCAGTTCTAGTTTTGATCAAAAAAGGTGGGAGAAGAGAGAGCACCTTACCCCATGCATTGAGGCCCTTCAACAAAGTGTTAGCTGAATTGTCAACAGTAGGTGACCAAGTTATTAGGCGAGGTTACAAGATCGATCCACCCAATGGAGTTCGCTAAAGGCTTCGTCATAGCACATGAAGGACATCTTGGCCGGACAGTAACTATGGAAAGTCCAAGAACTGAAATTTGGTAGTCAGGTATGGACAGTGAGTTGGGGGTGTGGGTTGAAAGATGCATAGAATGGAAAGTATGTGAGAAGAGTTTGAGAGTTGGTACCCAATCAGTTTCAAGTAGCATTCATGATCCTGGTCAGGTATGGCATAGTGTGTTTATTGATTTCATTTGTCCAACTGCAGGAATTGATCACAACAAAAGGTTTGGAATCGTGTTAGTGGATGTTCATTCTAGGTAGCTGATAGTGCTGTTAATCTCTGAGATCAGCACGAAGATCACTATTTGTGTATTGCAAAAAAAATTCTGAGAAGAAGGCTTCCCTGTGATTCTTATAACTGACAACAGGAATCAATTGACTTCCTGTCAGATGAGGGAGTTTTTGAGTTTCTGTGGGATTAAACACTCATGTGCTGCACTTTACAGTCTCCAAGCCAAAGAGCCACTAATATGGTGAAGGGTGCATTAGAATTGGCCTTAGTCAATATCTTGGAAAAAGGGGAAGTGATTACTGATTTGGTGTGGACATAACACACTACAGAGAATGCTACCTCCAAAGTGGTGGCCTTTTGTACCATGAGAAGGAGGAAACCCAGAAATAAACTAATTCCATCATGGATAAGAGAACTGATTGATGGAAATTTTGAGACAGCTAAGAGTGGTGTTGATATAACTAATAAGTCTGGTGGGGTTAAGGGCAAGTTAAAAATCAACCCAGGTGATGGAGTCAAAGTCAGGTCGGACATATTACTAGTGGATTTAGCAAGTTCAGGAGGTCTTTTCAAGTCAAGGAAGTACATCAATGGCATGTTATGTTGACTAATGTACAAAGGTGGAATATTTGCAAGGTGGCAAAATACTGTACAATTGACAAAACCAAGAGAGGAGAGATAATGTAGATGCTTGTCGTGGATATACGTTAGCGCAGAATCATCAGTTATTGGGTAATTCTGACATGAATGTTGAAATTAGAGCTTTAGGACCAGGAGGAGACAATTTAGGAAGTAACTGAGTATTCACTGAAAATGTTAAGGAAACACAATGTCCTCAGAGACCTCTAAGAATCAAGAGGCCTCAAAGTTACTTGCCTGATTTTGTGGTTGAATAATTTTATTTACATGATTTGATTCTTCTTTACAGATGTAAGAGAATTAATGCCTTTCATTTATCAGTATAAAAAGAGCTCAATTGTAGTTGAATCATTTGACTGTATATTCTTCATAGGTGGACTGTTTCATGATAAAGTCTACTAGTTTTTTATTATTATTATTGCAAACTTTGCTTATATCCTATCGCTATTGCTGTTTTATTTTATGTTCAGGTACATGCATTATTCAACATGTATTCCGTTTAAGTGTGAAGAAAGGGAGATATGTTGTGATCTCCCTTTTGTATTTATTATTTACAGTTGTATAAGCATTTAGATCCCCGTGCCATTATCTTTCTGTTGTCTTGATTCTTACCTTAGAACCCAGCAGGAAGGGCAGCTGCCGCTGGCTGGTAAAAGGAACACCATGCGTCAAAGAGCTGTACGTAAAAAAGTTATTTACGAGAACCAAAATTCTCAAGGAAGTTGTAATTGCTGTGTTTACATCTGGTGGGGATCTGGCCTAGCAGCTTGGAACAGTTTGGAGCAGGATAAAGTTTGATTTACACATGATGTATCTCTGTCTGCAGTGGCCTAGAGGGCAAAGACATGATGGCCTGGAATGCAGTACGAGTAATTAACAGTGGCTGTGGTCAATTCAAGCATTAAACCATCACTTATTTTGTTTTTTTGAGTGCCATAGCATTCATGAGACAAGAACCAAAAATGTGATGAGAGGGTCTGAGCAGTGACCACCAACCTTAAGGATTCAACCTAAACTGATTTTTACTTTAGAGTGCAAGCTATGCTGGTACTTGTTGCAAGGAACATGCACAAACAGTAATGGAGCATTTGTGCTGATGCTACAATTACATACCAGTAATAATATTCAAACGTGCTACTGCAATACTGAAGGATAAGACGCCTAAAATGACTGCCCCAGCTGCCACAGTAGTTCATTTATCTGGATGTTCTGACACAGTTCTTTAACAAAACAAGCATTGTAAATCCAATTGGTCTGACCTTGGAATATATTACCCACTGCATATAAGTTATTATAGCAATATGGTTCTGTACGTAGAACAAATACAGAAAATCCTTTGAAGGTATAATACACATGACTAGACATGTGATTCTTATTGGTGCATAGAAAATGTGCTACTGCTCTGAATTACTGTTATTTGCTCACATTTTCTGTTAGATTTGTTATAATAAATTACACTATATGGCAATTGTTTTTATAGATCTATTTTAGTATGTTTATAATCCAAATGAATAGATCTATGTTCCTTAATATGATGCTTCTATGCATTTGTTTTTGGTTTTAATCCATGTTCAATCACACAAAGCTGTGTTTGGTATTTGCCATTTTTTAGTGATGAATCTAGTTCTAGTTTTCAGATTCGTCAGTATTGACTGCCATTCTCCTGGAATTTTCTGGATCTCTGTTACATGTGTAACCAGACTCTACCGGGCATGATATCAGTTTTAATTTATTAACAGAAGTTAGTGAAGCTGGATGTGAATATTGGGAAAACAGCCAGTTACGAAGAAATTAAAGAAAGCGAAAGCTGTAGAGGATTTTAAAGTAATGAAACTTACCGTAAATTAAGCTTGTGGAATGCCTCATGCCCTGTGAAAGAAATGGGTTTTGACTATTCATAGGTATAATTTTCTGCTGTGATGCAGTGGAGCAGATATGTTCGGCAACAGCCCTATCCTATAGAAGACTGCATGTAAATGTTTTCTTAACCTATGGCCAGTCGCTTCACATAAGGACGTTCTGTATTGTAAAACATCAGCTACAGTGATAACTACCATATTAGAAAGATCTTTAAATTAATTTTGCGTCTTAAATGCACTTTTGGGTCATATATAGCTATACATTTAAATAAAAGTGACATACCCACCTTTAGGGATGTCCATATGATAAAAAAACATGGTGCCAATACAGTCAGTAAAACATGCCTCTGAATTATAACTAAAAAAAAGACACTTGAGAGAGAAAAGAGTCCCCCGTATCCAGTGGGCATGTTTAGCATACAAGTATTGACTAGCATACAGATTCAATGAGATCATGTTTTGAGACGTGTTTAGGTTTGTAGAAGTACAATAGAGGTGAGGAGTGACTTTATTACCTTGAGGTCGGTAGCAGCCTGTCCTATTTGTTTGACATTGCCAAGTTCCTGGTTCTTGTTCATTCTGAGCTGTTTCAAACATACTGCTGTCAGTTTCTGAAAGTTAAGCATGAGGCTATATTAGCACAACATAAAAGCAACAATCAAAATCAACATGGGCAAACCTATCATACGTCTCATCAGAAAAGGCCAGCCTACACAGTTTATATGTGATCTCTAAAAGTGTGTGAAGGAATTCCTGTAAATAATAGTCCTTTTCCCTTGAATTTTCATACCAATTATATCAAAGATAAAGTCTACCGGAGCATCTGAAGTGCATGTCTGGAAAAAGAAGAAACACCATCTAACTCAAACAACCCAGGCCATAGGAATACCCATTTGGTATGCTTCAAAAGAGCTAAAAATCTACCTACAAAGCTACCTATCACTTAGCTGAAAGATATTAATGTAAACAAATAGACACAAAGGATCCTACTATACACAGACAGCAGCTTTTTTTATGAACAATATTGTAACAATGCTTCTGGAGATTATTAACATTATTGAGTCAAAAGGTTAAAAAAAATAAGGTGCTCATATTAGCTGTGCATAAACACTCTCAGTCAATGTTCTCTACATTCAAATATTGTCTACTACAACAAACTAAATTAGGAAATATAATTTTGTTGGAATTGCAAACAGCTACTTTACATCAGTTATTGGAATCTGACCAATACCATCTGCTCAGACTACAATATTTGATCTAAACTAAGCCTATTCCCTCCTTGTAAGATTTAAAATGATAAGGATGAGCTGACTGCCTAATCTGTTAATTTATAGGTGATCCACAATGTACAATGAAAATATTATTGACTAAAATAATGAATCCAAAATTCACAATGGTTTGCAAACAACTGCAGCTACCAATAGCAGTTATGCATTACTCACAGGATGGCTTACCGCCAGTAGGTTCAGACTAAAGAACAGTTAACACTATAAAATGAAATGGGAAATGAATGAAATGTATGAAATATAAAGGACATGCTTTATTTATAATGTGAGGAGAAATTAGTTACATCATTTACACTCTATATGCAATTGGATACTGTCTGGAATATTGAGCTGAAAAAAATAAACTCTTCATACCTGTGTCATCTATATATAAATACACCAAGAAGCATAAACTAGTTTATTGGCCCATCTAATATATATTGGAATTGTAGTTACCCTGGAGGGATCTAAACATAATCTTTGGACCTAACACAGATGTTCTAGAAGATCTAATCAGGACAATTAGATTTCCATTGCAGGTTTTCCTACAGTTCTCTCATCTTATTTGAGGGAAAGCAGACGCTCAAATAAACACATTATCAACAGTTTAGAATCTATTATGTCTGATTCAGTCATCATGCATATTAAATACACCTCTATTTAGGCTTACATCGCCCACTAAAGTGAATAAAAGACTCTCTATAAGAAAATAATAGTACTGGCCAGCTGGGGTTAGAACTTACATTGTTTCTATTATCTGCAAAAACTATAAAAACTCTATCCAGATAGAAGTCAATCATGTCTTGCATGTCTCCAGAAACCTGTTCTCTTTGGCATATTTACTGTGGTGAGGTTGCAAATGAAAAAGATACTTGGAAGCTGAATGATAATATATTTTGGAATTTAGCATAATTTACGACTGAGTTATGGTTTGGTAATGCCCTCTCCTAATTGCTTCAAATAGAACTCATCGAAAGCAGAAGATGAAGTACACATTCACCATATCAGTAATATTACTATGCAAATCATTTCAAACAATTAAATTATACAGGATTTCCAAACTTAAAAGAAGAGATTCCTACATTACCTTGGATTGCTCTGTGAGAATTCAAAATCAAATACCCAAGAAGAATTATGTCCCAACTTTGAACCGAGAACCGTTTTATTCCGATCTGTTAATTAATAATATTTGCTATATGTTCATATCTCAATCGTGGGTTGACTGTGTCTCCAAGTATATGTTGAAGTATGATGTTTGTGGTGAATTAAATTCTGGGTAATAACGATTCAGCCATGTCTGCATTACTCAAATGCTTAAATTGGGCAATGCTTCTTAATTAAAGAGCCCCAAGTAAAACTTAATCAAAGTCAACTGAAAACCATACTGCAATATACGTTTCTAGCCAGTAATTGTCCTACTGTGCAAGGCTTCAACAGAGTGATTATATGCAGATGTATTTTGAAATTTCTAAAGATATGGGAATTAAAATTAAATGTTGTAATAAACATAAAGGGGTGTGTGTGTATGAAAATAAAAACAGATCATGTTTTAAAATTGCTGTCCAGCACATTCGCTGATTTCATATGACTATTTTTTCTTATTAAAGGTTAACTAACCTCATCATTACATGAAGTTAGTGATTATGCAAAAATGTCATCCTTATGTAACAAATGTTTTTTCATGTACCTTGATGTTGTCATTTTTGACTATTGTGTTTTAAAGACTCCCTTCAACCAATGAGCTGACAAGCTCACCTGGGATGCACCTGTGTGCCCGTTGGGTGGTACTGTAAACTGTGAATACTTGAGCAGCATTTCAGCAACCCGAGATGACCTTTCTCTGCTCTCAACTACTTCTGCTGTCTTCTGATGAACGGTCAAACCCAGACACACGTGTCAAGAAACAACAGCACTATCTGTACCAACTATGGTAAAAAACGACAGCAACTTTGGAGTAAGGGAACTGCATTTACCAGGATGCAATGGGGTGAACTGTGCTGGGTTGAGAGGCAGTGTGCTCCTTTTCCTCTTGTGTTTAAAATAATCCCTTGAGCCAATGAGGTGACAAGCCCACTCGGGTTGCACCTGTGTGCCTGTGGAGTGGTACTCTGACCAGTGAAGACTTGGGTAGCATGTCAGCAACCCCAGGTGACTTTTCTCTGCTTTCTACTTTCTACTGATGAAGGGCTTAACCCAGAAACACATGTCTACAGACTGCAGCACTATCTGCACCAAGTTTGTTGAAAAAAACTACAGCAAATTTGAAGTAAGCATACTGCATTTACCAGGATGCACTGGGGTGAACTGTGCTGGGATGACAGGTAGTGTGCCCCCCTTCTCTGTGTTTATAAGGCTCCCTTTAGCCAATGAGCTGACAAACTCACCTGGGATGCATCTGTGTGCCTGTGGAGTGGTACTGTGACCTGTGAAGACTTTGGCACCATTTTGGCAACCCCAGATGACTTTTATCTGCTCTCTTCTACTTCTGCTCTCTACTGATAAAGGGCTAAGTCCAGAAACACATGTCTAGAGACAACACCAACTTTGGTGAAAATATACAGCAACTTTGAAGTAAGTGTACTGCATTTACCAGAATGCAATGGGGTGAACTGTTCTGGGATGAGAGACAGTGTGATCCCTACCCCCTTGTGTTTAAAAGACTCCCTTGAGCCAATGTGCTGATGACCTCACCTGGGATGCACCTCTGTGCCCGTGGAGTGGTACTGTGATCTGTGAAGATTTGGGCAGCATATCAAAAACCCCAGATGACTTTTCTCTGCTCTCTACTACTTCTGCTCTCTACTGATAAAGGGCTAAACCCAGAAACATGTGTCAAGATACAACAGCACTATCTGCATCAACGTTGGTGAGAAACTACAGCAACTTTGAAGTAAGCGTACTGCATTTACCAGGATGCAATGGGGTGAACTGTGCTGGGATGAGAGGCATTGTGCTCCCTTCCCCCCCACCTTGTGTTTAAAAGGCTCCCTTGAGCCAATGAGCTGATGAGCGCACCTGGGATATACATGTGTGCAGTGCTTAATTTGTAAAAAAAAAAAAAAAAAAAGGTGCTAGTGCCCAAAGCCCTCCTCTTAAACATGTGGCTGTTGCAATTAAATGTGCGAACACGAATATTGAGGCAACGTGATCCTGAAGCCATCTTAAGCCTCTTTAATTCCTTTACGGACACTTCCTACCCCTTCAGCTCACTCATGCAGCTTTCTTCCTCTGAGACACTTTTTTGTTTTTCTCTTCCTCCATCTTTCCCATATGTGTCTTTTGCTCGCAGTTAATGCTTGAGGCAAAAAATTAAGTGCTGGCCCTCAAAAATAAGTGCTGGTGTCGCACACTGGAAACAACAAGCACAAATTAAGTACTGCCTGTGTGTCTGTGGAGTGGTACTGTGACCTGTGAAGATTTGGGCAGCATTTCAGCAACCCAAGATGACGTTTCTCTGCTCTCTACTACTTTTACTCTCTACCGATAAAGGGCTAAACCCACATACAAGTGTCTTGAGAAAATAGCACTACCTGCATCAACTTTAGTAAGACACTACAGCAACTTTGAAGTAAGCGTACTGCATTTACCAGAATATAATGGGGCGAACTGTGCTGGGATGAGAGGCAGTGCCCCCCCACAATATGTTGTTAGCCACTGATTTATAAAGGTGTTCGAGTACTAAAGTATCATTAAACAATTTAATTTATTTTTGTACTTTCCAAAAATTTGCCTATTTACTCGAAAATGGATTTATTCACAAGTACCATTACACCAGTATGACAGAATTGTATGTGTCAGCATAACTCCTTCACGGAGCAGGCTATGGGAGTTCAAGAGTGAGGACACATCTAAAAACAAACACACTCACAAGTTGGTGGGTGTTCACATACATTTATCTGGTGCTTCACCGCTCTGAAAATGCCCTGATTTATTACATTTGGAGGTAAGAGAAAATACATTTTCAGGATGAGAAGGGGGACCTTTAAAAAGCAATTCTGAGCAAATGTACTGATACACTGTATTTGTGTACTGTGTAAACATACACTTGTTTTTTATGGTTAAACATTTACAAATGTCAAAACGCCTTGAATTGTTTGTAAAGCCCTAGAAAGCTTTGAATCAGCCTATCTGTCCTTCTAGTAGCCACTATTTATCCATTTATTAGACACACACACACAATAGAAAAATGTACTTCTCATTATATTTGAAGTAAATGTGTGCGTTTGTGTTGTGTGTGTTTAGGTGGCCTTATGGGCAGTGTTCTTTTGAGTCAGTAATTAAATATTGTTTTGAATAGGCCATCAATGATGTGTTGCTGGTAGTGCTGTGATTATATTAACTGAATTAGTGATAGAAAGAGCTAAAACAGTATTAAGTTTGGAGGTATCAATAGTAAAGGTAACATATTTTAATGCATCTAATAAATGTGTGCTGGGATTTGGTAGCCATATTTTCAATTAAAATCAATATGTGTATTATCAAAGATAGACACTCATAATCTACAGCTCCATTACTATGTAAATATTTATTTTTAGTTCTTCAGTATCACTAAATGTTTCTGTACTAGTTGGTAGACCCACAAGGAGCAGAACAATGGGGATGAGAAAGATAGAGACATTTACTAACCATGGGTGGGCTGTGAATTACAACTGTACTGCAGATCAAATGGAATGTCTTGCTGATGGTAAGGTAACTGGGAATTCAAAGTCACATTGGACACCGCTATTAGAGGTTGTTGTTGTCTCTTATGGTTGGAGGGTTGGCCAGCAATGCTCCCCTACAGTTGCAAAGACCTAACAGAGGTTATATTTTCTATCTCGACTTTTCTATTGATATTAATTTGTCAAAAGACATTAAAGGTAGAAACCCAGAGGTTTGTGACTGCCCCATTATTTCCACAGTGTTGGTGAAAAACAATAGGCTTGTTCAGGTACTGGTGAATGTCTGTTGGACCAACTCAAAAGCAGGCAACATGCAGGCCATTTGGGCACAGTGTGAGGTAACACACACACAGGTATCAGCCTCAACCCAGAAACAAAGGACTGTGATATCTTTTTTAGTGAGACACTGAAGCAAACTGAAAGATGCCTTAAAGAAACAGAAAAATATAATTCCTCCATGCCTTCTGTCTGCTTACAGGAGAACTCCCATAAAACAGTCAGATTCAGTTTGTCCAAGGTTGCATCAAATCTCAAGTTGTCACTGCTGCATATTGGTGGAAGATTTGAATGCCAACAAATATAGAATGCTGATGACTATCTTTACTTGGTTTCTGGTGGAGGCAGGTCCAAGTGCAGTGAAAAGTATAACAACCTTTTTCCAGAAGCTGGTGGTGGTGGGAGAGATAATTTATACATTGTACCTCCTGTGGACCGGAAACAAAGAAAGCTCTTCAAACAAAGCATTTTCAGCCTCAGGTGGAAACCTTCAGTGACAGCCACACTGGATTCTCTGTGAAAGGCAGAGGTACAACACGCATCCGCACCGGGGACGCATTAAGTGAGTACCAAGCTCTTACTGTTATTAGTGTCAAACCTGCAGGTTGACTTCTCAGAGTAAGGGTAATTCAGTCTGGGTGGCTGAAAGAATATGAGCACGTTCTCTGCTAGTCAGAAAGCAGCAAGCTAGAGATTACCTACTTTGTGCTCCTAGCTTTCTTGTGGGCTAAAAGTGGCCTTTCCAATGCCCTTAGGAGGACGCATACTTTGAATGCTAAGCTTGATTTCTAAATATCTAGGACAGGAGAGCAGTTCTTCAGTCTTTGTTCTCGCAAGAAGGAGAAGTTAGAAGTTCAAAGTATGAGGACAGTCTTATATGTGTGAGGGACCCAAACATTTCTGGTCCTTAGAGTTCCAAGAAAAAGTGAGGCATTTAGAACTGGCCACATACTTCCAGAAGTAAGTAATCTACCCAACGAATATGAAGACACGGCTTAGCCTACAGGTTGGCCTTTGTTAGTGGTGAGATACAGTTTTAAGTAACTGGGAAATTAGATGATCAATCCGAGGTGTAGATTTCGATACCTGGGCTCAGAACTGAGGATTACTATATTTTCTGATAACACCAAACAACGGATCAAACTTCCACTGCCTTTAAGGGGGAGGACTGCTATCTACAAGGTGATCACACCTCCAGGGTTTGTACTCCTCCTCACAGACAATGACCTTTGTAAAATTAGGGGAAGCCGGTGGCTGTTGACTACTTTGGCAAGATCAGGTCAAGTTACATCCACATTCTGCCAGTCTAGGGTTCCTTGTGTTTCTGGCCCAGAGGGGTAATCTTCATATGGCTGGCCTCTGTCTAGAATGCCATAGTGGGCAAATAAATGATAGACTAGAATGTGGTCCGAGTAGTTATCTGTGACTCAGATTAGCTGAAACATTCCACTTATAATGTTTTGTTTTTATAATTGAAATGCCTCTCCTGGCCCTCAGGGTGGCATTGTGAATAAATAAGTTTTGAAATTTGATGACCTGCTTTCATTCAAGCCACAAACAAAATCTGTGGTGGGCACATGTGGGTTCTGCTCTCACTGAAAAGGTTATTCAGGCACTAATAACATTGAGATTAGATTACAGCAACACGCTCTATTTAGGCCTGCTGGAATATCTCGTGGAGCGGTTACAGGTGGTGCAAAATGTAGCAGCCCGCCTTCTTTTGAAACACTGTGTAAGATTGCATATTTCCCCGCACCTGAGTGATTTGCGCTGGTTCCCAATAAGGAAACAAAATTGTGTCAATGCATTGGTGCTGACACATAGGGCCTTATATCAATCTGGGACCAAATTTCTTAGACCAAGGGTCAGCTTCCACTCACTCTCCCCCCTGAAATTTAAGATCGGCTAATAAATCATTGGCAGTGATACCCACAGTGTGGAAGACTAGAACAGGTAGCAGCTCTGTTGCTTTTCTAGGGGCCAGTGCGTGGAATAAGCTCCAGTTACAATTGCATGCTGCTTTTAGTCAGCTACTCTTTAAAAAACAACTGAAAACAAGGTTTTTTTAACCAGGTTTGAATGTCGGTGCTTACCTCATGACCTGCTGGCTTTGTGTGCCGGGACATTCTGTTGAGTAGCTGGGCGCATTATAAGTTTAAATTCATTCATTCATTGAAATATTGTAAGTCCAATAGATATGCCCAAGGGTCCTTGCCAAGACCAAAAAGATTGCAAATGGTCTGCCGTCCTTATGTTCAATCTGTAGAGGACCTGGCCACGTGTTTCCGGAGGGGGTGTGCCCATCGGAGCAGGACTAAAGACTGATTTGAATCTATCTATAGTAGCATAGTGGCAAAAATATGATAGACTGGAAGGCGGCGTGAGTAATTACCAGTGGCTGGTATTAATTCAGGCATCCCACCAAATCACTTAATTGTTTTTTTCTAAGTGATCCACACTGCATTGACCGGGGTGGGATGGCAGAATACAAGTCCCAGATAGTTTGAAACATTTCTGGGAAATTCAACTTCTCATCACAAATAAATGGGAATTCAATGTCACGGAAGACACAGGATCGGGCTGAAATTAGGGGAAAAGAAGGGAAATGTGTGTGGCACTCAAGGAGGCCAGTTTGGCAACTCACTCCAGTTACCATAAACGAACCTCTGGTCTGAAACAAGAGCATAGAAAACAACAGCAGAGGAACAAATACCTCTGAGGAATGTGAAAGCCTTAATGAACTAAAAGAACTTGAAGGATTCGGATCATGGGAAAGGAAAGGGATCAAAAAGGGACGAATGACCTTAAAACCTTTCATCAACTGCATCTGCACAGCCACAAGGGTATCAATATTGACAAGTTCCTCCAGGAGAGAAACAATTCACAAATGTTAAAGTATTTGGACATGCTTTTGCTGCAATATGGGAATGGGAGATTTCTTCATGTAGATAACGTGTGGAGAATGGATATTGTCTTGGGGACTCTTAGTAATAGACCCAGAAATGAAAATGGTCCTCCTAGGAACACAGTGAAAGTTGAAATAACACTTAACAAGTAGCGTCTGGCATGAGCACTGATGATGGTAAAGAGGGGCATCCCACTTCAAGAGGGTGCCTCTACTGCTCCCATGAAGAAGCAGCAAATTGGGGGGATTGGTCAATGCATGCACTTTCAGACTGTGTGGTGTAAAAACTGAAGGCACCCATATACAATAATTTGGGTAAGGGGTGGATAAGGCAAACAACATCCAGAAAATAAATGCTGTGAAGATATAGGCCAGGAAGGGGATCGGGTGAAACACAGACACTGTGGGCCTTATTTATAAAGGTAAGATTGATTACGTTTACACTTTATAGTAAGTTTACTACGATAAGTATTCAGATACTCTGAGAGTAAACTTACTACAGAGGTGTAAGTTACATGTCTTCATCCTGAGAATAATGCAATTGGCTTACTGTTATGTGGGTTGGTGACGTCCCTCCCTGACTCTCCATAAACCTGTTACTCCTCCCTACCCTCAACCCTTTTAGTAGTAAGTCTGCCCATTTTCTCTTCCACTCCCAAATATCGCTCCTGCATTTACTAATAAAACCCATACTTACATCTGTGAGGAGTCAGCATTCAGGCGCAGAATTCTGCACATACAAATATAGGCAAAATTTAGTTGGTTTATATCTCACTTGTAATCTTTATTGAAGTCCCATTCTTCCACACTACTGCCCATGTCTAGAAGACAGTAATATGTGTTTGGCTCTTTAATACTGTTCATCTTAATGAATAAATACAGATACACATATAAGAGTGGGATCAGGGCCTGCACTGGATGGCATTAATGGGGAACCAGCTGATACTTCTTCTTGAGTCGTAACTGGGTTCTGGGGCAGACCCACTAAAATGTTCCAACTGTATCCTACAGTGATGCAATGACCAGACATCAGGACACAGTGTGCGTATTGCTTGCAGAGTA
This sequence comes from Pleurodeles waltl, assembly GCF_031143425.1. Classification (NCBI taxonomy): domain Eukaryota; kingdom Metazoa; phylum Chordata; class Amphibia; order Caudata; family Salamandridae; genus Pleurodeles; species Pleurodeles waltl. The sequence goes on from NC_090437.1 coordinate 193,190,169, forward strand.
GCAGGCTGCAGAGAAAGCATGAACTTCAGCTCATCAGAGGAAACTAATGCACTTGATTATCAATTCATTTTGCAAATGGATATCACAAGTTTAGGCTATGTTTCTAATTCTCCCAAACTCTGTATCTGTGTAGAATACACAATGCATATGTGTCCTCTGTAGGGATGTCAGATATATCTACTTCAGTGAATTATACTCATAATCACTTGTGTAGCACACAACAGAAAGTGTACTGTGTTTTGCACTCAATAATAGGTGTTTATTTCTATGCAATAAAACCCATTTTATCAAGCATGGAATAAAGAAAGAATAATTTTAAATCTATAAGCAATAAAACTTATATCTTGCAGGTTCAATACATCTGTTTGCAATGGGTGCATATTTTACAGAAATACAGTAACTTGATAGAAACAAAGTTTTAATGTAAAATTGTTGGCTTCTTTAGCCTTTCAGATACATGTTTTTCATAACAAAGAACATGGAAGAGTGTGGCTTGGCCAGCAAGTATGGTGGTTGCTCTGTGAAGAGCTCAGCTCGAAGAGCAGTCAGTCTGTCTTCCCACTGCCTCTCCCAGGGCCATCTGACTGGCGTCGAGTTGGAGTGCAGTGGAGATCTGTGGCACAATCATGGACAGGCTTGCCAGGTGAGGCTGGATCCCGGAGAGCCGAAATAGCTGCCCAGCCTCAGCCGCAATTCCCAGTGGGGAGAGGTGATCGGCAGCGACCTGCAAAGCGCAATGAAAGAGGAACTGTGGGGTGCATCGGGATCCTGTGCAAAAGCACCAAAAGGATGCAGCCAGCCGCATGGTGCTGCCTGCTTGCCGCCACAGTCTGTGAAGCCTTGGCGGGAGGGCTGGGCCTGGAAAGCTGCAGGCGAGGAGGGGCATGGTCTGTTGGGTGCCGCCGCGTTCAGCCCTGGAATGCATCACTACTGGAGGCATCAGCGGTCTCTGGGACCCGACCGTGGTGATGGTGTCATTGAGGGACTGAGCCACTAGAGAAAGCAGCAGCTGCACCGAATCGTGCGGTGGGAGACGCATCGGATCCCTGCCCGTACCCCTTGGTGACTGTTAGGGGCAACCCATATTAGTGCCAGTGCGGTGAGAGTTGGGGGGCAACCCTACGGCTGGGAAAAGGAGAAGTGCACCTAGACAGAAACCCCACCCCCAGTTCGTAAGAGGCCATTGTTCCTGGGAGCACTCCCTATTGCTGGGCTAAGGGGCAGGCCCCTTACAAGTCAGAACTGTCCCCAGGAGAAATGTTGTAAGGCCTTAGACAATACTGGCATTGCAGTGGTGGGGGCATTCTATGTCACTCTGGCCTGGATCTGATTGCGCATGGCTCTTGCTTTTGGCCTCAGGCGTGGATGCCGCTACCATCCTTTAAGGAACTGAGGGGGGCAAAGTGATTCTGGGATGCAGGATTGGGCTCTGTTGGTGCTGGGGTCACCTTCCCCAGGGGACTGCCTTCAGGACATTGTGACACTGCGGCTTCTGGGGAGCACACTTCTCTGAGGAGTATTGGACCCCACATGGACTTGATCAGTGATTGCAGCGTAGGGGAGTATATGGACTGCTTGCAGTTCTTCTCCTTCCCTCCTGACAACCAGTCCCCCAGAGGATAGCATTGTTTTGCGGGGGCCAGAGGGTGCTGCTGCAGGGGGGGTCTCGGTAGCATGACTTCTGAAGTTTAGCCCCAGACACTGTCAGCAGGTTGGTGTGTTACTCGCAGTCAGACAGGGGTCCTTCCCTAGTGGCTAGAGTCTGTGGAGCCTCTCCCTTCTGACCCCACCGGCATGGCGAGAGATAAGCCGACCACTACGACCTCCAGCAAAAGAAGATAAATACACAAAACAACAGTTCCCTGCTTGGGAGGGCTGGCAGAAGCGGTGGGAGGAGTTCCTGTACCAGATAAGGATCCACAGATCTCACCTATCCTCAGTGCCATTCAGGACCTCAAAGTCATCTTGAAAAGCTAGATAGAGGAAATTAAGGTGAACTTTGCACTGATCAGACAGGACTTACGTAACACCATGCACTGAGGTAAAGGGCAGTGTGTCGGAGGCTGAAGGCACTGTCAAATCGCACAGGGAACAATTGGCCACCCAGCTGCACTGGTAAGTCAATCAGAGGCCCCGCCGAGGATTTGGAGGGGAGGTCTGGCAGGTATAATCTCAATGTAGAGGGCATCCCAGAGGGGGCAGAGGGCTCCATGCCAACAAAATTCATGTTAAATAGTTGGGTCCCCAAAGACGAGGTTGCAGGATGTTTCATCATGGAGCGGGCTCATAGAGTGCTGATCAACAGGCAACCGGTCGGAGCTCTGTCCAGACTGTTTATAGTGAGTGTATTCAATTATGCAGACAGAGATACAGTCCTCGGGTGGCCTGTAAGGCCAGACAAGTAACTTTCCAATCCTCTCTGGTGATGATCTTCCTGGACTACACCCTGAAAGTGCAACAGCAGTGCCGGTCCTTCCAGGAAGCCAAACAAAAATTGAAAGCCATGGGTCCCACATATATGCTCTTGTTCCCGGCCCGCTTGAAGGTACTCTACCAAGATAAGATTCTTTGACTCTCCTAAGGTGGTATGGGACTGGATAGAGGAAAGATAGTGGCTGATTCTTCCCCCATGAGAGGGAAAGAGGCCCAGAGAGATGGTGGAGGCCCAACACGAGAATGGCACACATCCTTGCAAAAAGGCTTGAGGAAGAAGGAACAAAAGACCACTTTGTTGGGTACTAAACACGCAGCTGCTGAAGAAGACCCGTCTATTGTTAGGGATGATCACTCAGCGCTATATTGCACTGATGATCCCCCGCAGGCGGCTCCTGCTATATCATGATGCTCTCTGGGGGATATTGCTTGGGAGTGATGCACACATGTTTTCACTGCTCCGTTTTGCTCTTCTTGGTCTATACCACCTTTAGCCCAGACCCTCAAAACCTTCTTAGTTGGGATTAGTTCTTTTGGAGGGAGGGGGGATTTGGGCGACAGTATGCACCACACAACAGTCCTGTTGGCTTCAGTTCCTAGGCACACCATGACAGGTACTTCCAGTGTACGAAGTATGGGGTGTGTTGCGGGAGTGGGGGGCACTGGTGGGTACTGGGGGTTGTTTCTAATTGGGTTTCCTTTCCAAGTGCAGATGTTGAGTGTAGTATAGGCAGGACAAGCACAATCCTTAGACATGGCAAACAGACACGCTTGAGCCATGGCTGACTCTAATTCCAAGAAGGGACCTACACAGGGACACAGGTACAATGTCCATCCTGTCCTGGTATGTTAATTGGATGTTAGATAAAATCAAATGCAGAGCAGTGCTCCGGGCAGTACGGAGGTCCAACGCAGATACAGTGATGCTTCAGGAAACCCACCGCCTGGGCAACAAGTGTCCCTTCTTGGCCCATAAGGGCTACACTCAATTGTACCACTCTGGGTTTCACTGTGGCTCTCGGGGCATGGCAATCTTAGTTACGGGGTCATACCCCTTGGTGGTCTCCAGGGTATGGCACGATAGATTGGGCCATTCTGTTGCAGTACCTGCCATTCTCCATGGATGCCCCGTCTCACTGATCAGTGTATATGCTCCGCCCCGAGCTTAGATTGCCTAGTTAGACTAGGGGACCTTATACAGGAACTGCCGGATGCACCATAGGGAGGACTTCAGTGTGGTGTGCAACACAATCTTGACCACTCTTTTTTGATTTACCTATTACCATAGTGTTGTTTGGCGAATTGACATGAAATTTGGTGGATGCTTAACATGTTTAGTTTTCTGTTAGTATTTTCAAAGTTATGCAGATTCGTCGGGCACACTTAAAACATAGTAAAATGTGTTCATTTGGTAATATCTGTGGAAATCATTTGATGATTCTGCACCAAATCTCGCAGATATTTAGCATGTTAACTTTTTTGTCATGAATCTCCATCTTTGGGGGGTGGGAAAGTTGAAAAGGGGCTCAAAATCCTTTTCATGTGCTTATACCTTTGGCGCATTATAATCAATCTGTCTGAAATGTATCAGTCTGTTATGACCAGTGCAGGAATGAGAGGTATGGTGCTGATCCAACAAACAGAGGCAAAGTTGCATCTACAAAACCCCAAAACAGGGTCCTTAAAAAAATACAGAGCCAGGTCATAAAGCCAGCCACTGCTACATGAGGTTGATCACAGCCAGAGGGTTAGGGAAAGGGCATTGTCTGTAACCAAGCTTTGTGGGCAAATCCCACTATACATGGCCAAAGTCTGTGTGCAGCGGGGACTACTTATCAGTGCTGGGCCTGGTTGGAGGCCAGGCCTTATGGCCAAATCCCACTCTATCTAGCCATCAGCCACCACAGATGCACCACAGGGCCTGGCCAACACCTGCTGCAAATGTCTACTTTACCTCTGCCCACCACTTTACCTTTGGTCCACTAGTCAGGTTTGCTGAATCCACAGATCGCTGCCCTGGGCTTAATATGCTTACGGCCTACCAAACATCATGCAGAAATATTAACAAGCATCACAGTTATTTGCAAATGAAAACTTTCTTGTTGCACATTCATGACCAATTCGCTATTTTTACAGTAAGCTAAACGTGATAAGGGTGCCAAATTTTGTACAGGTTTTGTGATATCAAACTAAAGATATTAGCAACACAATAATTTTTTGACTCCCTCCCTTTTATTTTTTTTAACTTTGCCCAACTCACCTTGTCATATCTTCCTGAAACCAGAGATTCCTGCACAAGGCTTAACTAATAACCTATCATACATGTAGATTCATTTTCCAGCATAAAAGTACTCAGTAAATGAGCACTTTTTTGACAACCCACATTATACTAGGCTATCCCTTCGTGGATTTACATGAAACTCAATATATCAAGGGGAAAGCTAAAGAAGGTAAGTCTGGCAGACTTCGTGCAGATCGGTGCAGATCTGTGATAAGGTACCTAAGTTATTAGAAAAAGCAACGATTTCCCCCCTTTCAATTTGCATCAATTTGACTGACATGCCTCTAACGGGATACCAGCATACCAACAGAAATCTAAACATAATAGAAGACTGACAAATTTCATTACGATTTGTGAAATGGCATCACACTTATAGTAAATTAACACTGTTTTACTCACCTTTTAAATTTGGCCCCATTTTTGAATCAGTACAAATTTGAAAAAAATGCTAATAGTCAGCTAAACAAGCTTCATATCAACCAAATTTCATGCAAATTCGGCCAAAGTCAGTAAAAATAATATAGACAGCAACAGCACCTCTGTAGTTAAGACTAGGTCAGGGTTTATCCTGAAAAAGCATTTTTTTAATGTCATAACTTTGATGCCATTCAATAAAACCCCATGACACATTCTAATAAAAAACTTTTATACAGTTTGGGTTTGAAATGGGCATGAAGAGGGTGTATTGCAGAGATATATGGACGGTTAGTCTGAGAAGGTCCGCATACCCGCGGGCCTCCTGTGAGCCCAAAATGTAAACAATATACAGAAACAGACTTTACAATGTGTCAATTACCATGCAGTGTCTTTACCATGCTGCTTTAAACACGAATGCATTTAACATGCATGCATTTTTGGGTCTTTTACTTTTTGCCGTGCATACCATTAACACGCATGGTAAGTCTATTAATGGTATATATTCACTGAAAAAAAACAAAGGCTACAGGGACGTTATAGTTAGAGTCACATTTTACACATACAGTGAAATTCAGCAGTTATAGTTACCTCAGCTAACTATAACTTCCACCCCCATTATGCACTGCTTATGACCTTACATATTACATTACTCATGACCTGGTCAGTGACATCACTGATGACATCTCAAATGACACCACTGATGACATCATCCAGTGAGTTTAAGTGCTTGCACAGATCTGTAAGTGGGAGTGGGAGTGGCTGTACAGGTGACTGAGTGCGTGCTTGCTTGTATGGGTGAGTGACAGGGTGTGTTTCTGACTGCATCAGTGAGTGAGTGAGTGAGTAAGTCAGTGGCTGTACAGGTGATTGAATGGATGTATCACTAGGTTTTTGCATTAGTGTGTGGATGGACTTGTAAGTAGCTATATTGGTTACTCACTGGTTGTGTTAGTGTGTGCTTTAGTGAAAGAGTGGGTGTATGACTTGCTACATCAGCGAGAGAGTGGGTTTGTGATTCATTGTATGGATGAGTAAATGGATGCGTTAGTGAGTGTCCTGGTTTGTGAATGGGTGAATAAGTAACTGTAAGGGTGACTAAGTGGGTGCATGAGTGACTATACAGAAGTGACAGGGTGCATCAGTGACTGTATGGGAGAATGAGTGGATGTGTGAGTAGTTCTCAGTGAGTGAGCTGGTGTGTTACAGACTGCATGGATGACGGTCTGGGTGTGTCAGTTATTGTACAAGTGAGTGACTGGATGTGGTATTTGCTGTACAGATGAGTTACTTTCTGTGTCAGTGTCTATCGGAGAGTGAGTGCTTGTGTATGTGAGTAGACAGGTGACTGTATGGGTGTGTAACTGCTTGCATGGGTTGGTGCATTGGTATATCAGTGGTTATGTGGGTATGTTATTTGTTTTTTGAGTACTTCTACAGGTGCATGAGTTGGTGTCTGAGTGACTATGAGTGTGTGACTGGGTGTATGAGTAGCTGTACTAGTGTATGAATAGCTGAGTTAGTAATGCATGGTGAGTGAGTGTGGCTGTGTGAGTGAGTGTGTGTTTGTCAGTAGTGTTATTGGTGTATGAATGAGCATGTGAGTAGTTTTGTGTGCAGATGAGCAATTGCTTGTATGAGGTATGAGAGAATGTTTGAGTTTTTTGTGGATGATGTCATCAGTGATATCATCAGAGATGTCACTGACCATGTCATGAGTGATGTAATATGTGAGGTTATAAGCAGTGTTTACCGGGGCGCAAGTTATAGTTAGCTAAGGTAATTATAACTGCTGAATTTCACTAGTTTTGTACATGTAGAATGTGACTCTAACTATAACGTCCCTGTATTCTTTGTTTTTTTCAGTGAACTTCTGTTTTTTAAAATTCTATTAAACTTTGTTTTTCAGTAAATCTGTATGTTTTTTAATGTGTAGTAGTTTTAATTTTATACAAATATGAAATATAGGGCCTGTCTCTGTCGGTGTGAAAGGGTGTCTGTGGGTGCAAATAGGTGTGAGAGTGCCTGTGTGAGTGTGACAGTGGGTGTGAGAGAATTTGTATGTGTGTGTGTAATGTGAGTATGCGTTCTTTTTTTTCACGTGTGAAAAATATAGAGGAGTAGTAGTCTTGTTTACAGCAAATCTAAATATTGTTTTGAATGTAATCTTTATTATGGTATTTCAGTATGTTGCTGTACTACCATATATTTATATGATTAATTCAATGAGTTTCTTTTTTAGTGCTTTTTCATTTAATAGTGTCATTGTGGAAGTGGTGTTCTTCACGATTAATCGCTACATAGGCATCTTTTTTTAAAGTTTCAAGTAGCTGTATAGAGACTTTCCACTCAATCTGTGCCAAAAGTAGTTTATTATCTAGGCATAGAAAATGTTGACTGTGCTTTTTGTTTAACTGAAAAAGGTATGTTAATTTGGTTTGTTTACTCGCATCGTCGTTGCTTGTGCGTTCGACATTAATTGCGACGTGAGCATGTTTTCAGGGAGATGTAATTAGTACTAAATCAACTTTCTACTCAAAGACATGATTAGTTTAATATTCAGGTTTAGAAAATGTTTGTGGGTCTTATTTAAATAATAAACTTGTTCTTGGTTAGTATGTTTAATCGTGACGTCGTCGGTCTATGCGATTCTCGTGATTAATTGTGGCGTTAGCATGTTTTTGGAAAGTGGGAACTGTTTATAAACTGATTTTCTATGTAATCTTATGTATCAGTATTTTATTATACTGCTGTAAAACTATTAATAGTGTGAGTTCTTCAATTTTTAACATGATCTTTGCTTTCTTTTTCGTTAAATCGCGACGTCGCCGCTTGTCGGGATTACATTGTTTTTCGCAACAGTCATGTGATCTCGAAATGAAGAGTTTTGATTGGACAACACTGAATTCAGTTATTCTCTATTGAAGACCACACCTAGACTTACTGTTTGGTTTCAGCCTGCAGTGTGAGAGGAAGTTGCATTTTGCTGTGCTCAATTTACTGCTGTATCAGGTAGCTTTTGTTTATTTTTTTTGTTTATTTGCAAATAAAATTGAATTTAGTTTTTTCTCAGCACTCAGAGATACAGCTAGATCAGCTATCTTCTTCAGATGAAAAACTTCCCCAGAAGGTGTAGTCAGTTGCCTGGAAATTATTTGTAATCCCTTCAGGAAAGAAGACGACTGTGTCCAAACTGGTAAAATGTACATTTTATGAAAATATATTTTCAAGGGAATCAAGCAAGAAGTAATTGTGACCAAAAACAACCATGCTGTGCCATCTGAAGGTGTATCACAACAGGCAGTTAGTATGAGTAGTAAGGGAGAAAAAAAACTAGAGAAGCATCACATTCCAGTGGACCATGACCATCTGTAGGAGACGTTGTGCCGCCACAATTAGATACTCAGCTTCAAGATATTGTTCCAGAATTTAATAGAGTGGGAGCTTCTGCCTTGATTGCAAAAAAGAATACTAACTGTAGGTGAGCAGTCGGTGAATCTGATGTAGAATGCTGCAAAAAGAAAACGTGCTAATCTCATTTTCTTTTGCTTCTTCAGTTTAATTTCCAGTTTTTGCAAGCTTTAATGACCTTGTTGTGGTCTAGTTGCCATTTTGTTTAAAACAAATACCAAAAAAGTACAAAAGTTTCTGAAAATCATCAAAAAAAAAAGTTCTAGAAAAAGAAAAAAAAAATTCTCTTTAAAATCACCTTTCTTGGTCAAAAAAAGGTTGAGCTATATGTGTGCATGTGTGTCTGTATGAAGAAGAATGAAGAAAAGAGTGCATCAGTGCATGTATGGTTGAGTGAGTGAGTGCATCAGTGCATGAATGACTTAATGAGTGAGCATCTGCATGGCACATGTGTGAGTATGTAAATGTATAAGTGTATGTATGGGTGAATCAGTGCATGAGTGTGTGTATGAGTGACAGACTGAGTGTATGAGTGTACATATGGGTAATTGTATGACTTCATGAGTCCTTGAATAAGTGAGTGACTGATTGCATGAGTGTATGTATGGCTGAATGATTGAGAGCTTGTTTAGATGCATGATTGAGTGATTGAGTATATGAGTGGACTTGGTGCATAAGCGCAAGTATGGGTGATTTAGTGAGTGAATTAGTGTGTGCATGAGTGAGTGACTGTATGTGAATTTGTGTATGGGTGATTGACTGAGTGTATCAGTGCCTGTATGGATAAGATAGTGAGTGCTTGACTGCATGTATGGGTGAATGAGTGAGTGACTGAATTTACGAGTGTGTGTTTTGGATGATTAACTGACTGCATATATGACTGCGTAAGGGCATGAGTACTGCATGGGTGAGTGGGCTATAAGTGAATGAGTAATTGCACGAATTGTCCATGGGTAACTGACTGTGTGTGAGTGGATGTATGGATGAATGAGTGGTGCATGGTGCATTCAGTGAGTGTACAAGTGCGTGTTTGGGTGAGTGAATGAGTGCGGGAGTGATGTATGGGTGACTGAGTGACTGCAGAAGTAGTGTATGGGTCAGTGAATTATTGTATGACTGGTGTATGCGTGAGTGACTAAGACTACACATGTTGCATGGGTGACTTAGGCCCTGATTTAGACTATTTTTGCGCTGCATTTGTGTCATTTTTTGACACAAAAGTTGGGTAAACGTACAAAATGAGTTTACGCCGCTTTTGCGTAAAAAAATGATGCAAATGCGATGCAAAAAAAGTATAAATCAGGGCCTTAGTGTGTGTATGAGTGCATGTATGGATGAGTGACGGAGTGCATAAGTTGTGTGTGGTAACTTTAGCAAGCCCATGAGTGCGTATATGGGTGAGTGACTGATTGCATGAGTGTAAGTATGGCTGTATGAGTGAGTGCTTGAGCATATGCATGAGTGAGTCACTGACTGTAAGAGCGTGTGGGTGATTTGCTGAGTGTATGACTATGTATGGGTGAGTGAGTGAATACATGTATAGGTGAGTGAGCTAGTGCATGAGTTTGTTCATGAGTGAATGACTGACTGCATGCGTGTGTCAATGAGTGAGTGACTGAGGGTATAAATGTGTGTGTGCCTGATTGAGTGTATAAGTGTCTGTGTGGGTGAGTCAGTAACTGCACGAGTGTATATATAGGTGAATACGTGAGTGCTTGAGTGCATGCATGAATGCATGGCTTATTGACTGAGTATTTAAGTGTGCATATTGGTGAGTCTGAGTACATGTGTGGGTGAGTGAAATAGTGCATTAGTTTGTTCATGGGTGAGTGACAGTATAAGTGTGTGTTTGGGTGATTATATGATTGCATAAGTGCCTCTATGAGTAAGTGACTGAGTGTGTGAGTGTATGTATGGGTGATTGAGTGAGTGCTTGACTACATGCATGAGGCAGTGACTGGATGTATACATGTGTGTATGGGTGATTGAGTTCATGAGTCCATGTATGGGTGAGTCAGTAAGTGCATTACTATAGGCATGAGCGAGTGACTGAGTGTGTATGGCCATTTGAGTGAGTACATTAGTGCTTCTAGGAGTGAGTAAGTAAGTACATCAGAGCATTTATGAGTGAGTTAGTGAGTGTATGATTTTGTGTGGCTGAGTGAGTGTATGAGTGCACAGATGGGTGACTAAGGAAATCTACAAGTGCATGTACGAATAAGTGAGTGGGTGCACTAATGCATGCATTCAGTGAGTGACTAGATGCGTCAATGGATGTATAAGGACTGAGTGTATAAATGTATGTAGGAGTGAGTGAATGAGTATATAAGTGCTTTAAGGATGAGTGATTGAGTGGTTCAGTACAAGTATGGGTGAATAACTGAGTGCATAACTGCATGTACAGGTGAGTGTATGAGGGGAACAGTGTGCATGAGTCTCTGAGCGGGTCTGTAAATGGATGTGTAAGTGTCTGAGTGGGTCTGTGAGTTGTATGAGGGTCTGAGTGAATTTGTGACGGTGCGTAAGGGTCTGAATGGGTCTGTGACTGGGTGCAAGAGGGTCTGTGTGAGTCTGTGAGTGGGTGCGTCAGTGGCTGAGTGGGTCTGTGAGTGCTTGTGTCAATGTCTGTGTGGGACTGTGAGTGGGTGCATGAGGGTTTGAGTAGGTCTGCGACTGGATGGGTGAGGGCCTGAGTGGATCTGTGAATGTGTCTGTGAGTGGGTGAATGAGGTTCTGACTGGTCCCTTTGTGGGTGTATGAGTGTTCAGGTGTAGCTGTGTGTGGGTCCATGAGTGGATCTATGAGTGGGTGCATTAGTGTCTGAGTGGTTCTGTCAGTGGAAGCATGAGTGTCTGAGTGGGTTTGTGAGTTGGTCCCTGAGGGTCTGAGTGGGTCTATGCCTGGGTGTGTGAGGGTGTGAATGAGTGTGTGCATGAGGGTCTGAGGGGGACAGTAAGTGTGTGTGTCAGTCTCTGAATGGGTCTGTGAGTGGGTGCATGAGTCTCTGAGTGGGTCTGTAAATGGTTGTATAAGTGTCTGAGTAGCTCTGTGAGTGGGTGTATGAGCATCTGAGTAAATCTGAACTGGGTGCGTGAGGTTCTCAATGGGTGTGTAACTGGGTGCAAGAGCGTCTGTGTGAGTCTATGAGTGAGTGCGTCAGTGTCTGAGTTGGTCTGTGAATAGGTGAATCATTGGCTGAGTGGGTACGTGAGTGGTTGTGTCAGTGTCTGTGTGGGTCTGTGAGTGGGTGCATGAGGGTCTGAGTGGGTCGGTCAGTGGCTGCGTCAGTGTCTGAGTGGGTCTGTGAGTGGATGTGTGTTAGTGTCTGTGTGGGTCTGTGAGGGGGAGCGTGTGTCTCAGTAGGACTGTTTCTGGTTGTGTGAGGGTCTGAGTGGGTCTGTGAGTGGTGCATCAGTGGCTGAGTGGGTCTGTAAGTGGTTGCATCACTGTCTGAGTGGATGACTGTATTTTTTTTTGTCGCTGATATTCGCGAAGGTGTTGTGACGTTATACAGGAGGGCCCGCGCTGAGCGTCGTGATTTATTTGCATTATCACAACGCTTGCCAAAAAAATATTTTAAGGTCTTAATTAGACCACTATTGTGTCTTATATAACAGCCCTGGGCTCAGAGTAACTCCACCCTGACCCCTTATGCTAGATGGCGGCTGCAACTTTCTAGACAGCTCAAACCCAGCCAATCACATCAATACTGTTGTCGCTTGCATTCACGAATACGTCACGATCATCACAAAATTATCGCAAGCCCAGATAAAAAAAATGTGTTTTACCTTTAATATCTCCTAAAGTACTGGTCAGATTTTCACCAAATAAGCGAAAGCATAATCTGCATACCGAAAGCTAGCTTTCTGTCAAATTATGTGTAATTCTGTCAAGGGGTTTGGGTTGTGGTCCTGTCTAAAGGTCCCATGGGAATTAACATTGGAAGCACAACTTTTTGGTCCCCCTTTTTCTCGGCCCACGCTTGACAGATCACCCCGAAACTTTCCATGCACAAAAGGAATCACCAGGGCACTTTTTTGGGGAAAATATTGTGAAGATTCGTGCCAAAGATATATGCAAGTCAAAAAACGCTTTTTCTAAGGAAACTAGATCCTATCTATAACTACCTAGTTGCAACCACCACTAAAACAAAGGTTACAGGGACATTAAAGTTATGAAACATCATTAAAAACCCTCAGAAATTCACTGAAAAAAACAAAGGTTACAGGGACACTATACTTAGGTTCACATTTCACGCTTATAAAACCTGTGAAGTTCAGCAGTTATAGTTACCTGAGCTAACTATAACTTGGGCCCCCGCAATGCACTGCTTATGACCTCACATATCACATCACTTGAAACATGGTCAATGGCAACAAAGAGCACATCTCAAATGACATCACTGAAGAAATCATCCAGTGAGTGTGAGTATTTTCCAAACGTTTATGAGTATTAAGCATTTACCAAGGTGCTTCAAAAGTTAAAGTAGTATACTTTCTGTACTACTAATGAGATACTATTTCTAACATATATGATGTAAGTGGCTGTTTGACTCTGTATCTGTGTGTGAGTGGGTGTCTGAGTGCCTGTATGCGTGTGAGTGGGTGTTTGAGTGCCTGTAAGGGTGTATAAGTAGGTGTGTGAGTAGCTGTGTGGGTGAGGGAGTGGCTGTGTTAGTGACTATATTGATGAGTGAGTGGGTGTGTCAGTGGCTGTATGGGAAAGTGACTGGCAGAGTGAGTGTCTGTATGGGTGGGTGAATGGGTGTGTAAGTGACCGTATTGGTGAGTGAGTAAGTGTCTGAGTGGTTGTATGGGAGAATGACTAGCTGTGTAAGTGGCTGTATGGGTGAGTGAGTGGCTGTTTGAGGGGCTGTTTGGTTAAGTGAGTTGGTGTGTGAGTGGCTGTATTGTAGAGCAAGTGTGTGAATGGATGTGTGGGTGAGTGAGCAGATGTGTGAGTGCTTGTATGGATTTGTGAATGGCTATGTAAGTGGTTGTGTGGGTGTGTGAGTGCTTGTATTGGTGAGTGAATGGCTGTGATGAGAGGCTGTAGGGTTGAATAAGTGGGTGTGTGAGTGGCTGTACAGGTGAGTAAGTGGGTGTGTAAGTGGCTGTATGGGTGAGTGTGTGGCTCTATGAGTGGCTGTATGGTTAAGTGACTGGTTGTATGAACATGCTGTATGGGTGAGTGGGGTTGTGTGAGTGCCTGTTTGAGTGAGTGAGTGGGTGGGTAAGTGAGTGCCTCTATGGATGATTGAGTGGCTGTGTGAGTACTTGTATGTCTGTGAATGGGCATGTGAGTGGTTGTGTGGGTGCATTAGTGGCTGAATGAGAGATTGTAAAGGGATGTGAGTGGGTGTGTGAGTGCTTCTGTGGATGGTGTCATCAGTGATGTCATTTGAGATGTCATTAGTGATGTCACGGACCATGTCATCAGTGATGTAATATGTGGGGTCATAAGCAGTCCATTGCGTGGGTGTATGTTATAGTTAGGTCAGGTAACTATAAATGATGAATTTCACTGGTTTTGTACAAGTGAAATGTTAGCCTAACTATAATGTCCCTGTAACCATTGTTTTTTTCAGTGAATTTCTAAGGTTTTTATTTATATTTCCTAACTATAATATCACTGTAACCTTTGGGGGGGGGGGTTGTGAATTTTAAAGATTTTTTTAATGTTGTTTCCTAACTATAATATCTCTTTAACCTTTGTTTTTTAAGTTAATTTCTACTTTTTTTTTTATTCTACGTCCTAATTGTAACCACTAACCTTTGACAGTGAGTGTGTGAGTGAGTGCATAAGTGTCTCAGTAGGTCTGTGAGGGGATGCGTGAGTCTCTGAGTGGATCTGTGAGTGGGTGTATGAGTCTCTGAGTAGGTACATGAGTCACTGAGTGTGTCTGTGAGTGCATGAGTTTCTGAGTGGGTCTGTGAGTGAGTGCATGAGTCTGAAGTGGGTCTGTGAATGGGTGCATGAATGTATGAGTGCGTCTGTGAGTGGGAGCGGGAGTATCTGTGTAGGTGTGCCATTGTGTCAGTGGCTGCGTGAGTGACTCAGCCACAAAGGAACCGCACCTGCCCATTTATCCAACAAGAGTCCACAGTTTTGCACAAAATGTCTACCCAACAGTACTTTCTAATTGTTAGTTAGTAAGTGTTACCTTGTTGGGTAAATGTCCAGTGTGTTTTATACACTACATCTTCGTAATGGACCATGAGGAAATGTCTCCAGAGACCTTGTGTGCTTTTGGCAATGTGACTGTTCCTCGTGCGTCTTTCTCCAGAATTCTGTGATAACATGAAAGCTCCTATAGAGAGGCCAACGACGTTACAAAGATGTAAATCTCCACCAAACCAGGGTCCTTCCACTTAGCTATATGACATAAGTGCTTCTTTGTTCGGTGTGGATGTCCTCATATTCCTCGGCATTAAGAACGTGCCACCAAAATCGGCAGGAGACGCACTGGGAAGCCCATTGGTAAGCTGTCCATCATCCTGGCAAAAGGCAGAAAGACCTCTGCATACTACTAAGGTGGACAGGGCAAGACCAAGCAAGCAGAGCTTCCAGGTGATTTGCACATTTGCATATTTGTAGCAATTTAAAGGGAGAACACGGACTTTGTTCTCACCAGGAGAGGACAAAAAAGAACCCACTCATCACAGTTACATACCGATTGCGCTTCAATAGATCAAAGATGCATTCACATCCACGAAGGAATTCAGACCGTTTTTCAATATGGAATTGCTGAGTAAACACACTTGCTTTGCCTTCACCAAGCTCAGGAGTTAGGATCATCTGTCCCTTCCAGAACTGGAGCTTCAACTGGGGCACCTGCTACTTTTATATTTGTAAGTGCTTCCTGTTGAGGTTTAATTTCTGTGAAACGAGCATCATTACCAGAATGGAAGCTCACCTCCTCATTTATCCAACAGGAGTCCACAGTTTTGCACAAAATGTCTACCAAAACTGGAGTACTGTCTACTGGTTAGTTAGTAAGTGCTACCTCGTTGGTTAAATGTTCATAGTCTATTCTACACTACAGCTGCCTAATGGACCATGAGGAAATGTCTCCAGTGACCTTTTGTGCCTTTAGCAATATGATTGTTCCTCATGTGTCTTTCTCCAGAATTCTGTGATAACATGAAACCTTCTGTAGAGAGGCCAGCGAGACTACAAAGATGCAGATCTCCACCAAACCAAGGCCCTTCCTCTTAGCTATATGATGTAAGTGCTTCTTTTTTTGGTGGGGATGTCCTCATGTTCTTCAGCATCAAGAATGCGCTACCAAAATCTGTGGGAAAGCACTGGGAGGCCCTTTGTTAGGCTGTCCATCATCCTGGCAAAAGGAGGGAAGACCTTAGAACACTACCAACGTAGATGATGCAAGGCCAATTCAATGGGGGGGGTGGCACGCGGCCCACATCTGCTGGCCAATTTCGGCCCTGGGAACCCCATCCACCGGGGCCTGGCCATGTCTCCTGGGTACCCTCCGGCACCCAGTGTGCAAGATCGGGACTTCAGGGGGGAGGGGAGAGCCTCAAGGCCTCTGTGGTCCCAGTTGGCTCCCCGCCTCCTGCGGGAGCCATCATTATTGCTATTGTACACAGAGAGCTGTAAGACATGCAGGTCCCTGGGTGCAAGAGCAATAGTTTAATCTCTTTCCCTGGGAAAGATATGAAACCTCCGCTTCCAGTGGGCAAAAGCACTTTGACAGCTCTCACCTGCTGGAACAGGAGTGTTTGCTCTGACTTGGCGGATGCTGGAAAAGCTCCTGCCAAGTCAGAGCAAACCACTATCTCCCTGGGGTAGGCACCCTGGGACATAGCAAGAGCCAGCCCTAGGGGTGGCAGTCCCCACCGCCATAATTGGCTCCAAGAGGGGGAGGGCCGCGTGGACCAGCATTTACAATTTGCCCCGAGGAGGTGGAGGTCTCCGGGGGTCTGCCACAGACCCCCTCCATATTTTAATTAGTTGCTACGAGGAAGTGGTGGTCCCCGGAGCCTGAGGTGAGGTCTGCAGGACCCACCCTTTCTAATTATAATATTTTGCCCAGGGGAAGTGGTGGTCCCCGGGGCCGGGAGGTCGTGCAGCCCCACGCATACTATTATCTTTACGCTCCAGGGAGTTGCAAGTCCCTGAGACATAGGGGTCTGCAAGCCCCCCCTATTATAATTAACGTATTTTGCTGCAGGGATGTGGTGGTACCTGGGGCATGGCAGCCACAAGCCCTGTATAATATTTACTTTAAGCCCCAGGGAGGTGGCAGTCTCTGGGGCATAAAAAGGGCCCTTGGAGGGGGGCCTTGTACGCCCCCTCCATTTTATCTTAAAGCACTGAATGCCCCTGGGACCTTGGCCCACCCAGGGGCTTGGTTTTCTTTTCAGATTTGCATCAAAATTGGGTTTTTTTGCTTTTTTGGCCTGGAGTGGACCCTTTGGGGCCCCAAGACCAAGGATAGAGGGTCTGAATATTTGCACCCTGCCCCCTTTTCTTTTTTTTGGGGACTCAGCTGAAGTCGAGTCCCAAGATGGCTGCCAACATTTCCTCTTTGAAGTGCTGGCAGCTAATCAGAGCTCTGCATTTCCCTGCACAAGCTTTCATGAAGTCGTTTCGGCGGAACCGCAGCCCTTGATATACAAATTTGGATTTCCTTAAATTTCTCAACATCTAATGAACAGATTTACACCAAATAACAAAAAGCACAATCTGCAGAACAAAATTTACCTTTCTGCCAAATTTGGTGTATTTCCGCCCAGTGGTTCAGGCTGTTATCTTGTTCAAAACTCCTGTGGGAATTAACATGGGAAATGTACTTTTTTTGACCCCCGCCCCCCTTTTTCTCTGCCCCAGCGTGATGGATCACCCCAAAACTTTTCAGGAGTAACAAAAATTACTGACACACTTATTTTGGAGTATTTTGTGAAGATCCATCAAACACTGCCAACGATATAGGCATGTCAAAAATGCTTTTCCTATGGAAACATGATCCTAACTATAACTACCTACTGGTAATCACCATATTTCAAGGTGTGGCTGTGGTCACTCTAGCTAAAGGATGGATGACCAGAGATAGGGATTTTTCAGGTTTTTGTCCCTTTATAACATTGCATCCTTTGCTGAGCTGATGAATGTGCGTGAAACTTTGCAGACCTGCTGCCCCCATTTTACTGTGGGAGGCCTGAAAGTTTTATGGGGTTTGGTCAAGGGGATGGAAAGAAAAGAAGACGGAGGACCAAAACGGGCTTCAAATCCAATGCATTTTCCATAGACTTTTGTAATTCACATAGTGCAAAAACCATCAGCTGGATTTGCATGAAGTTTGTCAGTATTACATATTATGAGACACGGATTATTCTGTTGGGTACTGCAGGTAAGTAGAATAAGTAAACATTAAGTTCTATGTTTTTTCAACTTGGTGATATCTGGTAGCACAATCGCGCTTAAAGTAGCAAGGAAGCCCAAAATATAAATTAGACTGCACATGTAAAGTTTCACATTTATACACGAACAACTAAAGACACATTTATGGCCACATGGTTATGTAAACCAATAAACAACTCCATAATAAATGCAATAAATAAAAAGAAGGAAATCAAAATAAACCTGATTGCCACTCTGTAGTTTTAGTTAGCATACCCAAAGGTAGGAAATCCTCAGATATTACCTCCCTAATATTTTTTCACCCATTTGACAAATCACCACAAAACGTTCCAGACCTATAGCATTTTACATTATGAGATAATGTAAATTTTTGTGGTGAATCGTTAAGGTAAAATGGGGTCCCAAACCTGTTTTTCCACCAATGCTTTTTCCATAGATTATTGTATTTAACATATTGCGAAAATGTCTGAATGGATTTACATGAAATTTGGCAGGATTATACATTATGGTACAGAGATGATGCATTGTGGGTACTGCAGTTAAGTAGGGCAAGTATTTGTAAGTTATAAGGCATTTAATGTTAGTGACATCTGTTACCGCAGTACTTTGGCAGAATTTCACTACATTTAGTGAAACTACAGTAATACATGGGATTAAACTTATTTAAAAAAATATAAATAAATGTCCTTACCTATTAACACTTCAATAAGCCATAACAGTTAGAGACCTACTACTCATCTATATCTGAGGCCCTAACTGAAGACAGCCAAAGTGCAGTAAAACAATATGGCTCCCGTTTCATTCTCAAAAAACGCCAATTACCCAATTGTATACTAGCTTGTCATAGCCATGTACCACAGTATACTGCAAAGTGATAATGGTCTTTCAAGACCCAAAATATAACTAAGGCCTAGCTGCTTTAATGGATTTCAGTACCTTGCATCACTCATGATGTCGCATGGGCAAAGCAACACTTAAATCAGCTTTACAAATCAACGCAAGGCCACCATGCATGGCGCTGCATTGATTGGTGCATCTGGAGAAATGCAAGGCAGCGCAATTTGCTGTTTTGCATTACTCTGCACGCCATAATTTACATTGCTGGTAAATCTCACATACATCCATATGCCACACAACTGGAGTCACTCCACTATACCCTATTCCAGTCTATGTCACTCCATTCTACACCTCTTCTCTCTATGAGACCACTCTACGCCATTACACTGTACATTTTTCAATTGTACGCAACACCACTCCACTCTATGTCACTCCACTGTACGCCATTTCACTGGACCCCATTACACTATACTCTATTACACTCTACGCTATTCCACTGTACGACACTGCATTCAATAACACACCACTGTACACTATTTCACTGTATGACACTCCACTGTATGCTACTCCACTCTAAATCACTCCAGTGTATGGTACTCCACTCTATTCCATTGTGAGCGTACACTGGATTGGATCCCACCCCGATGTACGTCACTCCACTGTATGCTATTATACTCTAGCCCATGCCACTGTATGCCACTCCAGTCCAAACCACTCCATTATATTCAACTCCACTATACGCTACTCCACTATACACTATTACCCTTTATGCCACTCCACTGTACAACACTCCGCTCTACGCCACTCCACTCTACGCTACGCTATTGCACTGTACACAACTCCACTCTATGCCAGTCCACTCTATGCTATTACACTGTATGCAACTCCACTCTACACCTCTTCAGTGTACGCCACATCATTGTATGCCACTCCGCTATATGCTACTTCTGCATATGCTATTCTACTCTATGCCATTCCACTGTATGACACTCCTCTTGATGCTATTCCACTATATGACACTCCATGGTATGCTACTCCACTCCACGCCAGTCGAGTGTGGGCCACTCCACTCTACCCCATTCCATTCTACGCTATCCCACTGCACGTCACCGCACTGTAGGTAACTCCACTGTATGGAATTACACTTTACTCCATTCTAGTGTACGCAACTCCTGTCTAAAGAACTTCACTGTAAGCCACTGCACTGTAAACTACTCTACTATTTGCTTTCCATACTACCCCACTCTACACTATTCCACTGTATGACACTCCTGTGTACACCACTCCACTCTACGCCACTCCACTATATGCTATTTCACTCTACCCCACTCCACTGTACAGTACTTAGTCTACACCACTACACGGTATGCCACTCCACTCTACGCTATCATACTCTATACTATTCCACTCTATCCTACTCTACGCTACTCAACTCTACTCCACTCCACGCTATTCCACTGTATGCCACTCCATTCTACGCTATCACAATGTAAGCAACTTCAATCTTTGCCCCTCTACTCTACGCCACTCAAGTGTATGCTACTCCACTGTACAACACTCCGCTCTACGCCACTCCACTCTACGCTACGCTATTTCACTGTACACAACTCCACTCTATGCCAGTCCACTCTATGCTATTACACTGTATGCAACTCCACTCTACACCTCTTCAGTGTACGCCACATCATTGTATGCCACTCCGCTATATGCTACTTCTGCATATGCTATTCTACTCTATGCCATTCCACTGTATGACACTCCTCTTGATGCTATTCCACTATATGACACTCCATGGTATGCTACTCCACTCCACGCTAGTCGAGTGTGGGCCACTCCACTCTACCCCATTCCATTCTACCCTATTCCACTGCACGTCACCGCACTGTAGGTAACTCCACTGTATGGAATTACACTTTACTCCATTCTAGTGTAAGCAACTCCTGTCTACAGAACTTCACTGTAAGCCACTGCACTGTAAACTACTCTACTATTTGCTTTCCATACTACCCCACTCTACACTATTCCACTGTATGACACTCCTGTGTACACCACTCCACTCTACGCCACTCCACTATATGCTTTTTCACTCTACCCCACTCCACTGTACAGTACTTAGTCTACACCACTACACGGTATGCCACTCCACTCTACGCTATCATACTCTATACTATTCCACTCTATCCTACTCTACGCTACTCAACTCTACTCCACTCCACGCTATTCCACTGTATGCCACTCCATTCTACGCTATCACAATGTAAGCAACTTCAATCTTTGCCCCTCTACTCTACGCCACTCAAGTGTATGCTACTCCACTCTACGCTATTCCACTTTATGCCACTCCGCTATATGCTACTTCTGCATATGCTATTCTACTCTATGCCATTCCACTGTATGACACTCCTCTTGATGCTATTCCACTATATGATACTCCATGGTATGCTACTCCACTCCACGCCAGTCGAGTGTGGGCCACTCCACTCTACCCCATTCCATTCTACGCTTTTCCACTGCACGTCACCGCACTGTAGGTAACTCCACTGTATGGAATTACACTTTACTCCATTCTAGTGTAAGCAACTCCTGTATACAGAACTTCACTGTACGCCACTGCACTGTAAACTACTCTACTATTTGCTTTCCATTCTACCCCACTCTACACTATTCCACTGTATGCCACTCCTGTGTACACCACTCCACTCTACGCCACTCCACTATATGCTATTTCACTCTACCCCACTCCACTGTACAGTACTTAGTCTACACCACTACACGGTATGCCACTCCACTCTACGCTGTCATACTCTATACTATTCCACTCTATCCTACTCTACGCTACTCAACTCTACTCCACTCTACGCTATTCCACTGTATGCCACTCCATTCTACGCTATCACAATGTAAGCAACTTCAATCTTTGCCCCTCTACTGTACGCCACTCAAGTGTATGCTACTCCACTCTACGCTATTCCACTTTATGCCACTCCACTGTACACTACTCTATTCTACACTACTCCAGTGTACTCTCTTCCACTGTATATAACTCCAGTCTACAAAACTCTACCACACTCTATGCCACTCAAATAGACTCTATTCTACTCTGTCCCCATAAACTCCACTGTCCAAATTTGCACTCAACTCTATGCCCATACACTCTATTGTACAACACTCTATTCCACTTTATGACAGTTTCCAATGCTGTACGACACAGCACTCCACTCTACCGTATTGGACACCACTTCAATTTATAACAGTTTCCTCTGCTCTACACTACCCCACTTCAATGTATGCTACCCTGCTCTGCGCTAATCCACTGTAGCCTTCTCCACTCTAAGACACTCCATTCTATGATATTCCACTTTATGGCATTCCACTCTTCTACTCTCCATTGTACAGTATTCCACTGTACGCTATTCTACTATTTGCAACTACACTTTTCTGTAATCCACACTATATCACTCCACTCTACGCAACTCCATTGTTTGACACTCTTCTTCACTCTATATAACTCCACTCTGTAAAAGTCTACTACACTTCATGGCACTCTACAACATTCTACTCCACTTTATTCCTGTACACTCTACTGTCCAAATCTGTACTCCATTCTATGCCCATACATTCCAAAGTACAACACTCATTTCCTCTATAAGATACTTTTCTCTACAACATAGCACTCGTCTCTAATCTACGATACCCCACTCCAATTTATAACAGCTGACTACCTACGCTACGCCACTCCACTCCACTCCATGCCACTCTATTTTATGACACACCAATACACTCTAATGTACTTTACTCCACACTAACTTACACCACTCAACTCTACTGCACTGTATAAGACTTTACCTCAATCTACGCTACTATACAACAATCCACTCTATGCAGCTCCACTGTTTCACACACTACTGTACTCTGTACAACGTCACTCTGCAACACTCTACTACACTGTATGCCACTCTCCAACACTTTACTCCTGTCTATACCCCTTCACTCCACTGTACAACACTGTACTGTATGCCACGGTATAACACTCTACTCCATTCTATGATACTCTAGTCTACTATATGAGACTGTGCGCAACTCTTTGTATACCACTTCACCCCACTTTACTCCACTCTACTCAGACACAGTACTCCACTCTACTCGACTCCTCCACACTTTGCCACTCCACTCTATGCCACTCAATGCCACTATACTCTATACTACCATATGCCAATCCACTGTAACACTCTTCAACAATGTCCTGTACTGTACACCACTGCACAAACATCAACTGGACTGTATGCCACTCTACTGTAGTCTACATCACTTTCCAATACTGCACAACACCCCACTACACTCTACTGCACAACATGGTACTCCAATTTATGGCAATTTACTCGACTGCACACTATGCCTCTCCACTCTACGCCACTACAGTTTAGGCACGCCACTCCACTCTATGACGCCTTACTCCACTCCACACTACCTTGCTCCAGTGTACACCACTCTTCTACAATTTACCCCACTCTACACCACTGTACTATACTCCACCCTATGCCACCCCACTGTCTGACACTCTACTCTACTGTATGCAACTCCACTCTACAACGCTATACTACACTCTGTGCCACTTTATGACAAAGTACTCCACTGAATGCCCATCCACCTTACGCCACTGTACTACACTGTATGGCACTCAATGACACACCACTCAACATCTCTCTATGATACGCCACTCCACTATATGACAAGGCACTCCACCCTATGGGACTCTCCTCCACTGTGCTCTATAACACTCCATTTGATGATAGTATACTTCGTGTCGAACAGCAGAGCTGAGTATTGTACAGTGGAGTGACGTCGACTGAAGTGTCATGAAATGAAGTGTGGTGGAATGGAGTGTCATCGAGTATAGTGATGTAGAGTGGAATAGAGTGTAGCTGAGTAATCAGTGGGGTACTGTGTTGTATAGTTCAGTGTTCTCAAGTGTGGTGTCAGGCAGAAAGTGGCAGAGAGTTTCGTACAGTGTAGTGTTGTACAATGAAGTATCATTGTTTGTGAGAAAGTGCATGGTAGAGTGGCAAGTTAAAGTTAGTGTTGTCTGCTTAGCGAGCCATACCTGATTTAAAATATACTCTTCACACATGAGTCAATTACAACCAACATGGTAAAAATACTTCCCAAAGCTGTCACTCCAGTGTATCACTTCAAATATTTTAAGTTCATCATTTATAATTTTTACCATGTTGGTTGTAATTGATTCATGTGTGAAGAGTATATATTAAATCAAGTGTGGCGTTTCTCAGTTGACAAAGGCTGTATAATCAGCCAAAACGTGTTCTGAATTGGAGACAGTTCTTCTCTCCCGCAGGGCTTTAATAAAACAAAGAAGGGGGGCCCACCACCTCCCCGGGGCAGTGACCACTGGAGGAGGGCTGTGCCCCTTCAGGAGCTTTTGATGGCCTTGGGGACCGCCACCTTAGCGTGCTCCTAATTTGTCCTCGGGTGCCCTTTCCGGAACATAGCTGTTGCTGTAACTTGACGGCAGCCGTCACAGCAAACACTCTGCTCACAACAAGGGAGAATTTCTAAACCGTACGTCAAGCTACTCACCATCATCTAATCTAATAACGATAATTTACACTTAAGAAATATAGCGAGCATGTAAAAGAAAGAAAGGAAGAAAGAAAAAAAGAAACAAAGAAAGAGATAAAAAAGAAAGAAAGAAGGAAAGAAGGAAAGAAGCAAAGAAGGAAACCAGGAAAGAAAGAAGGAAAGAACATAAATGATGGAGGAAGAGATACAGGAAGGCCAGAAGGAAAAATGGAAAGAAAGAAGGTGAGAAGAAAAAGCAAATGAAGGCAAGAAGGAAGAAGGAAAGCAGGAAAGAAAGAGAGAAAGAAAGAATGAAAGAAAGAAGGAAAGAAAGAAAATAAATGATGGAGGAATAGATAAAGGAAGGACAGAAGGAAAAAGGGAAAGAAAGAAGATGAGAAGAAAAAGCAAATAAAGAAGGCAAGAAGGAAGACAAGAAGGCAAGCAGGAAAAAAGAAAGAAAGAAAGAAAAAAGAAAGAAAGAAACAAAGAATGAAGAAAGAAACAAAGAACGAAAGAAAGAAAGAAAATATATGATGCAGAAAGAAATAAAGGAAGGACAGAAGGAAAAATGACAAGAAAGAAGGCGAGAAGAAAAAGCAAATAAAGAAAATGATGCAGAAAGAAATAAAGGAAGGCAAGAAGGAAAATGGAAAGAAAGAAGGTGAGAAGAAAAAGCAAATAAAGAAAATGATGGAGAAAGAGATAAAGGAAGGCAAGAAGGAAAAATAGAATGAAAGAAGGTGAGAAGAAAAAGCAAATAAAGAAGGCAAGAAGGAAAGAAAGAGCGAAAGAGAAAGAAAGAAAATGCTGGAGGAAGAGATACAGGAAGGAAAGAAGGAAAAATTGAAAGAAAGAAATAAAGGAAGGACAGAAGGAAAAATAGAAAGAAAGAAGGCGAGAAAAAAACAAATAAAGAAAAATATGCAGAATGAAATAAAGGAAGGACAGAAGGAAAAATGGAAAGAAAGAAGGCGAGAAGAAAAAGCAACTTAAGAAAATGATGGAGGAAGAGATAAAGGAAGGCAAGAAGGAAAAATAGAATTAAAGAAGGCGATAAGAAAAAGCAACTTAAGAAAATGATGGAGGAAGAGATAAAGGAAGGCAAGAAGGAAAAATAGAATTAAAGAAGGTGAGAAGAAAAAGCAAATAAAGAAGGAAGACAGGAAAGAAAGAAAGAAAGAAAGAAAGTGATGGAGGAAGAGATAAACAAAGGACAGAAGTAAACATGGAAAGGACGAAGGTGAGAAGAAAAAGCAGATGAAGGCAAGAAGGAAGACAAGACGGAAAGCAGGAAATAAAGAAACGAGGAAAGAAAGGAGAAAAAAAAGGAGGAAAAGAAAGGAGGAAAAGAAAGAAAGACAGAAAGAAAGAAAGAAAATGATGGAGGGAGAGATACAGGAAGGACAGAAGGAAAAATGGAAAGAAAGAAGGTGAGAAGAAAAAGCAAATAAAGAAGGCAAGAAGGAAAGAAAGAGCGAAAGAGCGAAAGAAAGAAAATGCTGGAGAAAGAGATCCAGGAAGGAAAGAAGGAAAAATGGAAAGAAAGAAGGTGAGAAGAAAAAGCAAATGAAGGAAAGAAGGATGAAGGAAAGAGAAATAAGGAAAGAGAGAAAGAGAGAAAGAGAGAAAGAGAGAAAGAAAGAAAGAAAGAAAGAAAGAAAATGATGGAGGAAGAGATAAAGGAAGGAGAAGAAAAAAGGGAAAGAAAGAAGATGAGAAGAAAAAGCAAATAAAGAAGGCAATAAGGAAGACAAGAAGGCAAGAAGAAAGAAAGAAAGAAAGAAAGAAAGAAAGAAAGAAAGAAAGAAAGAAAGAAAGAAAAAAATAAATGATGCCAAAAGAAATAAAGGAAGGACAGAAGGAAAAATGGAATGAAAGAAGGTGAGAAGAAAAAGCAAATAAAGAAAATGATGCAGAAAGAAATAAAGGAAGAACAGAAGGAAAAAGGAAAGAAAAAAGGCGAGAAGAAAAGCAAATTAAAAAAATGATGGATGAAGAGATAAAGGAAGGCAAGAAGGAAAAATAGAATGAATGAAGGTGAGAAGAAAAAGCAAATAAAGAAGGCAAGAAGGAAGACAGAGGAAGGAAAGAAAGAAAGAAAAAATGATGGAGGAAGAGATAAACAAAGGACAGAAGTAAAAATGGAAAGAACGAGGTGAGAAGAAAAAGCAAATGAAGGCAAGAAGGAAGACAAGACGGAAAGCAGGAAATAAGAAAATGAAGAAAGAAAGGAGAAAAGAAAGAAAGAAAGGAGAAAAGAAAGAAAGAAAGGAGAAAAGAAAGAAAGAAAGAAAGAAAGAAGAAAATGAGGAAAGCAAGAACGAAAGTAGGAATGGAAAGAAAGAAAGAAAGAAAGAAAGAAAGAAAGAAAGAAAGAAAGAAAGAAAGAAAGAAAGAAAATGATGGAGGGAGAGATACAGGAAGGACAGAAGGAAAAATGGAAAGAAAGAAG
This sequence comes from Pleurodeles waltl, assembly GCF_031143425.1. Classification (NCBI taxonomy): domain Eukaryota; kingdom Metazoa; phylum Chordata; class Amphibia; order Caudata; family Salamandridae; genus Pleurodeles; species Pleurodeles waltl. The sequence continues at coordinate 193,216,961 of NC_090437.1, forward strand.
GTGAGAAGAAAAAGCAAACGAAGGCAAGAAGGAAAGAGGAAAGCAGGAAAGAAAGAGAAAGAGAGAAAGAAAGAAGGAAAGAAATTAAATGATGGAGGAAGAGATAAAGGAAGGACAGAAGAAAAAGGGAAAAAAAGAAGATGAGAAGAAAAAGCAAATAAAGGCAAGACGGAAGTCAGGAAAGAAAGAAAGAAAGAAAGAAAGAAAGAAAGAAAGAAAGAAAGAAAGAAAGAAAATGATGGAGGAAGAGATACAGGAAGGACAGCATGAAAAATGGAAAGAAAGAAGGTGAGAAGAAAAAGCAAATGAAGGCAAGAAGGAAGACAGGACGGAAAGCAGGAAATAAGGAAATGAGGAAAGAAAGGAGAAAAGAAAGAAAGAAAGGAAAGAAAGAAGAAAATGAGGAAAGCAAGAACAAAAGGAGGAAAAGAAAGAAAGAAAGAGATAAAAAAAAGAAAGATAAAAAAGAAAGAAAGAAGGAAGGAAAGAAAGAAAGAAAAAGAAAGAAAGAAAGAAAAAGAAAGAAGGAAAGAAAGAAAGAAAGAAAGAAAGAAAGAAAGAAAGAAAGAAAGAAAGAAAGAAAATGATGGAGGAAGAGATACAGGAAGGACAGAAGGAAAAAGGGAAAAAAGAAGATGAGAAGAAAAAGCAAATGAAGGCAAGAAGGAAGACAAGACAGAAAGCAAGAAATAAGGAAACGAGAAAAGAAAGAAAGAAAGAAAGAAAGAAAGAAAGAAAGAAAGAAAGAAAGAAAAAAAATGATGGAGGAAGAGATACAGGAAGGACAGAAGGAAAAATGGAAAGAAAGAAGGTGAGAAGAAAAAGCAAATGAAGGGTAGAAGGAAGAAGGAAAGCAGGAAAGAAAGAGAGAAAGAGAATGAAAAAGGAAAGAAAGAAAATAAATGATGGAGGAAGAGATAAAGGAAGGACAGAAGGAAAAAGGGAAAGGAAGAAGATGAGAAGAAAAAGCAAATAAAGAAGGCGAGAAGGGAGACAAGGCGGCAAGCAGGAAAAAAGAAAGGAGGAAAGAAAGAACGAAAGAAAGAAAGAAAGAAAGAAAGAAAGAAAGAAAGAAAGAAAGAAAGAAAGAAGAGAAAGAAAGAAGAGAAAGATTAGCTTATATTCAGAGTTCATGTGAGCAGATGTGAAATAGCACAAGTCTGATAAACAAAGGCTACTCAAAAGAAAATTACAACATTTGCAGGAGATAGGATTTGATCAAGCCCTGTGCTCACATCAAAAGCGTCCTGCTGTCACATCAGGCTCTAAACACAGACAACACTAAACTAATAATTATAAAGTAAAAACAAAAACACTGGCACTGAAGGGAACCAACTTAAGTGTGGATGTGCTCTTTGTGAAAGAGCAATAAGCAGTCACAAAAAGCGAAGTTAGCCAATGACTTAAGTAGGCTGACCCACTGCCCCATGCTGTATGCTGTAGTAGGCGGAAGCAAAATGTGGATACAACAACAACAGAACAATATATGAAGAGAGGTGGTCGAAAAGACCTTTCAAAAAGTCCTGGCTAATGCTTGACCTAAAAAGTGGAAAACACAAACCCACTTCTGTAAACTCTGTTCACCTACATAACCTGTGAGTATATGTTCCCACCTATATAACCAGTGAAGATGCACTCTCCCTATGCCGCCTGGCAATTGCACGTCCACAACTATATTAGCTAGCAGTCACATGCCCACAATCTATAAAACCTATCAAGAGTGCACTCTCACCTACATAATCCCAAAATCACAGATCTTAAAGCCCTATGGACACACCTTGAGGGTTCCCCAGTGACGTGTTGCAGCCCATGCTGCACCCATGACTCAGACACTGAACTATTATCAGAACGACAGGGACCAAAAATGTGAAAGGTGTGACTTCCACATTGTTCTCCTTTTTTCTTGGCTAGAGGTGTGGGGAGGGGCCTACTACTCAACTGAGGCTTCCTGCAGAGCTCCCATAGTGTGAAACAGATCACTTTGAGAGGGTGCCACAGCGTGGACTTCCGAAACATCTGTTGTTATCATGTGCCTCATGGAGAAATTTATAATTCTTCGAATTCTCTCCTTAGGAAGTTCCCATATTGCCAAATGTAGTAGGTGACAGGTGTGATGTATCACAAACTATACAGATGGCATGCCTGTTGCATTTAGGTGGACCAGGGTGTCGCGTAGGCTCTCATTATCCTAATGAGACTACTGGATTTTTGGGCGGCAAGATCGTTCGCAGTGTGGGGGACTAAGTCTAACCCAAAGCGGAGGACCCTTGTCACCCAAAATCCGGGTTGAGCTCCGGCTAACTAGCAGTGCCTCATCTCTCCCAAAGGGAAGTGACAATTGGGCAGCCGAGCGCATGACATCTTAGTGCTTCCCAGGGAAGTCGTGGTCACTCAGATCCCAACCAGTTCTCTCATACACAGTGTGGTCTCATATATAAATGACAAACGTAGTTTGAGTTTTAAAGATTGGTTTAATAAAACGACTGCATTTTAGATAACAAGGCGTGAGCCGCAATAACCAGAACCATACAACACAGTAGGATTGAAATAGTAACGAGGAGAGTGAAACATAAGAATAATGTTGTCATAGTGCAACTAGGTTACGTTCTCTCTCTAAGTTCTATTTTGAGCACAGCATGTTAAGCACTAAGCCTGCCTTTCATGTTCCCCCGGGAGGACATCGACCCTCATACCTGAGCAAAGGCCTGTGATCGGGATCAGCATCTGCAACAGGGCAGTCAGCGTCTAGTTGTGGGTTCCTGGTCGGAATCTCCCTCTTACGTGTACTGGGACTAGAAAGTGTTTTTACACTACTGATGTGAACACCCCGATGTTCCTGGGTAAGAATGTGTACCGTCTACGAACCACAAAGATTAAACTTCAACCACGTCTATCGGCAATGTACCAGACTGTATCCTTGACTGAAGCACAGAGTGAGCAAGAATGTATTGTGTGCGAACTCAGTGCTGAAGTAAGCTAAACAGTGTGATAGAAGGATATAAAACAAGACTGTGAAACTGGTTATAGTAGAATAACAGTGCGAGGCTAAATAAAATGCATCTAGGGCAAAGTGCACAGAGGCCTAACACGTTAAGCAAAGGCACATAAAGCTACATTAAAAATGGCTACACTACACCCTCCCCTTGTCGGTAGAAAGTGGTTTTAAGTCAAAGCTAAAAAATGCCCTAAGCTAAAATACAATTAAAAAAAAAACTCTACAGAATTTCAACAAGCCAAGAGGGCAACAAAGCACACTAATCCTCAATTTAAAAATAAGCATGTGGCTGAATGCCAAGTTCATATAACAGTGTCAATGTAAAACATAGTCAATTCAAACATTGGTCATGGAAAGCAGAAGGTTCTCCACTTCAGCAGATGACAAAACCGGAAAATCCACGCCAAAGACTATCAAGGAGCAGGTGTGTTCCAAAGCCCCAGTGTCAACCAGGGTGGCATCCCGTAAAAGGCCTGTGAACGAGTTAACATCAACTTCCGCCAGGAAGGGTATCTCGTAAGCAGCCTCACGAAGCAAACGCAGCTGCAGCGCGCATGTCTGGTAATGAGCCCTCATCGGGAACATCAACAGATCAGCATCAACCACTGAGGGGCGTTGCTGTGAGAGACAGACGGCTAGTGCATGTTCCAAATCACACCAACGGCACCGAAACACGGGCTGCACACAATCCAAAACCGGTCTGAATGACAGAGACCAGTCACACTCCAAATGTCCTAGGAGTGTTGCTCCAAAGTTCTGCATCATGCGTTCACGACACAGCTGCGCTGATGGGAGCGCCCACATTCGTCCTTGTTGTGGCGGGACAGCCATTGCGGAAAAACAACAGCAAAATGCCGGCTATTAAGGCCAAAGTTATCGGAAATCCCAAAAAAATGCTTCCGAAAAGTGAATGAATAGCCGAAGGTATTAAACCGAATATGGAAGAGAAGGTGTGAACGAAACCAACACCAACGGCTTTGAAAAAATGTGCGAATCCAGCTGTGCTGGACGCATTAAATATATATCCCACGAGTTCACCAAAGTGGCTCGGAAAATTCGTATTTAACAGGGACTGTATTTCTGCTGATGACCTTGCCACCTGAAGTGCGTAGGTCTCTCGTGCAGATGTAAGGGCCACATGCTTCTGAAACAATAAAGCCTTTAGTCGACTTAACTTGTCGAAATTCACCTTGGAAGTAGCAATGTGAGGCCAGATATCTGCTACCTCCCTTAATTTAGTGGGGGGAAACAACACATTCCCGCAGCAAGTAACGACCTTGGTGACCGAAACAACGTAAACTATTCCGGCCCGCATGCCACAACAGTCTTCACTATTGAGGAGGACGTAGCTGCCGTTTGAAAGCACCTGGAACGTGCGTTTAATCAAGGGGACCGGAACTCCCTTCAGATAGCAAGCCAAGTTCGCAACCGAGGCATTACATGCCCCATGCAAGGACAGCTGCTTACAAATCATCGAATGGCTGGCTGAAGTCTCACATTCACTGCCGATAAGAAAGACCTCTTTCATGCCAGTGAGGCATTTGTACACGAAGGGAAGCTCCCACACCTCATGGATGTAACTATCTCCCAGCTTCTCATATCTGCCTACCGGAACATGTTTCAAACAAGAAGTGAATTGTAATGTAGAAATAGGCAGATTAATAACCCCGTGTATTAACCACTCTGCTGAGGGAATCTCGGCCACGGTAAAAGGCAATCTTTCTAATTTTTCAATGTTGAGCATGACATAAGTCGCCTCCTTCTTAGCCATTGGTTGTTGTTGTCGCGTTAAATTAAAGGAAGAAAAGATCTCTCTGGTACTGATGTGCTGCCACGGAACGCAACCCGCCTTCAATGTCTGAAGTGTCCAACCCAGCTGCATAATGGACCTAGTCTGACTTCGTCCATGATATGAAGAAGACATATCAGATCGTATAATGTCTAGGGCAGAAGAAACAATGTTGTTAATAGTATATATTCGGTCGGACAAGGTATGAATTCCATTATCGACAACAGCTAATGCCTGTTTCAGATTTTCCTGATCTATGTGCCTTAACCGGGCTGCAGCCTCCTGTTGGGAAAGATTCCATATTTCATTGTACACTTCGTAGGAGAAACGCTTCCTACGTGGTGTCTTCGGGCCTGACAAAAAATCTTGCAAGTCAGTGTTATTAGACAGGAGAGTGAGATGTGTCTTGACTGCATCTAGTGAGGATGATTTTAACCATTGTTGTCACAATTTACCCACACTATATGTAGTAATTATTTCAGCATGTTCTGGTGATATATAGCGAGGGTCTGGCCGACTCGCCCTGAAACCCCCTGATGAGGTGACAAAACGGTGATGACACTCGTTGGTGTCTATAGGCCACAATAACCACCCGCCCGGACGTGTCAATAAAGTGTTAAATGTACCATTCTGGACCCAGTCTGTAAGCTCACTAAAGGTGGCATTTATGTATTTCTGCCAGTTATTAATTTTTGCAGGGACAGGTATACTAGGCACGTTCAATTCTCTAATTGTTGCTAAGCCCAAACAGCTAGTCTGTTGTACTGTTTCATTTAAAGAAATAATTTGGACTGGGATGAGACACGCTCTAAACAATGTTTCTCTACCCTTTGTCTGCCAATGTTTTGTTCCCCAATCACTTTTCAAATATACATTATTTGACCAATATTCATAACCTTCAATCGACAGTCGGGAAACAAAGGAATCTGAGTTTATGAATTTCGTATAAGTCAACAACATTTGCTTATCTTTAGACGGAGTTAACTTAAAATAATATGACTTAGCATTCAGTCGATGATGCCCAGAAAAATACGTAAATTTGTCAGAATAAGATTTGGAACTCCCCTGCGGGGGAGTTGGGCAATGCTCCCATTGCGTATAGTCAAATATCGTTTTTGGACTACTGGCTTTATGTATAAAATGGTGCCCATAATAATTATAGCAAAACATGTCACCATAATTGTCTCTAAACTGGTAAACATCTTCATTTTCATAGACAGTATAATATTGTAATTCAGTCATCATGGAATCAACTGTCTTCACATCCCAATCATCAGATACAATGCCTGGTATTACGATATCATTCATAGATAACTTTAGGACATACTGTATTTGAATTATCTCAGTGGGACCGTATATATCAAACATTACGTTATACCACACAATCCCATCCGGAATAGGCACTGCAGAAATGTTCACAAAGGACAAGTCTCTTCGAACCTTATGTGATGAAAAATGTGGCTTCAACACCTCCTTCACCTGTTCAACCGCTGATCTCTCAGGAAGAAAATGACCATGTATCAATAGAAAAAAGGTAATGACAAACCCTATCCAGAGAAAAAAAGCTGACATAGTCAATAAGAGCCACAGATAGTTCCAAGGAAGAACAAAATACGTATCTTTAAGCCAGCACATCAGCTTACGTGGACCTGGGTCAGTAGCTGAAGAGGCAAACGAGTCCGATAGACCATCGTTGTTGTTGGCAAAGTACCCAGAGGCAGTTTGTGCAAAAGGTGTCACCGTATTCAAAGGAGGAGTTGGTGTGTCTTGCGGTGGCACACTATAGATAGCACGACCTGCAACGTCAGTAGTCATGGTGACTCGATCAAATGTTTCCAAGTTATTAGTTGTCAGTGGAACTAAAGCAAGATCATCATCCACCCTCCCCAAGCTCGGAGAAGCAACAGTGTTGGTATAAATAACTTGAAGCGGAACATCTTCCCCAGTAGCGAGAGGGATTCGGGAACTACTGGACGTTCCTCTTGGTCTGCTGTGCAGAATCGGCCACATGTTGTAACTTGACATTATCAATAGAAACAAAGCGATTTTCTTTGGCCCCCGGCAACGGTGGTAAAACAACAGTTCTCGTTCCGTGTATTCTCAACACAGGGACAGGTGCTCGATAAGAAGGGCCAAATTCTTTTTTCACTGCGACCTTTTCACGCACAAAATCCCCGACTCTGGGAATCCAACCAGTAGGTGTTACTGGAACATCCTTAATTCCTGTGGAGGCAGCACTTTTAGAAGAGTTATCTTCACTGAACTGTTGTAATTCCTGCAAAACAGTGACACGATCATTTATGTCAAAGGGCGTTTCCTCCGCCTCCACACCAGGACCATCAATATCCGGAACAAACATCTGTGTTCCGGACAGGCACTCATATGAAGTA